>NW_004524648.1:3795771-3800925 GCF_000260255.1 Octodon degus | reverse complement strand
AGAAAACAACATACAGTTCAACTAAGACCTTGGAAATTTTTATTTCAAGCTGTCGGAGATGGATATTATAATGAAATAAAGTAATTCTCCTAGTTAAAAAAAAAAATTGTGCTGCTATAAACATAGGTACACAAAAATCATGTTTTCAGTTCCTCCAGGAAAATTCCCAGTAGGGTAATAGCTGGCTTGAATGGGATTTCCAGTCCTAGTTTTTTAAGGAGTCTCCACACTGATTTCCATAATGGTTACACCAGTCTACATTCCCACCAGCGGTGGAGAAGGGTTCCCTTTTCCCCACAGCCTCTCCAACATTTGTTGTTGGTTTATTTCTTTATGATAACCATTCATTCTGGGGTGAGATCATATTGCAGTGTTGTTTTAATTTGCATTTCACAGGTGGCTAGTGATGTGGAGCATTTTTTCACATACTTATTCGCTTCTTTAATTTTGTCCTCTGAGAAGTGTGTGTTCATCTCAGATGCCATTTCTGGATTGGGTCTTTCAATTTAGGGGCCCTAATGTTTTTTAGTTCTTTATGCATTCTACAGAGCAGACCTTTTTCTGAGGGCTCAGAAAAAGTTACGATTTTTTCCAAATTTGTGGGTTGTCTTTTCACTTTTTTGGTAATTTCTTTTGATGTGCAAAAACTTCTCAATAAGAGGTGGTTCCAGTTGTTAATTCTTTTGAGTATTACCTGTGCAATTTGATTTTTGTTCATGAACTCATTGCCTACACCTATGTCTTCAAGAGTCCTTCCTTTCTCTTCCAGGAGATTTAGTGTTTCTGTTTTAATGTTTAGATCTTTAATCCATTTTGACTTTAGCTTAGTGCACAGTGATAGACCTAGGTCAAGTTTTAGTTTTCAGCATGTAGAGAGCCAGTTTTTCCAGCACCATTTGTAAAAGAGGCTATTTTTCTTCCAGTAAGTGTGTTTGGCCCTTTTGTCAAAGATCAGGTTGCTAGTATGTTCATAGAGGCCTCTGCATTTTCTAATCTATTCCATTGATCGCCAGGTCTATTTTGTTGCCAATACCATGCTTATTTTATCACAGTAGCTTTGTAGTGTAATTTTAAGTCAGGAATTGCAATTCTTCCTGCCTTGTCTTTGTTGCCCAGGATTGCCTTTGCAATTGGGTTTGGTTTGCTCTTTCTTTTCTAGATGATGGAGGTGCAGCATTAGGGTGTTTATTTCTGTTCATTCTGTTTTCCTAATTTGTGAGTTCATAGCTATACATTTCCCTCTGAGAACTGCTTTCATCGCATACCATAAATTCCGATAAGTTGTGCTTGAATTTTCATTGAATTGTACATATTGTTGAATTTCTTGTTTAATTTCATCTGTGACTCATTGATTGCTGAGTAGGGTGTTATTTAATTTCCATGTATTTTGCGGGAGGTTTCTGGTTTCTTTTGCCATTTATTTCCAGTTTCATTACACTGTGGTCAGATAATATGCACGGGATAATTTCTGTTTTCTTGCATATACTTAAGCATAACCTATGGACTAGTATGTGGTCTGTTTTAGAAAATGACCCGTGTGCAGCTGAGAAAAATGTGTATTCAGCTGTGGTTGGATGGAACACTCTGCATATGTCCACCAAGCTCATTTGTTCCAAGCTCTGGTTCAGTTCTGCTACTTCTTTGCTAATTTTTTGTCTGGTAAACCTAACTTTTTGGGATTAAGGAGTGTTAAGGTCTCCTATTAAGATTGTGGTATTGGATATTAGATTTTTCATGTCCATTAAGATTTGTCTTAAATAGTTGTATGCTCCCGTGTTTGGTGCATACATGTTTATGAGTGTTACCTCTTCCTCTTGTATTTTTCCCCTAACCAGTATATAGTGGCCTTCTTTATTTCATTTGATCATTCTTGGTTTGAATTTGAGACTGTCTGAGAATAGGATTGCTACCCCTGCTTTTTTCTGAGGTGCTGGGGCATGTAGTATTGTTTTCTAACCTTTGACTTTCAGCGTATGAATGTCTTTAGGAGTTAAATGTGTTTCTTGTATACAGCATATTGTTGGATTTTGTTTCCTAATCCACTGTGCCAGTCTATTTCTCTTAATTGGTGAATTGAGTCCATTTACATTGATGGTCATAATTGAGATGTGTTGACTTACGATTGACATGTTATTTTCCTGCTGTTTACTCCTTTTTGTCCTGTTTTTAATTGTTTGCCCTATTTAGTGGGTTCCTTCTGATCTCATTCATGGAGTTCTGATAATTTTGGTCCCTCTCTAGAACATCTTTCAGGAGCCTGTGTAGGGTTGGCTTTGTCATCATGAAATTCTTTAGCTGTTCTTTGTCATGGAAGTATTTTACTTCTCCATCAAACTTGAAAGAGAGTTTTGCAGAGCATAATAGTCTGGGCTGGAATTTGTTTTCATAGAGGACTTGGAGTACTCTGCTCCATGCTCTTCTTGCCTTCATGGTTTGAGAAGAGAAGTTGGCCATAATTCTGATGAGTTTTCCTTTGAATATGAGCTGCTTCTTTTCTATAGTGGCTTTCAGTATATGATTCTTTTGCTGTATTTCTGAGATCTTGATTATTGTATGTGTAGTTTTAATTGGGTTGATATTATTTGGAGTTTTATGTGCCTTGGTTACCCGAGTGTCTGATTGTTTCCCCATATTTGGGAAATTTTCTGCTATGAATTCTGCCCATATTCTTTTTATGTGGTTTGTGTTGCCTTCTTTTTTCTCATTGATGCCTATTAGTCTTATGTCGTTCATCTTTGCATCATCTTGCAGCTGTTGAATTATTATTTCCTAGATCCTCGTTGTTTTTAAGAGATCTTTCCTTACCTTTTCACTAGCTGCAATGGTGTCTTCAATGTCTGGGAGTTTATCTTCACTTTCATTCAAATGGTTTTGTCAACTTTTTAATTTCTTCTTTTTTTAAGGTTTCAAAAATTTATTGACTTAATAGTACTGATCACAGAAAAAAGAAATAAGATTCCTGCTTAAGTATATTCCACTGTCTGGGCAATGGTTATTTTTAAAACTTTATTCAGTATTGTCTTGACCATGATTAAAAGATGACATTGTCTTGTGACCTTTCAGAGGGTAAATGGGTCACAGCTCATGTGCAACTCCTTACAGTCCTAGCTTGATCCTCCTCCAGTGTCTCCTCTTGGAGTTGTACCTGATTTTATTACCTGTCTTCATATGAATCCACTGAGGAACGGGGCGATTCTACTTTTGTTTCTTGGCCAGGAATCGTTTGATTCTGAAAGTCTTGTGAGAAGACATGGTGCGGGTAGGAGGCAAGAGCACGCATTTGATGGTGGACTGAAGCAAAAGAAGCTGTTTTTAATTTCTTGTATATCTCTTTGAATCTACTTCATGCATTGTATTTCTTTCCTACATTGCTAACTCAAATTTTTCATCATTTTGTGTTCTCTATTTTTTTAATCAGTGTCATCTTTAGAAACATTTAATAATTTTTATTATAGTTATCATCTTTTTTAACCTGGGAGATTATTTCTGAACTGACTCCTTCTATATCATTCTGCAGTTGTTTCTCTGCTTTAGTTGCTATTATTTCAGAGATTTCAGGTGTGTGTCTTCCAATTTCTTCTATACTGATGCCTCCTGGGTTTGTTCTGGGTGAGCTCAGTGTCTGAGATTGCATTTTGCTCCTTCTTTTTTCTCATTTTTTATTTCAGAGAGAACTCTTCATTTTGACTTCTGTGAAACCTTTTTGTGAAAGTTTGATAGCTGCTGGCTATGTCACTGCAGTCAGAGCCTCTTTGTGAAGAGTCAGTCTTTTAGATATCTCTCCTGTGTTAGAGATTCTTGTTTTGTGTGTGTCCCAAGATTTTGCCTTCTCTACTGATTGAAATTGATTTATTGATTTCTGTTTGGTGCTGTCCTCCATCCTTCGGTGTAGGGCTTTGGTGAGGTTATTACCCAAGCACCTCCTGATATTATTATCCAAGGGTGAACATGTGGTTCAGGCAGATATGGTTTTCTATTTACAGTAGTACAATTAGCAATACTAATAACAGCTAGTGAAACTTAGAAATTGACTAACTTTTATAACTAATGGGTTTGGACTTTAGACCATAGGAGCAAATATTATAGCTGTATAACAAAGCAGATCTTAAATTGGGAATTTGTATTTGAATTAGTTCCCTGAGTTCTGTCTGGGCACCTCCCCTTCATGCACCTGGAGTCTTCCAGGAAGACAGTTCACCTCAGTTATCTGCTGCCATCTCTGTGCAGTGAGGATGCTCCTGTAGGTCTAGGCCTTGGTCTGGGCTCAGCTGGGCCCAGCAGTTCATTCTCAGCTCACTGGATCTAGACGTACTGAACTCAAATTCAATGGGATGGACCTCGCTTGGGTTTGGTTGCTGTGTTCAGCTCCTTCCAGCTGAGCCCCGTCCAAGTGGACAACCCCACTAGCTGCTGGTCCTGTGTGCAGACTTTGTATCCTGCCACACTACTGAATTTGGTTATTAAATATACAAGTCTCTTGGTGGAGTTTTTGGGGTCTTCTATGTAGAGTATCCTGTCATCTGTAAATAATGATAATCTCATTTCTTACTTTCTAATCATTTTTTCTCTCTCATATCTAATTACTCTGGCTAATGTTTCCAGAACTATGTTGAACAGAAGTAGTGATAGTGGTCATGTTTGTCTTCTTCCTAATTTTAATGTGAAGGCTTTCAACTTTTGCCCATTTAGTATTTTGTTCGATATTGGTTTGTCATAGATGACTTTTATCAGGTTGATATAAAGACTATACATTTTGATTTTCTGTAGGGCTTTTATCATTAATGAGTGTTGGATTTCGTCAAAATCTTTTTCTGCATCAATTGAGATGATGTAATTTTTCTCTTCTCTTTTGCTGATTTGCTGTATTATATTTATGGATTTGCATGTATTAAACCATCCCGGGGCTGGAGAGATGGTTCAGTGGTCTAAAGCACCTAATTAGCCTGCTACCCTGTGCCGGCGGGACCAGTCCCAGCCCAGGCGCAGCATGGGCCGGACCCTCTCCCAGCCCCTTGGGCCGCCCCACACCACTCTGCCTTACCTCCCCCCCCTCCCGCCAAGTAGGAATTTCTGCCGACTTCCGGGAACCCCCAGACCCAGTCCTAGCCCAGGTCCGGTGAGTGTGTGGAGAGCTTCCTGCTACCTGCGCCGGCG
>NW_004524648.1:3762434-3781037 GCF_000260255.1 Octodon degus | reverse complement strand
GGAAGTCGGCAGAAATTCCTACTCGGCGGGAGGGGTGGGGGGCGGCCCGATGGGGCGGGAGAGGGTCCGGCCCATGCTGCGCCTGGGCTGGGATTGGTCCCGCCAGCGCAGGGTAGCAGGAAGCTCTCCACACACTGACCAGACCTGGGCTAGGACTGGGTCTGGGGGTTCCTGGAAGTCGGCATAAATTCCTACTCGGTGGGAGGGGTGGGGGGCGGCCCGAGGGGGCGGGAGAGGGTCCGGCCCACGCTGCGCCTGGGCTGGGACTTGTCCCACCGGCGCAAGGTAGCAGGAAGCTCTCCACACACTCACCGGACCTGGGCTAGGACTCGAGAGTAAAGATTTTGAGAATAGGTATTCATAATCTTCTCAATTTCTATAGGGCATGTAGTGATTTCACCCTTTTCATTCTTTATTGCATGTATTTGTATTTTTTCTTTTGATAAGGTTGGCTAGGGGTTTATCAATTTTATTTATTCTTTCAAAGAACCATCTCTGTGAGTCCTTAATTCTTTGTATTGTTTTCTTTGTCTCCATTGCATTTATTTCTGCTCTGATCTTTATTTATTTATTTTTTGTGCAGGCTCTCACTACGCAGCTCAGACTCATAGTGATCCTCCTGTTTTCAGTCTCCCTAGTCCTGGTATTACAGGCACGCACCACTACTTCCGGACTTCATCGCTGGCTCAGCGCACCTAGGAATGGGGCTTGCATAGCATGTGGTACCAGGGATCGAACCCTGGCCCCTTGCACTTACCTATGCAAACTCTTAGTCTGCTGAGCTGTCTCTCCAGCCCTTGCTCTGATCCTTATAATTTCCTGTCTCTTTGGTCTTTGGGCTTGACTTGCCCTTTTTTTTCTAGGAGTTTGAGGTGCAGCATAAGATTGTTTATCTGGGCTCATTATGTTTTCCTGTTGTGGGAATTTACCGCTATAAATTTCTCTCTTAAGACAGCTTTCAATGCATCCCACAGATTCTAGTAATTTGTATCTGCATTTTCAGTGTATTATAAATATTGTTTAATTTCTTCTTTAATATCATCTATGACCCACTGATTGTTCAGGAAGGTATTATTTAATTTCCATGTTTTTATCGACTTTTTACTGTTTCTTTCGTCAATAATTTCCAGTTTCATTGCACTATGTTCAGATAATAGGCATGGAATAATTTCATTTCCTTTGTATTTACTTAAGCATGTTGTATGTGCTATTATATGGTCTGTCTTGGAGAATGTCCCATGTGCAGCTGAGAAGAATGTGTATTCTGATGCTATTGGGTGGAACATTCTACTAAGTCTACAAAGCCCATTTCTTCACAAGTTTGGTTTAGTTCTGTTATTTCTTTGCTGATTTATTTTTGCCTAGTTGACCTATCTCTTTGTTACAATGGTGTGTTAAAGTCTCTAGTGCAATTGTGTTATTGCTCATTTGATTTTTCATGTCTGCTGAAATTTGTCTTATATAGGTACTCCTACATTGGGTGCACATATATATTTATAATTGTTATCTATCTCTTCCTTTTGCAGTTTTCCCCTGACAAGTATGTAGTAACCTTCTTTATCTCTTTTAATCACTCTTGGTTTGAAGTTGAAATTGTCAACAACAAAAAAAGCTACCCCTGATTTTTTCTGTGTTTCTGTCACATCGAGGATTGTTTTTCATCCTTTCACTTTCATTCTATTAATTTCTTTTTGAGTTAAATGTGTTTCCTGTATACAGAATATTGTTGGATTTTGTTTCTTGATCCACTCTGCCAATCTGCTGCTTTTGATTCGTGAGTTGAGGTCATTTACATCAATGGTTATAACTGATATGTATTGACTTATCTTTGTCATGTTATTTTCCTACTATAGGATCTCCTCTTTTCCCCTCTGTTTAACTGCTTACTCTGCTTGGTGGTGATTCCTTTCTATTGTTTTTGTCAAAGTTGTGATCATGTTTGTGTCTTTTAAAATACCTGTCAGTACACTTTGTAGGGTTGGTTTTGTGCTCTTGAATGTCTTCAGTTTTTCTTTCTTATGGAAGTATCTTATCTCTCCATTAAATTTGATAGATAGTTTTGAAGGATACATCAATCTGGGCTGGAAGTTGTATTTGAGGACCTGAAATATCTTTTTCCAAGCTCTTCTTGATTTGGTGACCTTTGTTGAGAAATTTGCCATGATTCTGATGGGCTTTCTATTATAGATAATCTGTTTCTTCTAATAGCTTTTAATATTCTGTTCTTTTGCTGAATTTCTGGGTTCTTGATTATTATGTGTCTCAGTGTAGATTTATTTTGATTATGGCTAGCTGGAATTCTGCATGCCTCACTAATCTGTATATCAGGTTCATTTCTCATGCTTGGTTTAATTTTCTGCTACCACTTCTGCAAATAGTTTTGTTTTTTTTTAATGTCGTTTGTGTTGACTCCAGCTATTTCATTGGTACCTATTAGACTTACATTATTTTTCTTCACATCATCTTACAGCTGTTTAATTGTCATTTCCTGGCTCCTTATCATTTTTAAGAAAACTTTCCTTTTGTGATCACTAGATGCAATTCTGTCTTCAAGGTCTGAAAATCTATCTTCAGTTTTGTTCAAGCAGTTTTGCTAGTTTTCAGTTGAATTCTGAATGTCCTGGATATTTGTTTGAATCTGTTTCATGCATTCTTTCCCGTATTGTTCATTTAATGTTTCCATCATTTTTTATTTCCCCTTTATTTTTGTATTTATGTCTTCTTTAAATGTACTGAGCAATTCTTTCATGATTGTTGTCATTTCTTTCTTACCTAAGAGATTATTTCTGATTTGATATCCTCCATAACATGGTAGAGTTGTTGCTTTACCCCAGTTGCTATCATTACAGAAATTTCAGGTGCATGACTTCCCATTTCTTATATGACTTTGTCTCCTGGACTTGTTCTGGGTGGGATGGAGGTCTGAGATTGCCTTTTGCTCTTTATTTTTGACATTTTTGAAGCTCAAATGTTCACCTTGACTCAGCAGTGATGGTATAGGTGCAGGGTGTGGATTAGCAAGGCTTCAATGAGAGTGGAAGCTTTGGAACCTCACCAAAGCTTCCATTCTGTGAGGTTCAGTTTGGCTTCCACCTTGGTGAAGAGGTGCAAGCCACAGCTCAAGAGGGATCTGATGATGATTGGCAGGCCAAGATTCTGTAAGGCTTTCTCAGTGGTGGTCATGGGGCACAGGGTAGGGCTCCTGCTACTGGTGGGACAATAAGCAGCACCTCAGCCGTGCTACTATGGTGACAATGATGGGAGAGGCAGTCACATCTCCACTGAGCTCTGACAATGGTGGGGAGAGGTGTGGGTCCCCACAGCTGTCCTCTGTGAACCTGGCTTCTATGATGGTGAGATAAGCAGCCACAGCTCACCCAAGCTCAGCAGTGAACATTCTTTAAATGTTGAGCATTCTTTTGCTTTTTTATGAGGTTGCAGCAAAAGGTCACTGATATTTCTTCAAAGAAATAGAAGTATATTAAAAATCACTGTGATCAATGCTTTTTTATACTAATTTAATAACTCTTGTGTCTTCTGTGTTAGATCAATTACTTGAGTAGATTAATTGTTTGTTTTCTGCATTAGGGCCATTCATTGAGTTTGAAGAGATAGACTTGCTTGAGTTCTGGGGTGACATGGATAATCAAAAACACATTTATGAAGACTTTGATAAAGTGCTCTTAAAGATGAATGCATTACTTTCCGAAAAACATAACAGAACCTCAAATAAATTATTAGAAGATCCAAAAGATCAGTCAAAATATGATGAACAGAAAATATCAACAGCACCACCACAAACACCCAAACAGCAGAAGGGAAAAACTGCAGATCTAGGATCACAAAGGATTTCAAATGAAGAACAAGACAGAGAGTTAAATGCTAAGAAAAACTTATACAGAGAAGCAGTGATAGGCCAGGGAAGCATCACAGAATCAACTGTAGAAGAAGCATCAAGTAGAGAAGTAATAGTTGAACAAAGATCACAAAAAGAGTCAACTTCAGAGCAAGAGACACGCAGAGCATCAACTGTAGAACAAAGATCACACAGAGGGTCAACTGCAGAGCAAGGTCCACGGAAACCAACCATTAAAGAACAAAGATCACCCAGAGGATCAACTGCAGAGCAAAGATCACGCAAAGAGTCATTGACGGAGGAAGGTTCACAGAGAGGATCAATTGCAGAGCAAGGGTCACGGAGACCAACCATTGTAGAACAAAGATCACCCAGAGGATCAACTGCAGAGCAAGGGTCACGCAGAGTGTCAGTGATGGAGCAAGAACCACAGAGAGGGTCAATTGCAGAGCAAGGGTCACAGAGACCAACCATTGTAGAACAAAGGTCACATAGAGGGTCAGCTGCAGAGCAAGGGTCACGCAGAGAGTCGATGATGGAGCAAGGATCACAGAGAGGGTCAATTGCAGAGCAAGGGTCACGGAGACCAACCATTGTAGACCAAAGGTCACACAGAGGGTCAACTGCAGAACAAGAGTCACATAAAGCATCAGCTACAGAACAACAATCACGCAGAGTGTCAATTGCAGAGCCAGCATCACACAGAGAGGTAATGATAGGACCACAGAAAGAGTCAGAACAAAGACTACATAGAAAGACAATATCAGAACAGGACAGAGACTCAACTTCACAATCAGCCAAAGGTAAGGTGGTTAGAGAAAAAACAATCTCTTGGGAGGCCACATTCTCTAAGTACTTTAAAATCTCTTCACAAAGAAAGTTTGGGGAACAAACGTAAGAGGAAAAATTATTCATGTGTTTTGAACTGCATTCAGTTCTCCTCTCCCTATTTTGTAGAGTAGTTTTTTAAGTATTTTCAGAAGATATTCATTAAAATTGTAGTCTTTTTGGCATAGCAGGTCATACAAGCTTCAGACATATTTTGATACTCAAAAATCAGGTTACACTTGACACTTCAATTAAATGCAAACTAAAATGTCTCTATCAGTTTATCTAGAAATTCATGTGTAGTAGAAAGCTATTAATAAGGGGGAAATCTAGCAATATTCAATGTACATGTGTTTTAACTGGGTTTTTGGAAAAGGATAGGGAGGGCTTTTGCTTTAAATGTGGTATCTGATATTAGAAAACACTTTTAAAATTTTCTTTTATTTCAGCTATGAAATGGGCTCTGTTTATTTTTTCTAGTTAGTTAAAGGATATATATAGTCTGGAAGAGTTTCTGAAAGTCATATATAAGACAGAAAGCATTGTGTTTAAAATATTTATTTATATCTCATTGGTCAGAATTTAGGTACATGTATAACGATACCTTATTGTGGGAGGGTGGGAAATGTATCCCCCGTTTTTCATGACCAAATTGGGGCACAACAGGGCAAAACAAGTTTTGCCACAGAGCTGCTCTCAACAGTTAACATTATTAAGTTATTTCATTGTGGTCACTTATAATAGAACACATATGGAGAAGTGCTTCATGTTTTTGATGTTCCATAGGTAAAGCATTTCTCTCATTGATAGAATACCTAATGGAACTTATAATATTTGATTTATAAGCATTTTATTTCATGCAGAAATGACAAAAAAGAATCTTCAGAAAGACAAATCCTGTGACCCCAAGTCCCCCAAAATAGAAGGAAAGTCATGGTCAGGTAATTCTTTATTTAATCTTCCTTTCATTTTATACCCTAGAACAGAAATATTGTGAAAACAAGGTTAAATCTGCTATAGTATAAAATGTGCTTTCCGTAGGTGAATTTTTGTCTTCTAACTGGAGGATGAAGTATGTCAAATTTGAAGATGAGGAACAAGCAAACTTAATCTATGGTAACTCCAGGTTCACAGGTAGATATTATCAAGAAAACTAGGAAGCATAGATGGGATTACAATAGATGGTTTTAACTTACCACAGTACCTCATGCTAAAACTGGATTTTGCTAAAACACAAAGAGATCCTTACATTATTTTGTCTCTGAGAGCTGATAAATCCAAATATACACATGGATACTTTTGATATTGGTATGCTATTGGTGATGACATGCACTATTAATGAATGTTCTTCTACTGTAAAACAGATAGCATTATTATACTTTTTTTTAGGTAGTGTCTACCTATATAACTTATTATTTAGCCCAGGCTGGCCTTGAACTCACAGTGATCCTTCTGGTTCAATCTCTTGAGAGCTAAGATTACAAGTGTAAGGCACCATGCCAGGTTTAGTATATTAAAAAAAAAATTACATGACCCAACAACTGCTTTGAAGGTATGAACCAAGCATAGAACAGAAATCAGATATTAGATATTAGAACTCAATAAAAATCACTCCAGATATTTCTCTTCCTAGTAGAGTAGGTTCATATCCCCAATGTGAGACAGCTGTGAATCTCTTGTTTTTGAAGACTTGTAAAGCAAGGTCTGTCTAACAGAAAAAGAGCAGAATTTAGCTTTCAGTTAAGCTATTTATTTAACTATAGTTGTTCTAAATTCTACTCATATTTTACTAAAATACTGTTTTATCATTTTCCTCTTCATATCAACAAGTAGTAAAACTAATTAGGTCAAAATTGTTTTCTTTATATTTCAATTTTTTTAGTTAAATCTGGGTCAAATAAACTTTTAGCATGCATGAGGACCTGTGTTTTTATCCCTAACATTACAAAAACAAACAAAATACCCAAATAACAAACTTCATATGTTTAAAATCTTCTGGTGAAAATTCAAGGACTGGCCAAATAGCTCAGTGGACTGAAGTGCTTGCAAGCAGGCGCGGGGGCTAGAGATTCAGTCCACTCGATCCCCGGGCCTGCCGTGCTGCCCCCACGCGTGGCACACTCTGAGAAGGCAATTGAGACTGGGCATGGGGCACATGCCTGTAATCCCAGCTCTTGGGAGGCTGTAAACAGGCAGATCACTACGAGTCTGATCTAGTAGTGAGACCCTGAACACCCTGTAGACCCTTCCCTAAAAAATACAAAAAAGAAAGAAAGAAAGAAAATTCATAGCATTCATTGCTCAAGCTCTGTGTTCAGGCTTCACTCTTCTTCTTTTCTTTTTCTTTTCTAACCTCTACAATATGGGAGAACCCAGGGCTTCATGCTGAAGAGCTACTGTTAATCTATATCCCTGGCCTTTTGTATTTTTTAATTTTCAGACAAGGTTTCACTGACTTGCCCAGGATGCCCTCAAGCTTGCAATTGTCCTCATCATCTTCCTGAGTAGCTAGGATTATAAGCATGTACCACTGTGCTGGGCTTGCCTTTCTAGCTTTTAAAAATTGCATGGGTAATCATTTTTAAATTATACCAGATCTCATGTAAAAGGCATAAAAGCATGAATGAGTGAATCAATGAGTAAATTGAATATAAGTAATTGCACTGACATTTTCAGAAATATGCTTCATGTTGTAACATAAAACTTCAAGATAAATACATTAAATAACACTCAGGAGGAATGGTGGATAATTCATCCAACTAGGAGTCTATAGAGTTTAGCTAGCTTCAGGCATAACAGGATTATATTAGTTCCATTTCTTGTTGCTGAGACAAAGAATGGTTTATTTCAGCTCATAGTCTGTAAAGGTTTCAGTCCAGAGTTGGCTGCTTTAAGGCAGAGCAACATGGCAGAAAAGTATTACAGAGGAGAAATAGTCCATGGCAAGACAAGCAGAAGGCAGCAAGCCGCAGCAGCAGCAAGCCTGTGCTCTGTCTTCCCTCTCTCCCTTTTTATTTTTTTTTAATTTTTATTTATTTATTTATTTTTTTACCAGGGATCAAACTCATAACCTTGTACTTGCCAGGTAGGCGCTTATGCTACTGAGCTGTCTCTCCAGTCCCCCCTTCCACTTAATATTGCATCCAGGGTGAGACTTTTACTATCCATACTCAGTCCAGAGTTGGCTGCTTTAAGGCAGAGCAACATGGCAGAAAAGTATTACAGAGGAGAAATAGTCCATGGCAAGACAAGCAGAAGGCAACAAGCCACAGCAGCAGCAAGCCTGTGCTCTGTCTTCCCTCTCTCCCTTTTTATTTTTTTATTTTTTTAATTTTTATTTATTTATTTATTTTTTTGTACCAGGGACTATGCTAATTCCAATCAGTGGACTAACTGTGTACCAAACACCTTAATCCCAGTATTACATGCCCAAGATCCATCCACCTCTGAAAAGCCTGGCCTATGAATGCATGTGGCTTTAAGGAACATCTGGACACTAGCCATAACAAGGATTCAGCAGTAGCAGAGTACTCTCTCTTCCTACAAGATCTCTTCTCGGTGTCACTTTAATTTTAGTCAGTTTTCTCCTTTTGTGGCCAAAAATGATCACAAGAGCATCTCTAAGCTTATATTCTACTAGTTTAGCAATTAATAATTCTCTCCTAATAGTTACCCCCAACATTCTGGAGCTAATATCCATTGTCTTATTATAGGTTACGTTGCTGTTATGCATGAATTATTAGCTAAATATGTATAAACACATCTATGGAGAAAGTATAAGGTGGGCTAGATATCACCTAACTCTCTGAAGTAACAACAGAGGAGAGGTGCTTCCCCAAAGCAAAAGATATTTGCTGCTGCCCTCATGATGGAAGCACATAGGCTTAGCCACTAGATCACCAGGGACTTGAATAAGAAAGCATATACTCCTGATAGACCAAAATATTAGATGTTGAGGCTGGTGGTCTAGTTCAGTAGTAACATACATGCATGTACAAGCCCAGAGTCCAATCCCTAGCACCAAAACAAAATACATCAAAACAGTAACAGATACCTATTACAATAATTACTCATTTATTTTATCTGAGATTAGAATTGTTCCCTTTACTTGCTATTTGTTTCCTGCTTCACAGAACTACACTCAATTATCAGAAGTATTCAGTCTTACAAGGAAGTAAAAGGTCGGAGTACTTTCAATGGAATTTCCCTCAATCTGATCCAGTTTGTGCAAGTCTTAGAGACATTTGTTGGTGAAGATGCTCCCCTGAGTGCCAGTGAGAACCTCACCTCTTTTTTTAAAAGGAACTATGTTGAAACAAAAGAAGAGAAAATGAATGCCTTAGAACAGGTGGGTAATACTTATCAGTGAAACAAGTTAGGTCATGAGGATATATCAGTCTCTTAACCTTGGTGGTTCCCAATGTGACTTTTATTTTAAAAATGTACAACCAAACTTATTACTTTATTTCAATAAGCACAACCTTAAATATCTTGTTTTATTGACAAATATTCAAAGGTCACAGTCCAGAGAACTCATTTCCCTAGTGATAACATGATTATTCCTGGCAGGAGGTGGTTTCTTCTGAAATTTAAGTCGATATGTGTATGTGCAAAGATGTATGTGTCTTACAAATTCAAATATACAGAGATATGATTATGACTAGATTATTTATATTTTTATTTATGCACTCCTAGATAGCACATATTTCCTGAGAATTTAATGTTTTCTTAGATGATACATAAATGCATATACATTAACTTATAGAGACAACTAATCCTCTTATATGTGAAATGAAATTTACTTTCACCAAGCTTATTCAGTAATCTCATCAGTTTTATGAGTCTTCTTAGGTTAATTTCAGGGCTGATATCCCTTTTGCCTCTTCCACTGCAAGTCCACCCACTTAAGGTACATATTTATTTTTGCAATCAAATCTCTTTAGTTGTTAATTCAATTACAATCTAATCAGTAGAATTCATCTAGTGAAAAAAATCTAAAAGGTAAATACATCAATGTCAAGCTCAGTCTATGTTAAATTTAAAAAGAAAAATTTTAGCATAACCATTTTTCATTGTTTGAACAATGTTCATTCCCTTTCACTATAAAACACAACCCCTAATAAGCCAGGGAGAGCACCCCATGTGTTTGTCACATTTTTTATTCATAAAGGAGGGATTGGAAAAGAATTCTTAAGCATGTTAACATACCCTTCCTATTACGTTTTAGTCCAGTGCAGACAATTTCTGTTTTGGATTGATTATGTTCTGTTCTGTTTTGGTTTTGGTTTAGAAGTGAAACAATAAATGAAATTTAAAGAGGTTAAAATTTTACACTGAATTTTCCCTTAATCTCATGGTTAACTCCAAAGTAAATGGTTTTCATAAAATGTGCCAGGCTTTTAAGCACAAGATGCCAGCTAGCATAATGAACATCATGTCTTCTGTGCCTTGTTGTCCTGCTTCTATCCTAGGTTAGACAAAATGCTTTCCGAACCCGACAGGAGCTTCTCTTAAAAGCACTCTTTCAGAAGTGGGACAGTGATGGTTCAGGCTTCCTGGATCTAGAGGAAGTTGATAAACTCTTATACACATACAAGGATGGAATGGAAAAAGAATCTATGAAGAAAGGTAAACTGTAAGAGTGTAGTATAATAACCAATGTTCATTTCCTATCATCTTGTTTTGAAAATTTGTATCATTTTTATTCTCTTTAAAATTAAAAAGAGGGGTGGAGGGGTTGCTCAGTAGAATAAGTGCTTGCCTGGCAAATGCAAGGACCTGAGTTCAATCCCTGGTTCTGCAAAAAAAATAAAAAAATTTTAAAAATTAAAAAGAAAGACAATGTTCCTATTTAAGTTGTGATAACAACTTGGCTTCAAGTATCCCACTGCTGTGACATAGATACAGTTAAAAAACAAACATTGATTATATTAAAACTATCAGATATCACTTTACACTAGTGGTACCACTTCATGCTAATAGTATGACCATAATTTTCAGACAGATCTCCCCCACCCCGCTAGCTCAGAATGCTTGAAGGGCAGCCTGGGAAGGCATGCAGATCTGGGAATCAAATCAGAGTATCCTGAGCCTGAGTGCCTTTGCATAAGCAGGCACTGAAACAAAACAACTGAGCTAATGGGCAGGCCCCTGACCATAGTTTTTAAAATGGAAAATAACAAGTGTTGGCAATGATGCAGAGAAATTAGAATTTTTGTACATTTGTCAGAGTATTTAGAACTGGAATATGTCCAATAACTTAATTCTACAAAAAATTCTTTTTGTGTAGTTGATTGCCCTCATTCTTAAGATTAAAAGAATCCAAACTATGCCATATTTCTGCTTAGTTTCTCTTCTTATTCTTTCACTCTGCCTTCACAAGATTTGAACTACCATTTAAGTCTGACTGGCTTGCAAATTTCTCTTCAATTTACTAGCTTCTTATTCTTTTATCCTCTTATACTATTTTCCTTCTGATCAAACCAACCAAAAGCTACTATAGCTCTCATTCCAATATAATAAATTCTTTCCTTCATTAGGCCTCAGAATAAATGATTTTGATCTTCGCTGGGCTTAAAAATTTATCTAGTGACTTCTGTATACCACATTTCTAGTATGTTAAGTATGTGGTGCATGGTTGAAAATTGTCAAGATTGGCTAAGTCCTTCAACTTTTTCAAAACATATTGGTTAATTGTCAAATAAAATTAGGCTTATCAATTGCTCTGTTCTCTTTAATAACTATGTCTTCTTCAAACTATATTATACTATACTGCTTGTCTAAGCCTGAATCCAAAGAAGATTTACTTAGCGAAAATTCAGAAGGCTTAATGATGTGATTTCCACTTATAAGATGGGAAAATTTCATAACATAGAACGATGTTCTACAGAAAATCCTATATGAAGATGAGGATGCCTGGCTTCCAATACTGAATCGTCACTAAATGGTCATGTGACCATTGGCCAGTTATTTAACCTCCGTAAACTCAGGTACCCCAGTTACTTAGCCTCCATAGACTCAGGTATTTAGATATGTTGAATTTTAAAATTTAAGGAACCTAAGGATGATGCTGGGAAGATCCATATATTGGATTATAGGGAATCCAACTATATGGAATTGTACAAAATATACTTTAAAAAATGGCAGGAGGAGGGCTCTGTTTCCTGGTGCCAAACTCCATGTGGTATGCACTTTGCCAAGGGCCTCCCAAGCTGCTTACACTGCATCACGTTTGGTTTCTACTGGCTGCAGGCTGCATGCAAAGGACCCAGGAGACTCTCAAACCATGAATGGTTAACATTTAGTTACTCTTTGACTCAGTAAGAGTCCCAAAATGGCAGAGCAGCAAGTGCCAGCAACTCATTTTCTCCAGGATGATGTATCTATTGTCTAGAAGACAATAGCTTGAAAGGAAATTTAAGTGAGTGAATGTTACCCAGGAACCATGAGGGAACTAACAGAAGAAAAGAAAATAGTATTAAGTGATACAGAAGAAGCAGATCACACCATGGAGGAGACACTTCTCAGCTCTGCTAGTAGTGGTTCTCTGGCCAGTAGCTGAGAGGCAAAGTGAAATTAACAATTTTTTTTCTTTTCTTTTCTTTTTTTTTTTTTTTTAGGGTATAGATTCTTTATGTGACAAGTCAAGTTCATTCAATATACATTCATTACAAACAAGCACATGAAAAATATGGAAACTATACATTAAAACAACTTAACTTTAAAAAAACAAAACTAAAAAACTACACTACCAAATTTGCCTAAGAATGTGGATGACAAACACTCATCTATCTTGCTGCTGGGGAATAAAAGATTCATATGGCTTCCTTTTTCTAATAAAACAGAAAGTATTAAAAGATAGTTATATTACTAGTTTCTCCTACTTCATTGCAAACAAATGTTTGTGCCAATATTTTAAAAATAATTTTATTGACAAACAAATAGCAATGAAGGGGCCGGAGAGATGGCTCAGTGGAATAAGCGCTTCCCTGGCAAGCGCAAGGGCCTGAGTTCAATCCCGGTTCCGCAAAAAAAAAAAAAAAAAAAAAAAAAAACCAGCAATGAGACAGTTTCAAAACCAATTACTAGGACAGTTTCAATAATTAATACATTGCATATTGTTGTCTTAGTGTTTATTCATTGTACAAGATGCAGACATGATATCCTGTTCACAAACACTATTAGATCAAATCTCTCTATTCAGTGATCCAAGAGAATGCAGCTGTGTATCTATCCTAACTATTTTGAACACACAAATACACAATGTTTGTCCATTTGTATACCCCTTTTTTGTTTAGTTTTGTCAGAAAAGGGTATTCCATTGTCATTTAAATATTGTAGGTGCTTGAATTCTGCAAAATATCCCAATGTAGTCCAGTAGTCCATAATGGTAGTGGGTTTTCCATAAGACTGGCAATGACAGTTGTTGACTTGGCCATGGAGATGGCTCAGTGGGATAAATGCTTGCCTGGCAAGCACAAAGGTCTGAGTTCAATCCCCGGTTCTGCCAAAAAAGAAGAAAAAGAAAGAAAGAAAAAAAAAAGTTGTTGACTTAAGCCTTTTACAGCTCAGCATATTAATATGGCTTTACTTTTTATACTTCATTTTTATACTTTTCTGCTGGATGGTTAAGACCAAGCAAGATAAAGCAAGACCTATATAACAAGTAATGTAACTTTTAACAACTTTTTTTTCCTCAGGAGAACTGTATTGGGACTGAAAGAATCATCAGTAGTTGGAACAAACAAGGAAGACATGGAACACAGTTTCCAGAACAGAGTTATATAGGATTGGAAGTTCACATTGGTGCCCTGTTCACACTGTATGCAGATCTCTATACCCAGCACCGTTCTGGGGACAGACTGCCACATTAGTCTTGTGGTGTGAACAGAGACCAATTCTGGCTTGAGCTCTGCTCCTTAACCCTAGGCTGTGGAAGAGAGCCACATGTGCAAACAACAGAAAACTTTCTTTCATTATTCTTTATTTGATTATATTATTTCCTATTTTTACTTTATTACTTTGTTTTCCTCCCAATATAGTTTATAAAGAGTAAGAGAATTCTGCCTTGTCCCTTTATATCCCTCCTACTTTTGTATGTATCTCTTCGTGTGACTTTTTTGTCCTGGTCTTATTCATCTTCAATTTTTTTCCCCTTTACATTTGTCCCACTTTAAATTTTCCTCTAATATATATATATATATATATATATATATGTCATAGAATCTTTTCCTATCCATATTTATCACTGTCAATTTTGTATCAAATTTTCCCTGTTATCTCCTTATAAATATATAACATACCTTATCATCATTAGGTTCTTTGTCCTCTCACCCATTTCTTCCTTCCCAAACCACAGAGCAAAATACCTAAAAACAAACAAACAAAAAATCATTTTTTTCCTTTTTCTCTTCTCTCCCCATCTGGCATTACTCAGTCTCCAATCCTGTGGGCTTTAGATAACTGATCAGAAAATTAGTGTTGAACGTTATTTTTCACCATTAAATAAGTGATAGACATTATATTTAGTACGCATTTACTATAGTCTGAAACTAGATACTTATATTCAAGATATTAGCAAATAAAAAAATGTAGCACATTATCAAAAGAATCATTCATCATGATCAAGTATGTTTCATCTCAGAAATGCAAGATTGTTTCAACATAGTCAATAAATGTAATACATTGCATGAAAAGAAGCTAGGTCAAAAACCATATGATCTTATCAATAGATGAAGAAAAGGCTTTCAATAAAATCCAACACCTCTTCATGATAAAAAAAAAACCTGAGTAAAACAGGTATAAAAGGACATACTTGACTATGATAAAAGCTATATGTGACAAACCAATATCCAGCATCATACTAAATGAGGAAAAACTAAAAACATTCCCCCCCTAAACAGAAACGACAAAGATATCTATACTAAATGGGGAAAAACTAAAAACATTTCCCCTAAAAGAGGAATAAGACAAGGATATCTATTCACCTCAGTAATGTAGCAGGACACAAGACTAACACACAGGGACCAGGGAGATAGCTCAGTGGTCTTAGCACCTGCCTGGCAAGGGCAAAGACCCAAGTTCAATCCCTGGTACTGCATGCTGTGCTAGGGAGGCTGAGACAGGAGGATCACTATAAGTCTAAGCTGCATAGTGAGACCCTGTACCATATACATAAAAAAGATCAAAATACAAAAATTATAAGCATTTGTGTATGCCAGTCATCACTGGGATGAGAAAAATTATGAAAATAATACCATTCCCAGTAGCTTCAAGAAAAATGAAATACTGAGGAATTAACCTAACCAAAGAAGTGAAAAACCTCTAAAAAGGAAACAGAAATAATCTGAAGAAAGAGATTGGAAGGGACATTAAAAAACGGAAGGGCTGGCCCGATAGCCCTGTGGGCTAAAGCACCTGTTTAGGCAGGCTTAGGGACCAGGGTTCAATTCCCAGAGTACTATGCTGGTCCTGCCCCTGGGGCACGCTGAGACCTCGACTGAGACTGGGCATGGTAGCAGGTGCCTGTAATCGCAACACTTGGGAGGCTGAAAATGCAAGGGGCACTATGAGTCCAATCTGCATAGTGAGACCCTGTAGACCCTGCACTAAATACATTAAAGAAAGGAAAGTTATCCCCTCCTCCTGGGTAGGCAAAGTCAATATTACAAGATAGCCATGCTCCAAAAGCTGTTATACAGACTCAATGCCATCCCAATCAAAATACCCATGGCATACTTTACAGATCTAGAAAAATACAATCTTAAAATTCATATGGAACCAGAAGAGACCTAGACTAGCAAAAGCAATTTGGGGCAATAAAAGAAAAGCAGGAGGCGTAGCAATAGCTGACATCAAGCTATGCTACAAAACAATATCGATAAAAATGGCATGATACTGGAAAAAAACATATATGTAGATCAACGAAACATAATTGGTGTGCAGAAACTTGCCCAGACACATTATCAGCTATTTGGTATTCAACAAGGGGCCAAAAGCAAATGTTAGAGGAAAAATAGCCTATTCAATAAGTGGTCCTGGGAAAACTGATTTTCTATGTACAGAAAATTGAAGATGGACTCTTATCTTTTAGTATATACTAAATAAAACTCAAAATAGATTAAAGACTTAAACATTAAAACAGAAACATTAAATCTACTAGAAGATAAGATAGGCAAAACTCTTGAAGACATAGGTGTAGGAAAGGATTTTCTAAACAGAACCTCAGTCACATATGAAATGACAGCAAGAATCAACAAATGGGATTATTCCAGACTAAAAAGGTCCTGTACAGCAAAAGACTCTGTCAGTAGAATGAAGAAACTACCTACAGAATTTGTCAACCTAAAAAATTTGCCAGCTACTCTTCAGAGAGAAAACTAGCACCTAGAACATATAAAGATCTAAAAACAATTAAGCCACCTAAAATTAAAGATCAGGTAAGGGAATTAGCAAAAGAAATGATCAGACACTTCACAAAAGAAGAGATCCAAATGATCAGTAAATATATAAAAAATACTCAATATCTCTGGTCATTAGAAAAATGCAAACCAAAAAAAAAAGAACTTAGATTTTATCTTACTGAAGAAAAAATGAAAATCATTTTTAAAAAATCAATTACAAATAATGGCCAGGCTGTGGTGAAGAAGAAACTTCTTTATTGTTGGTTGGAATATAAACTAGTACAACCATTATGGAAATAAATATGGAGATTTTTCAAAGTACTGAAATTAGAAATTCCATATGACCCAGAAATCCCACTGCTAAAGAGCTTAAGACATCATTCTACAGTGACACATGAATACCAGTGTTTATAGCAGCACAATTTCTAATAGTTAAATCATGGAAGCAGCCAGTATACCCATCAAAAGAACTGGATAAGGAAAATGTATCTATACATAATGGAATACTATTATATTATAAAGAATGACAGATTTGAGACATTTGTTTAAAAAAATGGATGCACCTGGAAAATATAACATTCAAAGAAATAAACCAGACACACAAGCTTAAATACTATATGGTATCACTCATTTGAGTGAGGCAAAGTACAAATAAAGAGAATACTAAAGATAGGTAGAATGGGACAAGGAGATGGATCTCTTGCAATAAGAAATTGTCCCAAGGGAGAACCCCAAGGGCCAGGACTCCGCAGCTGACCCAGAGAGCCAGGAGGTGCCCAGTCTGCAGCGGGCTGTCCTTAGGCCCAGGCTGCTAGGTCCTTGTTCCACCTGGCAGCACCTACCCTTGCCCCTGTCAGGGCAGATACATGTATTTGGAAGAGGGGAAGGGTGGGTAAGGACCTCCTGTACCCCTGAGCACAGCATCTGCAGACAGGGAGCCAGAGGGCTTGAACTGGAGAACATGGGGCGGGTAGAGGCCAGGCCCTACACATCCCACTGGACTTGTGTCCAGGTAGCCTGAGTGCTGGTCACTAGGTGAGGCGGCCACTGCAATGGGGCCAAAGAAGTGGGGGAGGGTGTTCTCAGCCTCGTAAACCATCTCACTTGAATGGCGACCCCAGAAACCTCTCCGCAGCCCCTCTGAGATTGCCCGTCCTGTGTGTCACTGGGACTCAAGTAAAACATTGGGAAATGACTGAGGGTGCCAAGGACCAAGGAGAAGGACCCGTAGTCCTGACGTTCGTAGACTGCCTTTCAGTGCTTTGCCTTGCTCCCCTTTTTACACTGAGATCAGACCCTCTAGACTAGTTTTTATGCAGTGTTTTTATATGATCAATAAATGTAGCATTTTTGAAATAAAAAAGAAAGAAAGAAAGAAAGAAAGAAAGAAAGAAAGAAAGAAGAAAGAAAGAAAGAAAGAAAGAAAGAAAGAAAGAAAGAAAGAAAGAAAGAAAGAAAGAAAGAAATTGTCCCAAGGGAAAACATGTAAGGAGGAGGGAAAGGGAAAACGTAAAGTGAATCCATGTACAGTAACCTAATAACCTCAATTAATATAATGTAACCTAAGTTAAGATTTATAATATCAACAAGAATGAAAAATAGGATTAGGGAACTGGAGAGGGAAGGGGGGACCAACATTTTGTTAATAAATTCTGTGATCTAATGCCAGAAATCTTGAACATTATTAAACTCTTATTGAAAAGAATACAAAATATTTTTAAAGAAACTGAAAATTGGACAAATAGTTAGTGTTAGAGTACTACAGTTCCGTCACTCTGGAACTCTAGAATAAGGAATAAGAAACTCAAATCTTTTCTCGATTCCCATGACTTTGATGCGTTTGAAGATTATAGACTCATTATGTGTAATATGCACTTTATTTAGATTTCTGTAATATTTCCTCATGGTTAAATTCAAGTTTTTCATCTTCTGCAGGAGTTTATCACAGAATCAATGCTGTATTTTTCTTGTTGAAAATCTGTCAGAAATCTCATGATAATAATTGACTAGTTGCTTAAAAAGATATGTGTCAAACTTCACTTTCAGACAACTTTCTCCTTTGTAATTAATGTGTTATTATGATGTGCATTGAAACTGTATAACAAGTTCTTCCCTTTCTTGTAAAACTTTTCATTTATTCATTTATAATAGTATATAATGGTTTCCTATTTTATTGAGTGCATTAAAATCCAATATTATCATTATTTGCTTTGATGTTCATGTGGTCTGATTTAGAAGTCCCTTTAATATGGCTCCTATGTCCTTCCTTCCCTACTCTCAAGATTTTACTAAAAATTTTGAACATAAGTTGTATGGTAATAACAATAAGCTTGTCTTCTGGATGGTTAACAACCTAAGTTTGCAGACCAAAATTAGAGAAAAAGGAGGGCTGAAAGGAAGTCAACATTTTGGCCCTTGCCTTCCAAGGTCAATTAAGACTCAGGACATATGAGAACTTGTACTGTAACGTCATGTACCTCGGTAGTGTCCCAAATTTTCTGATCAAGGAGATTATGG
>NW_004524648.1:3747500-3761597 GCF_000260255.1 Octodon degus | reverse complement strand
TCTCTATTTCTTATTTTTTACTAATTTCAAAGTAAATTATATTCTTTTCCCTAAGTACTCTAGCATGCCTATCATTAATTAGTTTCTATTTATTAACTATTTTTGTTACATTTCCATAAAATAAGACCATATGTAAGTATATATTTGCTTAGTTTTAGTAAATGCATGCTTTGATCAAAATATAGAACAAAAATGACAACAAAATACAAAACAAAAGAATTCCCTAATGTCCCTTTCCTACTCAATCCACACCATACAAATCCACAAAACAATCATTCTTTTGGGATTTTTCCCACCATAGATTAGATTTCATTAAAGTACTCTTGTGTAAGAACTCTTTAACCAGAGTGAACTATTATATGACTGATCTGTAAATTCTTTCTTCATTTTTATTTTGGACAATTTTTATTATTATATTCATTTAAGTTCATAAATAATTTATTTACAATGTGCAATCTGTGCAATCTATAATTGATTTCATGCTATGTATTCATTTCAGAAATCTTTCTCTAAAATTCACTGTTTACATCTTATATCTTTCACATTTCAATATTTGTCTACAATTTTTAATATGATATATAATTATTGATTTTCCATAAAGTTAATGAAAAATGAAAAAAAATCTGTGCTATTTGAATTTTATACTTAGCAAGCATACCTTTGAAAACTAAAAGTAAAGGGCCAGGGAGATAGCTCAGTAGAATAAGCGCTTACCTGGCAATCGCAAGGGTCTGAGTTCAATCCCCAGTTCTGCAAAAAAAAAAAAAAGGAAGAAAAAAAAAAGAGTAAACTAAAAGTAAAATATTTACCAGTTATACAAACTCAAAATATTCTAATACCTCCAGATGTAGCACATAGAAAATAACAAATACCATAATCCAGAAGACAAGAAAAGTTTCTATATGGTTCTGGATAAAAAATATAGAGCTCTCAAAATTGTAGTTATGCAGGACTGTGTAAAATATAATTACATTAGATGAAGCCATTTAAAAGGTCATTGAAGATTTCCACAAAACAGTATCAGGTTATATACATATTTTTCATATATGTGTGTGTGTGTCTGTGTGTGTGTAAAAACAAGGAAAAAGTAATATAAAGTCAATAGAAAATGGAAATACACTTTTTAAAGTTTCTCATACTAGCACAAAATGTCATATCATGTCCTATAAGTAGATTGTAAGTCAAAGAAACAGTATAAATCATAAAACTAAAATTAAAATTAAAGAATATTCATAAAATTAATTAAATATTAATTCAAAATAAATTTTAAAATCAAAATTAAATATTTCAAAATAATATTCAAAAATTAAAATTAAATTGTGAGTCCAAATAAGAGGCCAGAATGTAGTGTATCATATGTATGGATCTGTGATCAATTCAGAGTAGTTCTAATATGTCGTGCACATGGACAATGTCCATGATGCTTACTGGTGGCCAGGTGTCACTTGTGGGACTGAGCTACTGCTATTTCCTTGATATGCACCGTGTAGACCCAGATAGAATCATGCCCCATAGAGTGCAGGAGAAATCCATTTGTAGAGTATGCCAGTGGAGATATTTTGCTGCTGTATACAAAAGAATAATTGAAATACTGCCTTTGTATATCTCTTTCTCTTGTGTTTGTTTTCCCTATTTGTTGGGTTCTTTCCATTCTCATTCATGAAGTTGTGGTCATTTTGATCCTTCTTTATAATATCTTTTAGTAATCTGTGTAGGGTTGACTTTGTCATCATAAAATCCTTTAGTTGTTCTTTGTCATGGAAGTATTTCACTTCTCCATTACACTTGAAAGAGAGTTTTGCAGGGTACATCAGTCTGGGTTGGAATTTGTTTTCTTGCAAGACTTGTAGTATTTTGTTCCATGCTTTTCTTGACTTGATGGTTTGTGAAAATAAATCTGCTGTTATTCTAAGGGGTTTTCCTTTAAATGTGATCTGTTTCTTTTCTCTAGTGGCTTTTACTATACTGGTCCTGTGCTGAATTTCTGGGATCTTGATTATTATATGTCTGGGTGTGAATTTAATTGGGTTGCTGCTATTTGGAGTTCTATATGCTTTGGTTACCTGAACGTCAGATTGTTGCCCCACACTTGGGAAGTTTTCTGCTATTACTTCTGCCCATATTCTTTTTATATCATTTGTATTGACTCCTTTTCTTTGACGCCTATTAGTCTCAGGTTGTTCATCTTTGCATCATCTGGCAGATGTTGAATTATTTTTTCCTGCACCATAGTTGTTTTTAGAAAATCTTTTCTTACTTTTTCACTGGCTGCACTGATGTCTTCAAGGTCTGAAAGTCTATTTTTACTTTCATTGAAATGGTTTTGCCAGCTTGTGATTGAGGTTTTAATTTCCTGTATATCATTTTGACTCTGCTTAATGCATTCTATTTCTTTCCTATATTGCTTATTCAAGGATTCCATCATTTTTATATTCTCCTCTATTTTTTTATCAGTGTCTTCTTTAGAAGCACTTAGTACTTCTTTCATTATAGTTTCATTTCTTTTTTTACTTCAGAAATTATTTCTGATCTGATTTTCTCTTTTTGCAGTTTTTTCTTTACTTCTGATTCCATTATTTCAGAGATTTTAGGTGTGTGATTTCCAATTTCTTCTATGCTATGGTTTCCTGCATTTGTTCTGGGTGGGCTCGAGCCTGAGAAGGCATTTTATGCCTTATCTTTGTCATTTTGTATAGCACTGTCTTCTGACATCTGGTATAGAGTTTGGTGCAGTTATTACCTTAGCACCAGGTCCAAATCTACTAAGTTCAAACTTGTCCAGGTGGGTGTGGCTTGGGTGTGGTTGCTGTACTCCCCGTCTTCCTGCTGCAGGCCTTGGAGTTGGACCTTTTGTGCCACTCTGGCAAGATGTTTTACTCCTGAAACAGCTGGGTGGATCTTGCCTCTAGCCTCTCTGCAGGGAGTTCTGTCCCAGAGTTCCACACCAGGTCTATCTGATGGAGGAAGTTACACACACACACACACACACACACACACACACACACACACCTGGTCTGGGCGCCGGCTGGAGTGAGGATCTGAAGGGCCCCTGGCTGCCCCACTCACATGCTGGACCTGTTTGCTGGTTAGACTTGGGACTGTTTTAGTTCAAATTGTAGAAAACACAATTCAAAGTGGTTCAAATAAGCAAAAAGGGAAATGTATTCATTCTATGGTAAAGTCCTGCAGTTTAAATAATAACATTAAAGCAAGTGTCTGTTTGTTTTTTCTTCTTCTGTCAGTTTTCTCTTTGTGGTTGTATTTCCAATTTTGCTTAGGAAAAACCAATCCAATCTTTTCTGAGCTCATGTGTGGTATAGCAAGTCTCTCAAGCTTATGCCAATCAGGGCATCTTATTCCTTTAGCCAGAGTGGAATAAGCAAGAATAGCTGTCATTTGCAAGAATAAATAATCAACAATGGTCTACTCATGTAGTGACATACAATGGAGAAAATTAATGAGTCAGAGCTATAGAACATGGATGAATATCATAGAAAAATAATGTTGAATGTAAAAGTAATTCCCAGAAAATTACATACAGTTTGGTAACTTTTTCCTAAAGGTTTCAAATAGACAAAAATAAGGCACAAATTGCTTAGAAATGTGTATGTGTAACACATATATTTTTATGTAACTGTAACACTACTGGGAGAAGATAAAACCAAATTGCAAGGATACAGGTGAAGGAACAGGGAAAAACAAAGTGAAGATGTAAGTTACTGGTAATGTTTAGGTTTGACTGAGTCATCATTGTTAAAAGTGGTGTAATGCAGAAATATTCAAGGCATGTCAGGGATTATGAGTAGAATGGAAATACTGGAGAAAATAATACCTGTACAGTATTAAGAATATATATGATGGGAAATAGACTAGATCCAACTATGGTAAGACTTTAAAACAGGGACTTGCACAATATATATATTGCATTTTAATTAATTTTACAGACATTTATTGAGCATTTAGTATTGGTAAACCAATAGAAGCTGACTCAGGGTTATAAAAGTGGGAATGAAAGAGATTGGACCACCTAATGCAGTATCAAAGAATAACAGAATAAGATTAAATCCTTTACTGAATATGAAAAGTCAAATATAGAGATGAATCAGAAAACACCCTGGGAGTTTCACCAGACTAAGTGGTAGAATTAAAAGAAAGGGAAAGAAAAACATAACATGACATAGGAGTTATACTGCATTTAGTATATTAAGTCATTGTGAAATGTTCTACAGGTTCAGACATGGCTTTGATACACTTGGCTTTCCATAGAGAGTAGATGTTAATGGCTTCAACTTGTCATAAGAGAAAAATGAAAATTTCCCCCACGGATAAATTAACTTTTACTTGTTGGTTTTACATTTATGTCTTTTAGCTAAACTACATATACAGTTTCTAAAGCCACATCCTGGTCATGAAGTAAAGTTGTCTTCAAAACAGTTTCAGAAATACATAGAACTGGTTGTATCTGAACTCACAGGTGATGAAGATCAAGTTCTGGAAAATGTTGTAGAATTTCTGATGAATGCTGTGGAGAAGAACCATACTGAGAGTTTAAGGAATTGTGCAAGATGGAAATGGTTGCATCAAATCCAACATGTTGCCGAGACAAGTGGGGTATCTCTGGAGCCAGTATACAATGCAACTTTCAAGGCTCTTATGCAGGTACATTTTCTAAAGTTATATGTAAGAAAAAAATCCTGACAGTAAGTGATTTTCAGTGGCTTCATAGAAGCACATGGTATTGGTCATTGGTTTCAACTATAAATGTTTAATTCATTATTATAGTGAATAAATGACCCAAAACCTAAGTAAAATAAAACTGGAGTGATTACTAGTTGGCAATATAGAAGCAGAGAAGAAAGGTAGAAAAGTAAGTTGCAGGTTGAGGAGATAGCTAAGTGCCTGCCTGGCAAGCACAAGGACCCTGGTTCAGTCCATGGTAATGCATGCCATGCTGGCACCACCCAAACTGGGTGTGGTGGTGCATGCCTGTAGTCCCAGCACTGGGGAGGATCACTACAAGGAGGATCACTACAGGTGAGCTTGTAGCAGGAGGATCACTACAAGTCTGAGCTGCATAGCAAGACCCTATACTAAATAAAAATTTTATTTTTTATGAACAGAATATATTTATTGGGAGAAGTTCCTGTCCAAGAGAGGGACAGGCAGGGGGCACCAAGTGGGTAGTCCCTGGGAAGGTGTCTCTTCCAGGGACTTTTATAGAGGAAAACCATGTGGTGAGGCAGGTCTAAGGTGGTGGAGGACATGGGAACTCACTTAGGTGGGCATGAGGTAGGACAAGACTATGGTCAACCGATGAGATTACAAGCACCATTGCTCAGGTAAAACTGATTAAATCCAGTACCAAATAAGGAAGCAAGTCACATAACAAGCAGGCTAGAATACAGAACAAGGTCTCTTCCTGTTGGGGTTGGGCTAATGACTCTTTTAGGCTCTTTCAAGGTGATTGATAATTATTTAGCATACTAATCCCTGATACCTATCTCTAGGGAAATGTGTAGCTGCATGTTTCCTCTTTTGTCTTGAGGTGTGGCCCAAATGGGAATGTCTGTCTCTTTCAAGTTGCAAAGTCACCTTGTTTTCCATCTTGTCTCCTTGAGGACCTGGCCCTGCCTATAATATTTCTATCTCTTCGGCTGCCTACAACATTCCACCTCTCTGAAGAAGCAACCCAAACTGCTGTGAGGGAACCATGGGCGATGACTGCTCTGGCTTCTTCAGGCTGAAAGGGGTTGTAGTTGTTGACTGGCAGTCAGGGATACACTCCAGAGGTCTTATCTAAAGGTCCTGAATAGACACCAGGCATTTTCATCTTGGGTAGACTTATAGCTTTGAGTCTGGAGGAGACAAAACCAAAGAAACAAACATGCATTGCTCAAATAATCACAAGAGGATAATTATGAATACAGTCAAAAATGATTTTAACCAAGTAGACAGTATTGTCTTCCCATAAAAATGATAAAAATAGGATCCAGGGGACCTCAGCATTTCACATTAACATTTTTTTTTTCCGGAACCGAGGATTGAACTCAGACCCTCGCACTTGCCAGGCCAATGCTTATTCTACTGAACTATCTCCCCAGCCCCTTACATTAACATTGATTTGATATATTTTGAACTGCTATTGAGACATTAAAAGTATCTGGAATGTAATAATCTTTTAAAATTTGTAATTATAAAAACACTACTTTAATAAGGGTTTATTTCTTTTGAGCCTTTCTTCCAAGAATCAGCTGTTTATCATGATGTGTGTTTCTTCTCTAATTCATCCATTCTTATTAAATTTTAATAAGATATTTTATATTTCTTTTGTTCTTTTCTATTTTCATTTGACAAATTTATTTACTGGTTTAATAATAGATGTTTGGGAGATTGTATGTTCTTCTAAATTTAGTTTTGATTGAATACCATGCTGTGTAAAATCTCTTTCTCATTAATTTCTTTATCTGTAATTGTAACTATAATGTCTTTAATCTAGGAGTTATTTAAAGAAGTAGGGTTTTCTAGTTTTAAAAAAAAATTTAATGATAAAATTGATGTGTTAATGTTCTTTTCTAATTCTCTAGTTTTATTGCACTATGGTTGTCAGCAGTGGCTAGTGCATCTCCTACTTGTAATGGGAAGAATATTCCTCTGTGATCTAATACATAATAGAAATATATAAATGTTTCAGAGACCATAATGAATGTATGTATAGTTCCATGTAAAAATAAATAAATAGGGCCAGGGAGATGGCTCAGTGGAATAAGCGCTTCCCTGGCAAGTGCAAGGGCCTGAGTTCAATCCCCGGTTCTGCAAAAATAAATAAATAAATGAATAAATAAATAAATAAATAAATAAAAATAAATAAATAAAAATAAAAATGACTAAATAAATAAATAAAAATAAAAACACTAGTTAGAACTTTTTATAGGTCCATTAGCAGAGATCTCTTAAATTTGGGGTTTAATTCCTTTTCTCTTCCATGGCCACTGCGTATTATCTCAAATAAACTGACCAATCCTGTTATTACCAGCACACATGAATTGCTGGACCTATGGAAAATACTGAGTGCTTTCCAGTTGACAAGTGTGGTCATTTTCTGGGTAACTGACAAATCTGCATGAGGATCTATTAAAAGTTTGGCAGGCTTTCTCCTTATATTGGCAGTTAACATGGATTCCTTCAGGCTGAGAGGGGAAGACCCATGACCACCTCAGTCTGAAACCTACTCTAACTCCATTATAAACCTTTTTTTCCCCTTCTCTATCAGCTTTGGACATTTTTGCTTGAAACGTCCCTTCTCTCTGTCTGCATCCAGGGAAGCATAACTTTTTCCCATTTTCTGACTGGCCTTCTTTCCTGTAGGCTGATAGTATCACCATTTTCATTTTCCATCTATAATTACATTCTGTATCTTTTCTACTATGAAACATCTCAACTAAGACCAATTTATTCTTGCAAACCCTTATAACTTCTGCAGCTTGTGTGAGATATCTGGAGTACACTGAGAAAGACATAACTTTTTGGTTTTAAGGCCTCTTGCAGGTAGCCCTGCCCAAGGAATGTGAGGGCAACTTCCCTTGTAATGGATTTCCTGACATAGGATTAGACTGATACAGGAAGCCATCTTTGAGGGCAATCAGCCCTGCCCAAGGAGTGTGAAAATAAATTCCTTTGAAATGAGGCAGGAAACCTGGAGAAGGCTCAGCTCACCTAGGCTGTATGAGATGGATAGTTAAGGCCTTACTATGTCTTTATAGACAAATCTGGTGGATCCCAGTAAAAGGAATCTAAAAGTAATCAAGCATATATTCACTATAGGTTTTACCTGTATGATTACCTGGGTTTTGGTATCTTTTAAAGAACAAATTTTTTTTGAGAAATTAGAACATATATAATCAAAGCATGAGCATTTGAGCTAACACACTGGCTTTTAGACCCATTTATTCATGGATCTTAGAGTTTGCTCTAAGTCCCTCTAGCTTTAGTTAAGAGAGGTCACACATATATCTACTAACAACATGAAAAACCTGAGTTACATCAGAAATAAACCAGATGAACTTATGCATTTATCATGAAATACATAGCATTCAGTCAAATTAAATCAATGTCTTATTCAGTGTTCCACATAAGGCCTCCATTGTAAGCAAGGGGTACTGCTGAATGATTTCTCCTTTTAACACTGTGGTTCTGAGTTCTATGTCACAAATACAAGAACTGGCTCTATCTATAGGCCCAAAGTTATTGGACACTGTGTAGCCAGTGTCTTTAGAACTTTTCTTATCCTGACAGGATTTTATCTGTCCTTGGGAACCTCTTTTAACTAATGAAATGCATGAACAACAATATATATTACATTTGTAAAAAATCAGTCTCAGTATAATTTTGTTTAGTAAGCAACTTGAATATATATTGCAGTACCTCAGTTACAACTAAAGCAAGACATCTAGAGTCTTTTTCTACTAAGGTATGATGACTGGAAAGAAGGTCAGGTTTGGAAAAGGACAAAGGGACCTGTGCCAATGTCCAGAAATAGGCTGGGTTTTTCTCTAGTCATGATTACTCGGGGCTCCTCTGTGGAGATTACAGGTAGAGACTGTCCAGTCAGAGGGAGAAGGCAGGCTCAGTGCCCTTTAGTCCTGATGGACCTCCTGGGAAGCTGAGTCTGGGCTCTGGGGCCTCCACCTCAGAGTGTAGTCTCACTTCTAGTGGTTGCCTCAGCAATCAGGGCATAGCTTGTGAGCCTCTTAAGGCAGTCCCTCTTATGCTGGCCTGGATTCTGACAGCAGTAGCAGATAAACCTCATCAGCGGATGAACCTCATTGTCACTGAGTTCTTCTTGGAGCCCAGAGAATCAGACTTAGGGTCTGTTTTGAGGCTGCAATAACGACGGTCATTTTTTTTATCTCTTTGCTTTCTCTCCCTGGTTTTTTCCTAGTTCCAATTATAGGACATTTAGATAGCAGTTTTCACTACAGTATCAAATGAGTGTCTGGAGCAAAAGCTATCTTTTGTAGCTCTTTTCTAATATCTGGAGCTGAGTAATGAACTTATCAGTAAGAATAATCTATCCCTCTATTGAATTAGGATCTAAGGAAGTATGTTTTACCAGTTGCTCTTTTAAACATTCTAAGAAATCAGGGGGGTATTCATCTTTCTCCTGGTAAATAGTTAAAATTTAAAATAACTAGAAGTCTTGGTTCTAGTTCTTAGACCTACAAGAATACATACTTGAAAAAATGTGTTTTCCAGTCTGCTGCCTGGTTGGCTACTAGGCCAGCAGGGGTCTGACTATTGGGGCTTCACTGGAAACAGGTAGTTCCACTGGTTGTCTATCTCTTGGCTCTTTAAAATTAACAATATCGTATTTATCTCAAAATGTAACAGCAGCTTGTAATGCTGCCTTTCATTAGAAGTCAAAGCTTGGTTTAAGATTAACATTACATCTCTCCAATCTAGTTTATAAGTCTAAGTCTTCTAAAGACATCAGTGTACTTATCAGGGTCATTTAAAGATCTTCTAAGATCTGACTCTATCTGTTTTAGCTCACAGAGAAAAAGGCACATGAACTCTGGAAGTTCTAAATTGTCTATTTACTTCTTTAATACTCAATAATAATTTTTTTTAAAAAAAGATTTAAAAAATGAACCAAGGGCCAGGGTAATGGCTTAGTGGAATAAGTGTTTCCCTGGCAAGTAGAAGGTCCTGAGTTCAATCCCCAGTACCAAAAAAAAGGGGGGGCAGAGATATAGCTCACTGGTATAAGTGCCTGCCTGGCAAGTACAAGGTCCTGAGTTCTACCCCTGGTATCACCAAAAAAACAAAACAAAACAAAACAAAACAAAAAACAAAAAAACAACAAATGTATAAAAAGAGAAACAAATATCAAGAAAAGTCTCATGTCCTCATTTCATGAGTATGTTCAATTTATGGGTTAACACATAATATCATTAATGATTTAAGATTTATAGATGTAGAGATCTTGCAGTTCTTTTAGAAGTAGCAGTTGTAGAAAGTACAGTTTGAAGCTTCAAGGAATCTTTTTCTTAAGTTATATGGATCAAATGTCCAAACTATGTTAAGAATTCCTTGAGAGCATTTTTTTTTTTTGCATTCACATGTTTAAATGATCAAGAGATGCCAGTGAAATGAAGGCATTTTCTTGTTCCAGCTCTCTAAAATCAATATTTTGAATTGAGCCCAAAAATATGACTATAGTTCCAAGGGATCTCAGCTTCTAAATTTGACTAGGCATCAGAGGTTTTGTTTTGTTTTTGTTTTTGCTTTTGTATTCAGTAAAGCAGTCTAGTTGGCAGAGAAGAAATCTATTCCACTCACTAAAACTCGTATTTAGAGGACATCTGTGGTGTCAGCCTTTTTCCCACTGCCATGAATAGCAATAAATAGCTGTATAATTTATTCAGAAAACTCACAAATTGGCTAGTAAAACAATTGAGACCTTCTTTGACTGTTTATGAATACATAGAAACATTTTGCTACAGGATGCTGAAGCCCATGGAAATAAGAAGATCAGTGCTCACATTTCCCTCTTAGAAGAAAACCTAGTACTACCAGATAGAGGGGCTGTTCTGTTGAGAAATGTGGCTTGTACCCTAGATGATGCTCCATTTGTATTAAACAAAGTGCTCTACCAGGACATGAAGGGAATCAGGTAAGAACTTCTTGAAGAGTTTGGTTTCATTCTTCTAAAAAAAGTAATTCCCCTTCTGAAGTAAACTGTCATCCAAATCCTAGTGAATAGCTCAGGAGGGAAATGTCACCAGTGAATTTAGAGTAGGATCTGATGGGTTTCCAGTCCCAAATGATTTTACTTGGTCATTTCTAGAGCTTACTTTTAAGCAGTAACTTACCACCCAGGGACTCTTTCTTAATATCAGCTCCATAAATTATATCTCTTCATTTTATTTATGTGTTTTCTGTGGTAAGACCTACTGTTGTGTTTTAAATGTCTCCCTCAAGTCAGGCCCTACAAACTTGTAATCTTATCTGAGTTTGCTTCTTTTACATATGATGACCATGTTTAGGAGTGGCAAATTGATCTAGTTTCTTCTATGATTTAATCTAAAGCCAACCTCTCTCTGTGGCTTACTCTTATCCCTTTTTTTCTCAGCTTTACAGTAGTGGCTGAAGGAAAGCCAATTCATGTCCCCCAAGTTCAATATCATGGGAACGTCTTTTTCTGGAACAAATCCCACAAGAATGATCATAATGGGTCATTCCTGGCTCTGCCTCTTCAGGATGCCTATATGAGAGTCTTTGGGGTCCTGGCTGTTGACACTCTTAGAGATCCCCATGAAATAAACATCTTCCTACCTCATGAAATTAGATTCTATCAGGTAAGTCATAGAAGTCTTTATGAGCAAATGATAGGATGGCCTTTCCTATATTTCTTAGAAAGTGAAGCCAGATGAAAGGAAAGCTGTTATCATGTTTGGTCCTGTTGCCTGTGTCAGTCTTTGAAGAGCCATAGATGGAAACATTAGCATTGGCATCTGATGAATGCAGCTCCTACCCATTTACTTATGAATGTAGCTCCTACCCTTTATTTGTGAAAGTACTCTCAGACTCAATTGCATACACATGCATCAGCCTTGCTGGGAATATGGTTAATATGTATCTTATAGCATTATTCACAAGAATAAAATTTGTGCTGTGGAACAGAATCCAACAATTAAACCCACAAAATAGGAATGAATCTTTAGAAGGGATATGTTTGTTTTATTGATAATTGTTATGGTTTGTTTCTAGTTGTCCCCCCAAAGCCTCATACAGTCATAAGGTGGGGGCTTCCAGAGTTTGTGATTAACTCATGATCCACTGGAATTATGTGTGATCCAAGGCTGGGATTATGGGATTTAGTACTGCTGAGATTATGGGTGTGAGTACTTACCCTAGCCTGGGGCAGAGAGCCTGAATGTAATATAAGAGACAGAGAGACAGACTTTCTGTAGCCATTGCTCCTTGTTGTTGTTGCTGCTGTTCGGCCACCATAAAGTGCTGCTCTCTGCCCTGTGCCCCTCTGCCTTGGAGACAGCTGAATATGGACTGAAACCTCCAGTAACTGTGAGCTAAATAAACTGTTCCTTCCTTCATTTTGGGTGTCCGGTATTTGTCTCAGCAACCAGAGAAGAGTAACTAAGACCATAATGTTCCTTGGTAATCTTGTGTTCTTTCCATGAGGGGTACTGAATATGACATGCATTCCCATAACTCTTGTTTTCAGTATTACAATTATTCTTTGGTACTGAGCTCAGGACCTTGTGCTTGCCGTGTAGGTACTTTTGTGGCTGAGCTACATCACAGACTCAGTTACAATTTTTAAGGACAAAGAATAAAGAAAAAGCCCCAAATGTTTATTGAGTATTCATGTATGGTTTAACGTTAGGGCAGCCAAATAGCTCAGCAGATTAAAGCACCTGCAAGCAGGTGCAGGGGCCAGGGGTTTGATTCCTGGGCCTGTGGTGCCGGCCCCGCCCCAGGGGCTCACTGAGATAGCAATTGAGACTGGGTGTGGTTGCACATGCCTGTAATCCCATCTCTTGGGAGGCTGTAAACAGGTGGATCACTATAAGTCTGATCTAGTAGTGAGATCCTGAACACCCTGTAGACCCTTCCCTAAAATACAATAAATAAATAAATAAATAAATAAATAAATAAATAAATAAAATTAGGTCTCAAAAAGCATAGGTACTTTTAAGACCATGAAATAACTAGAAAAATTCTACATGGAGTTTTATATAGTTCTGTGGATAGAAATTTCAATGAAGGAAGATTTAAAGCCTTTATGGAGACAATGGGCTGTGTAGTAGCTCAGTAAGTTAGGAGCATGCCACACCCTTGTCATTTACTCCCCTGTAAGCCCTTGGCTATTTATGTTCAATTGTCATTAGTTTTTATTTTCTCATTCCACTTACTGGATAGAGAACTGAGAAAAGTGATTGAGTATCTTTCTTTTCCTCATATCCTTGAGTGTATAAGTTTTATTCTCCTCTGACATAAGAATAGCATTTAGAAATTAAGGAGTAAAATGGAGGAGTGATCAGTAGAACTATATATGTATATAGTATATAGTATGTCCAAATAACTTAGAAAATTGGCCTTGTAGCCTGTAGAAATAAAGGCCCCTGGTTCACCATTAAATGGATTGAGTCCTAATATATAAGTGCATATGATTTTGAAAAATTTATGGCTACTCAAGAGTTTTTTGAAAGCATGAAAGCAAGTGCCAATATTCAGTTATTTCCCCAATCTCACATAAGTATATCTGCTAATCTGAGCAACAGATTTGATGACAAAATAGATATGACAACCATTGTTAATTAGCTATTCCTGTTTTGAAACCCTATAGCATATGTATTGCTGTATGTTACCCTGTTTCTGTCTTTTTTCTATTTGTTTTTGCTTGTTTTCACTCTTCAAAATAAAATAAAATTTGAAATTAAAAGGAAAAAAAAAGACCACATATGGGTTCTATAGATTTCCTATCCCTTTTCTATAGAACCATATCTCTTTATGACTGTCAAAAGACTATAATCTAGCATGTTGCAGGTCTTGGGACAGCATGTCCTGTGCTGTTCTTCTGACAGTGTGAGCCATAGATGGAAACACCAGCATTGGCATCTGATGAATGCAGCTTCAACCATCTGCTCAGGAGTAGAACCTTGGCTTTTAAACATTTTCCTCTCATTTTAATGTTTATTTCTTTCCTATGATTATATTCTCTAATAGAACATATCACAAATTTCACTGGACTATTTTCATAAAGCATAAAAAGTTATATAGATCTTTCTTTTTCATTTTTTTTCTGGTTTTTTTTTTGCCATAGTTTTATTGATAAACAAATAGCAATGAGACAGTTTCAAATCAAATCAGTAGGACAGTTTCAATAATTGACACACTGCGTACATTCTTCTTAGTGGTTAATTGCTGTACCAGATGCAGACTTGATATCCTATTTACAAAAACCATTAGAACAAATCATTCTATTCATTAAGAGAAGGTAACTATATATCTATCCTAACCACTTTGAATACACAGATACAAAATGGACATTCATCTGTATACCCTTTTTTTGTT
>NW_004524648.1:3734814-3740230 GCF_000260255.1 Octodon degus | reverse complement strand
CTGTATGCCAGGCCTGAGCTGAGCCTGTAGGGGACAACGTGGAGTAGGGGTAGAGGCAGCTCTCCAACACACTCATTGTGTCTGGGCTAGGACTGGGTCTAGGTGTTCCCAGAACGCGGCAGAAATTCCTATTTGTGGGGCAGGGTGGGGGAGGTGCTGCAGAGTGGTGGGGGGCGTCCCAAGGGGGTGGAAGATGGTCTGACCCATGCTGTGCCTGGGTTCGGACCCGGAGTTGGTCCTGCAGGTGCAGGGTAGCCGGAAACTCTCCCACACACCTACTGGACCTGGGCTAGGACTGGGTCTGGGGGTTCCCGGAACGTGGCAGAAATTCCTACTCGTCGGGCAGGGTTGGGGAGGTGCTGCAGAGTGGTGGTGGTGGGGGCGTCCCAAGCGGGTGGAAGACGGTCTGATCCACGCTGCGCCTGGTCTGGGACCCGGAGTTGGTCCCACCGGCGCAGGGTAGCCGGAAGCTCTACCACACACTGACCGGACCTCCGATCTTTCTTTTTTAAAAAACAAAGTTTAGTAGTTTATGCCCACATCAATATAACATTGCTTCATCATTTTTTTTTTTTGCTTCATCATTTCCAATCCCTTGTATTCACTCCCTTACCTCTCCCACCTTGACCTCTTTCATCATCTCCAAGAAGTCTACCTTCTTATTTCCTACATCTCTCTTTTATTTTATTTATTAGTAATTTCTATTTTAGATTTTTCATATCAGAGAAGTCCTGTGATGTTGAACTCTATGTGTCTGACTTATTTCACTTAACATTATGGTCCCAAATTCCATCCATTTTCCTGAAAATTACAGAGGGGTTCACCTGACATCAAGCTGCCTAGTGTGTAAACAAACATGCTGCAGTCAGTCCTTGGGTGGTTCTTTTCTCAGAGAGTTCCACCTGATCTCAGCTTTCTGCATTTTTACTCTTGCATTCATTTCTTCATGGTCCTCCTTCTCAAGGTCTGTGCTGGATGTAGCATGATGCTATTATAAAAGTAAATATGCCAATCAATGGAACAGAACAGAAGACAGAAACAAACAGACATGTATCTTTAGCCATCTGATTTTTTTACAAAGGGTCCAAAAACATGATATCTCTCATGTTGCATATCTCTCTCTACATATGTTTTTGAGGCTCTAGAGATTGACTCCAGGAGTTTACACATGCTAAGCAAGCACTCTACCACTGAGCTGCATCCCAAGTACCTATCCTTCGTCTTTTAAATTTTATTCTGAGAAAAGATCTTGTTAAACTTCCTGAGCTAGCAGGAACTTGCCATCATCCTGCCTCAGCCTCCATTCTAAATGGGACTACAGGAATGTACCACTATGTCCAGCCTACACCCTCCTTTCCTTTCTTTCACCCTTTCTGCCTTTCTATCTTCTTTTTGTTTGCTTTGTTTTTTGCAATATTGAAGATTGAACCTAGGGGCATTATACTACTGAGGTACATCTCCAGACATTTTCCTACCTTTTTAAGAAAGGGTCTCACTACGTTGTTTCAGCTAGTGAGTTTGCAATCCTACCTTATCCTGCCAAGCAGCTGGTACTTACTTGTGTACCTGTGCCTCCAGGTTTAAGTTCCTGATGATTCTTGTTATGTAATCGAATATGGAACACTAGTGATGAATAAGTTGTAAGAAGTAGTTTATCATTAATTTAAAAGATAGTGTAATTAACACATTACTAATAGATAGCTAATTATTTTGCTATTAAAAAGAAAACTGAGCCTGTGAGATAGCTCAGAGAACTAAGTGCCTGCTTTGGCAAGCACAGGGACCAGGGTTCAATCCCCAGTCCCACATGCTGTGCTAGCCCTGCCCCTGGGGTGTGCTGAGCCAGTGACTGAGTCCAAGTTTGGTGGTACATGCCTGTAATTCCAGTGCTGGGGAAGCTGAAAACAGGAGGATCACTACAAGTCTGAGCTGTGTAGTGAGACTCTGTACCAAATACATAAAAAGAAAAAGCACTTTGAATTTTCTCTCTTTACAGGGTGTTGCTAATGTCTTCAGCAATGCCTATCACTATGTTCACAGCAGAGAGCATATCCTACATGTTGTGATCACTGGTATCGGATGGCTCTTCACTATGACATCCAGCATTACCTCCATCACTGCCTACTTTGTTGAATCTAGCCCAGACCAGGTAAGCAAGACTCATCCTCTTAGATCTCTTCCATGTTAGATGTGACAGTGATCTGGTTGCAACCTCTGTCACTCCAATGATAGAAGCATTGATTCAGCAAATCTAACTGGCTAGACAAGTGTCTTCTTCCTCAGTGCTCCATGTGCATCCTTCCAGAAGCCGTGCACTCAAAGAGGACAACTATTGTGAAACTGTCTCATTGCTATTTGTTTCTCACTAAAAACATTTAGAGTGTGTGGGAAAGTTTCTGGCTATCCTGCGCCAGCAGTACCTCTCCGGTCCATGTGCAGGAGCAGCGTGGATGGGACCCTCTTCCATCCCCTGGGAACCACCACAACTCCACATGCCTCACCCCGCCAACCGAGTGAGAACTTCTGCCGCGTTCTCAAGACCCCCAGATACAGCCCTAACCCAGGTCCAGTGAGTGTGTGGGAGAGCTTCCAGCTATCCTGAGCCCACGGGACCTGTCTGGTCCAAGCCCAGGCACAGTGTGGGTGAGACCCTCTTTCACCCCCTTGGAACCGCCACTACCATCACTCCACAGTCCCCCCCCCACACTCCTGCCCAGAGAGTTAGAACTACTGCCACGTCTGGGGACCCCCAGATCCAGCCCTAGCCTGGGCCAGTGAGTGTGTGGGAGCCCTTCCTCTCCCCCCTACACCACCTTGTCTCCTTCAGACTCAGCTAAGGCCTGGCATAAAGGCCTGAGGTGAAACTCTGTAGCTTCAGTCCCTGCAGAAAGAGTAGGGGACAGAACCACCCAGCTAGTCCAGGAGCAGAACATCTTGCCAAGGGGCACAACAGGTTCACTCTCAAGGACAGCAGCAGGAAGGAGCTGAGCACAGCAGCCAGACCCAAGCCAGGAACAACTGGATAAATTCAAACTGTGTAGATCTGCACCTGAACTTCAGTAGGTGCTAAGGTTATAACTGCACCAAAGCTCTACAACAAAGGTCAGAAGACAGTGTTATGTGACAAGGAGAAGGAGAAAAATGCAAGCTCAGACCCCAAGCCAACCCATAACAAGTGCAGAGGACACTAACAGAACAAATTGGGAATCACACAGCTGAAATCAAGGAATCAGCTGAAATAAAAAAAACACTGGCAGAAAGGTATAGAGGAACTCAGATTGGAAATGAAAAAAGAAATCCCTGAACTAATAGCATCTGCAGTAAAGAATCAAATTAAGAAACATATGGAGGAAACCCAATGCCCACCCAGAACAAGTGCAGAGTACACTAGCTCAACTGAAATGTATTAATTAATAACGTCAAAAGTAAATAAGCAACAGCAAAAAATTATAGAGGAATTCAGAGCAGAATTCTTTTCTGAAATGAAAAAAGAATTCTCTGAACTCATAGCATCTAAAGTACAGAATCAAATACAGAAACATAGGGAGAAAACCCAATCTGAAGAAAACTCTGCAGTAAAAAAATTAATAACTGATTCTAAAGAAGACATTGATAAAAAAATAGAGGAGATTAGAAAAATGACAGATTCCTTGAATGAACAATACAGGAAAGAAATAGATCGCATGAAGCAGAGTCAAAGAGATAGAGAGAAAATGAAAATCTCAATCACAAGCTTGCAAAACTGTTTGAGTGAAAATGAAGACAGAGTTTCAGATCATGAAGAAGCTGGTGCAACTAGTGAAAAGGTAAGAAATGATCTCTTAAAAACAACTAGGATGCAGGAAAAAATAATTCATCACTTGCAAGACAATGCAAATATGAACAATGTGAGATGAATCGGTATCAATGAGAAAGAAGGAGTCAATACAAATGACATTAAAAAAATATGGGCAGAAGTAATAGTAGAAAAGTTCCCAAATATGAGGAAACAATCTGACATTCAGGAAACTGAAACATACAGAACACTAAGTAACCTCAACTCTATTAAAAGCATACCGAGACATGTAATAGTCAAGAGCCCAGAAATTCAGCACAAGAATAATCTACTGAAAGCTGCTAGAGAAAAGAAGCAGACCACATTCAAAGGAAAACCAATCAGAATTACAGCCGACTTCTCTTCACAAACCATGAAGGCAAAAAGAGCATGGAGCAGAGTACTTCAAGTCCTCTATGAAATCAAATTCCAGCCCAGACTACTATAACCTGCAAAACTCTCTTTTTAAGTTTGGTGGAGAAGTGAAATACTTCCATAACAAAGAACAACTAAAGAATTTCATAATGACAAAGCCAACCCTACACAGGCTGCTGAAAGATGTTCTAGAGAGGGACCAAAATGATCAGAACTCTACGAATGACATCAGAAGCAGCCCACTTAATAGGGCAAACAATTAAACACAGGACAAAAAGGAGTAAACAACAACAGGTAAATAGCATGTCAATTGTAAGTCAATACATCTCAATTCTAACCATCAATGTAAATGGACTCAGTTCATCAATTAAGAGAAATAGACTGGCACAGTGGAATAGGAAACAAAATCCAACAATATGCTCTATGCAAGAAACACATTTAACTCATAAAGACATTCATACACTGAAAGTCAAAGGATGGAAAACAATACTACATGCCCCAGCACCTCAGAATCTCAGACAGTCTCAACCTCAAACCAAGAATGCTCAAGCAAAATAAACAAGGCCAGTATATACTGATTAGGGGAAATTTTCAAGAGGAATATAAAACACTCATAAATATGTATGTTCAAAACACAGGACCACCCAACTATGTAAAGCCAATCTTAACTGACATGAAAAATCCAATATCCAATACCACAATTTTAACAGGAGACCTTAACACCCTCTTATCCCCAAAAGATAGGTCAACCAGACAAAAATTAGCAAAGAAATAACAGAAATGAACCAGAGCTTGAAACAAATGGACTTGGTGGACATATACAAAGTGTTCCACCCCAAAACAGCTGAATACACAATTTTCTCAACTGCATATAGGTCATTTTCTAAAATAGACCACATACTGGTACTTAGGTCATGCTTAAGTATATGCAAGAGAACAGAAATTATCTCATGCATATTATCTGATCACATTGCAATGAAACGAAATAAATGACAAAAGAAACTAGGAAAAAAAAACCCTAAATACATTGAAATTAAACAACACCTTACTCAGCAACCAATGGGTCACAGATGAAATTAAGCAAGAAATTCAACAATATCTACAATTCAATGAAAATTCAGCACAATTTATCGGAATTTATGGGATACAATGAAAGCAGTTCTCAGAGGGAAATTCATAACTGTGAACTCACACATTAGGAAAACAGAACGGGAACAAATAAACACC
>NW_004524648.1:3730962-3733512 GCF_000260255.1 Octodon degus | reverse complement strand
AAAGTCAATAGCATTCCTCTACACAGATAACAAACACACTGAGAGGGAAATTATAGAAACAACACCTTTTACAATAGCACTGTTGAAAATGAAATACCTTGGAATTAATCTAACTAAAAAGTCAAAGATCTTTTCCAGGAAAATTACAGTACTCTTTAAAAAAAAGATCGTAGAGGATTTCAGAAAATGGAAAGATATTCCATGCTCCTGGATAGGAAGAACCAACATCGTGATGATGGCCATACTCCCAAAATTACTGTAGAGATTTAATGCAATCCCTAACAAACAACCACCAACATACCTCACAAACATAGAGAAATCGTTCCTAGAATTTATTTGGAACCAGAAAAGACCTAGAATAGCAAAGGCAATCCTGGGCAACAAAGACAAGGCAGGAGGCATTACAATTCCTGACCTGAAATTATATTACAAGGCTACTCTGATAAAATCAGCATGAACTGGCAATGAAATAGACCTGAGGATCAATGGAATAGATTAGAAGATGCGCAAGCCTCTACAAACACATTCAGCCAACTTATCTTTGACAAAGGGGCCAAAAATACTCACTGGAAAAAAAATAGCCTCTTTAACAAATGGTGCTGGAAAATCTGGCTCTCTACATGCTGAAAACTAAAACTTGACCCAGGTCTATCACCATGCACTAAGCTAAAGGCAAAATGGATTAAAAATCTAAACATTAAAACAGAAACACTAAATCTCCTGGAAGAGAAAGTAAGAGGAACTCTTGAAGACATAGGGGTAGGCAAAGAGTCATAAACAAAAATCAAATCACACAGGAAACACTTGAGAGAATTAACAACTGAGACCTGCTCTTATTGAGAAGTTCTTGCACGTCAAAAACTTACCAACAAAGTGAAAAAACAACCCACAAATTTGGAAAAATTCTTGACAAATAAGTACTCAGACATAGGTCTGCTCTCTAGAATTTATAAAGAACTAAAAAACATTAGGGCCCTTAAATTAAAAGAACCAATGCAGAAATGGGCATCGAAATAAGCACACACTTCTCAGAGAATGAAACTAAAGAAGACAATAAATATATGAAAAAATGATCCACATCACTAGCCATCCATGAAATTCAAATTAAAACAATATTGACATATCATCTCACCCTAGAATGAATGGATATCATAAAGATATCAACCAACAACAAATGTTGGGGAGGCTGTGGGGAAAAAGGAACCCTTCTCCACTGCTGATGGGAATGTAGACCTGTGCAACCGTTATGGAAATCAGTGTGGAGACTCCTCAGAAAACTTGAACTGGAAGTCCCATTTAAACCAGCTATTCCTCTATTGGGAATTTTCCCGGAGGATCTGAAAACATCATATCATAGTGATATATGTTTGCCTATGTTTATAGCAGCACAATTTGTGATAACCAAATCTTGGAAACAACCAAGATGTCCATCACCTGAGGAATGGATGAAAAAGATGTGGTATTTTTATACAATGGAGTCTTACTCAACTATAAAGAATGATAAACTGCAAGCCTTCATATAAAAGTGGATGCCACTTGAAGATATACTCCTAAGTGAAATAAAATCAGACACACATGTGTAAATATCATATAATTTCCCTAGTATAAGAACTCCAAAGAAGAAATACAAATAGAAAGGTATAATACAAGTAAAAGGAAAGCAAGAACTTGAAGACTAGTCAATGAAGAGAGAGCAAGGAGAAGAGCTAGGAAACTGACAGAGGCAAGACATACAGTTATATGTAGAAGATGGGTAAGGCAATGATCCTGAGAATCTTCAGAAGATTTTCGAAACTAGCAGTTAATTGGAAGGATTCTCATCATGACTAACTATATATATTGACACCTGTAAACTAAGCAACTGCACTGAAGATGGCAATTTGCAAAAATAGGTTCATGCTTGGATTGCTTGTCATTCTGGTCTTCTGAATATGTGCTGCTTGTCATGACACGCCAGTTGCTGCTGTGCTATCTCTTGGGTAGATGATTGTTTAAAAAGGAAGAGGGTGGTGAATGAAGGCAGGAGACAGAAAAAGGAGTTTTGCAGGACTGTCCTGCAACAATGTTGCATATGGTTCGATTTCTGGACTTATGTGTAAACATATATAATTCTTTATTCTTGTTTTTTAAATATATTTTAAGTTTTTAAATTTTTTGTCATTCTGCAGGGACTTAAAGTTTAACATATCAATACTTGATGAAAAATACCTATTGCATGTTATGCCTAAGATGTTTGATATTCAGACAGATAATGAGGTTAAGCTCAACAGCCTAGGTTATATGGTAATAACAATAAGTTTCTTATCTGGAGGGTTAACAACCTAAGTTTGCAGAACAAAAATTAGAGAAGAAGGAGGGCTGCAAGGAAAGCCAACATTTTGGCCTTAGCCTTCCAAGGTCAATTAAGACTCAGGACATATGAGAACTTGTACTGTAACATCATGTAACTCACTGTGTCCCAAATTTTCTGATCAAGGAGATTATGGGGCCACAGAGGAAAGTGACCAATGATGTAGAGTGTGCCTAAGGAGAGTCACATGGAGAGAAAAC
>NW_004524648.1:3726044-3730862 GCF_000260255.1 Octodon degus | reverse complement strand
AAAAGGCTGGCCAGATAGCTCAGTGGACTAAAGTACCTGCTTAGGCAGACGCAGGGACTAGGGTTCGATCCCCAACATGCTGCGCTGGCGCTGAGACAGCGATTGAGACTGGGTGTGGTGGCATGCACCTATAATCCCAGCACTTGGGAGGCTGAAAACAGAAGGATCTACTATGAGTAGTGAGACTCTGTAAACCCTGTACTAAATAACATAAAAATGAAAAAGAAAAAGGAAAAATAAAATAACAACAAGAAGCTACGAGTAGTGAGACCCTGTAAACCCTGCAGTGAATACATAAAAATAAAAATGAGAAAGAAAAAATAACATAAAAAGAAGCTACAAGTAGTGTGACCCTGTAAACCCTGTTCTGAATACATAAAAATAAAAATGAAAAATAAAAATTAAAAAAAAAGATAATCCATGAATTGGGAAAAAAATCATAACTCAATCACTCAGACAAAGGCCTTCTATCTAGAACATATAAAGAATTTTTAAAAAATCAAGCCCTAAAACTGAAAAACTCAATTCAAAAATGGGCATCTGAGATCCATACACACTTCTCAGAAGAAGAAATACAAATGGCAAATAAATACATGAAAAAGTGTTCAACAGCACTTTTCATTCAAGAAATACAAATTAGGGGCCGGGGGAGGAGGAGGAGGAGGAGGGGAAAGAGGAGGTGTGGGAGGGGATGGGGAGGGGAAGGGAAGGGAAGGGGGAGGGGGAAGAGGAGGAGGGGGAGGAGGAGAAAGAAGACAAAGACGAAGACGAAGACGAAGACGAAGACGAAGACGAAGACGAAGACGAAGACGAAGAAGAAGAAGAAGAAGAAGAAGAAGAAGAAGAAGAAGAAGAAGAAGAAGAAGAAGATACAAATTAAAACAACATTGGATTTCAATTCACCCCAGAAAAAATGGCTATCATCAAGAAGTCAACCAATAACAAAAGCTGGAGAGGCTGTGAGAAAAAAGAACCCTTCTCTACTTTTGGTGGGAGTGCAGACTGGTACAATCACTAAGGAAGTCATTATGGAGATTCCTCAAAAAACTAAGAGTCAAAGTCCCATTAAACCTAGGTATTCCCCTATTGGGTACTTTTCCAGAAGGATTGAAAACATCATACCACAGTGATATATGTGCATCCATGTTTATAGCAATAAAATTTGTCATGGCTAAGTCCTCAAAACAACCCAAATGCCCATTGCCTCAGGAATGGATAAAAGAGATGTGGTATTTTTATACAATGGATTATTAGGTATAAAGAAAGATAAACTTGAAGCTTTTATAGGTAAATGGATGCAACTAGAGACTATGCCCATAAGTGAAATAAATCAGACCTACACATGTGTAAACATCATATTGTCTCGCTAGTGTAAGAACTTGAGAGAGTATATGAAATCTGAAATGTACAATAGGTATAGTAAAAGGGAAAGACACTAAGAAAAAGGAATAAACAATTGGGATGAGGAAAAAGAGAAAAAAATAGGAAGGGAAAAAATTATGTAAGTATATACACAGCATAGCTAAGGTGATTGTACTACTACTTTCCATCAGGTTTTTGAAGGTAGCAGTTAATACTTAAAACCTTTACATTCACCATTTCTACTTGCTTATATCTGGTAATCTGAGCAACTACACTGAAGACAATGATGTATAATATAACAACCACTGTTGAATACCTTTCATCTTGTTTTTTTAATTGTGTGTCATTTCTAATGTCTTCTCTATTATTTTTTATTCTCCTTAAAATTTTTAGAAAAAGAAAGGAGAGAATGAATAGACATTAGAAAAGTAAGGGGGAAAATAAATGAGTCACAAAAAAAAATTGGAAAGAAGAGTGTAATGAACATTTTGCTCCGAAGTTTTCTTATGAAATTTTGACTAAGGGTACTTATTTCGTTACTGGGTAATCACTGAGGGGATTGTTTAATTTATACATTTTCAGTCTAAGTAAAGTAATGAAAAAACAAGCTTTTTAAGACAGCATTGGACCTGGGGAGATGGCTCAGTAGAACAAGCACTTCCCTGGCAAGCTCAAGGGCCTGAGTTCAATCCCCAGTTCCGAAAAAAAAAAAAAAAAAAAAGACATAGTATTCATATATTATTATGAGCCTTTCATTTGTTTCTGATCTAACAGCAAGAGTGGTTGATTTATACAATTTCAGAAAGAAAAGCAGGAAAGGAAATGTCTGATATTGGATAAAGACTTAAACCTAGAAACAAAGCCAAGATGAGATTTTTAAAACTACTTGACTGGGCATGGCGGTGCGTGCCTGTATTTCCAGCCCTCTGAGAGTGTGACAATGAGATTTTCACATTTGAACCCATCTTAGGCAACAGAGTGACTCACTGAAACCCTGCTTTCTAGATAGATAGATAGATAGATAGATAGATAGATAGATAGATAGATAGATAGATAGATAGATAGATAGATGGACCGACTGACTGACTGACAGACAGACAGACAGACAGACAGACAGACAGACAGACAGACAGACAGACAGACAGACACCAAATAGAAAACCGTGAAAGAAATTTAGAAAGAAGCTAGAAACCCAGTCCAGGCTGGCCTTGAATTCACTATGTAAACCAGGCGGGCCTTGAGCTCACAGCAGTCTTCCTGCCTCACTCTCCCATCTAGGATTACAGATGTGCACCATCACATTCAGGCAATGCAGGCTACTTTTAATAGTTTTCCAAGTGCTGTGGTTTGAATACATCCTCCAAAAAGCTCATGCTGAGAACTCAATCCCTAAAGCAACACTGCAGTGAGATAAGGCCCAATAAGAAGTATTTAGGCCACAAGAGAGCTCCAGTTTCATAAATGAATTAACACTGATTATCAAGGGGCTGGGGCCTGCAAGTTTGATTGCTAGCCCTCTCATAATATTTCCTTCCACCTGAGACCATGCAGCAACAAGGCCTTTGCAAAATGGCAGTACCTTGATATTGGACTTCCTAGCCTCTTGAACCATAAAAAACTAAATTTCTTTACCCAGTCTGTGGTATTCTGTTTGGAAACATACATCAGGCAAAGCTACTAAGTAATGTTGAAAACATTTTTCATTTAAAGAATTTAGAAGAGTACCTTGTGGTCAAGTAGTAGAGAGACCAAAGGAAGTTTTACCTTACAAAGCACGTTTTTATCTTCCAAGCAACATTCAGCATCTAGCCTTAATAGATCCTCTTATCCTAGTTTTTCTTTTATTCTAAACTTTATTTTTTAAAGGAGGATCATAAATACCCTACTTTATTTCTTCTCAGAATTTATCTTCCTAAAGTTTAGTGTATTTTATAGAATATATTAATGCTACTTTCTTATAAACTGGTACCTACAAAAAAATTTGATCAAGAGCCATGAAAATATTTTTAATTTCCACAAGTAGGTTATGACCTACTAATCAAAAACATATAGATGTGAGGGAGAAGAATCGGAAGCGAGAATTGCAAGGAATATTTAATGAGAACCAGGAAATATGGTCTCCCAAACATCAACAAAAGAAAATTATTTCAAGAAGGAAGTTATTTATTAAATTAACTGATGCCAAGTGGTATATAAAGATGAGGATTAGGGATTGGCCAATAATTTTTTTTCAGAAAAGTAAATACTAATTAATTAAAAATTAAATGTTTCAAAACAATTGCATTAAGAAAAAGTTTTCATGATAGCAAAGAAGTACTAAGAGTAAAACATAAGATGAATACTGGAATGGCAAATAAATGACCAGCACTTCTAACAGTTTGAGGATACGATATCGCACAAAGTTCTAGTGTGTTGTGGACATGCATAATGACCATGACAGTTACTGGTGGCTAGGCATCACTTGTGTGACAGCTATTTCTTTGAAATCCACCCTGTAGATTCAGATGGATCATGACCCATACGGTGGAAGAGAAATCCATTTGTAGAGTGTGCTAATGGAAATATTTTGCTGCTGAACACAAAAGAATAACTGAAAGACTACTATTATATACCTCTTATTCTCCTGTGTTTGTTTGCCCTAGTTGGTGAGTTCTTTCCATTTTCATTCACGGGGCTGTGATCAATTTGCTCCCTGTCTAGAACATCATTTAGTAGTCTGTGTAGACTTGGCTTTGGCATCATGAAATTCTTTAATTGTTCTTTGTCATGGAAGTATTTCACTTCTCCATTACACTTGAAAGAGAGTTTTGCAGGGTCTATTAGTCTGCATTGGAATTTGTTTTCTTGCAAGACTTGAAGTACTTTGCTCCATGCTCTTCTTTTTTTTTTTTTTTTCCATGTTCTTCTTGACTTGATGGTTTGTGAAGAGAAATCTGCCATTATTCTGATAGGTTTTCCTTTAAATGTGATCTGTTTCTTTTCTTTAGCGGCTTTTAGTATACTGTTTTTGTGCTGAATTTCTGGGATCTTGATTATTATATGTCTGGGTGTGGTTTTAATTGGGTTGCTGTTATTTGGAGTTCTATAGGCTTCGGTTACATGAACGTCAGATTGTTGCCCCATATTTGGGTAGTTTTCTGCTATTACTTCTGCCCATATTCTTTTTATATCATTTGTATTGACCCTTCCTTCTCATTGATGCCTATTAGTCTCACGTTGTTCATGTTTGCATCATCTTGCAGGTATTGAATTATTTTTCCTGCATCCTACTTGTTTTTAAGAGATCTTTTCTTACTTTTTCACTAGCTGCAATGGTGTCTTTAAGGTCAGAAAGTCTATTTTCACTTTCACTCAAATGGTTTTGCCAGCTTGTGACTGAGGTTTTAATTTCCTGTATATCACTTTGAACCTGTTTCATACACTCTATTTCTTTCCTAAATTGTTTATTCAGGGGTT
>NW_004524648.1:3721152-3725944 GCF_000260255.1 Octodon degus | reverse complement strand
ACATTCTCTCAGGCTTTCACAGAGAGCACACTGGCCAACCAATGGCTGTGACTCATCCATATGGCTGACACTGACAAAGGATCTACAATGTGAGGTATGGGTCTCAGGATAAATCCTGAGGGGATTTTAATGACCTTATCAGATCCAAAAGCTACAGTTCTTGTTACATAGGTCTTGCTTTATCTTGGTCTAACCATCCAGTAGAAAAGTATAAAAACAAAGTACAAGAAATAAAGCCATGTTGCTATGTTGAGCTGTAGGAGACTCAGATCAACAACTTCTGACATTGCCAGTCAAGCGGAAGACCCAATACTATTGTGGACTACTGAACTATTTTGGAATATTTTGCTGAGTTCACACACCTATGATATTTAAATGATGTAACTAAACAAGAAAAGGGGATATAGATGAAAGACCATTTTGTATATGTGTATTCAAAATGGTTAGAATAGATATGTAGCTACATTCAAGGAATAGAGGCATTTGTTCTAAGTGTTTTTAAATAGGATATCATGTCTGCATCTTGTACAACAAATAAACAGTAGGAAGGCATATGCAATGTGTTAATTATTGGAACTGTCTTACCAATTTGATTTGAAATTGTCTCATTGCTATTTATTTCTCAATAAAATCCTGGAAAAATATTTTAAAAATAAATAAATAAAAGAACAAGAAAAAAAAAGAGGACAACTATACCAACAGAAGAGGCCATTTTTCATTCAAGGGTGTTATGAGTTGCTGTACTCCCTTACTAGAACTTTAAAATAAGTTTTCATAATCTTTCAATATAACAAAGTTACTAGATGTTAGCATCTTTCTAATCTTAGAAAAAAAAGAAAGATTTATTAGCCATTAAACTAACTGGAGAATATATCTTCAGGAACTTCACTCAAGGTCCTTGGTTGTGAGAGGCAGAAATCTGCATTAGACAAAAAGATTTTTTTTCTTTTTTGGTGGTTTTGTTTCTTTTTTGGTGAAACTGGGCATTGAACTCAGGCCCTTGTGCTTGCCAGGCAAGAGTTTATTCCACTGAGCCACCTCCCTGGCCAAATCAACAACTTCTGACATTGTCAGTCTTATGGAAAACCCACTACTATTATGGACTACTGGACTAAATTGGAATATTTTGCTGAATTCAGGCACCTACAATATTCAAATGACAATGGAATACCCTTCTCCGACAAAACTAAACAAAAAAGGGGATACAAATGAATGACCATTTTGTATCTGTATGTTCAAAATAGTTAAGATAGATACACAGTTGCATTCTCTTGGATCATTGAATAAAGAGATTTGTTCTAATAGTATTTGTGGATAGGATATCATGTCTGCATCTTGTACAATGTGTAACCACTAAGACAACAATATGCAATGTATTAATTATTGAAACTGTGCTACTAATAAGTTTTGAAACTGTCTCATTGCTATTTGTTTCTCAATAAAGTTATTTTTTTAAAAAGTGTAGCAGTATCAATGGGCTCAATAGCCCTATGGCTTCTGTTTGATTTGGCTATTGATATAAAAAAGAAAAAAATAATTTATATTTCTGACTCTCTCTGCCAAGTTACTACGGATTGGGTATGTTCTGCTGAAAGTCACTTCCCCTTTATTCAAGGGTCTTCCCCTTACAGATCCCTTCTCTAATTTCTTGAAGTTGTTTATTCTTCTTGCCTCTTCAGCCTAAGAGTGGTTAACTGTTCACTGCTACTATGCCAGAGTTCTAAACACTGCCTCAAACTTCATAAATATTCCCTTTATCAAACTCTCTCAAATTACCAAGTCCTTGGGGCCGGGGAGATGGTTCAGTGGAATAAGCACTTCCATGGCAAGTGCAAGGGCCTGAGTTTAATCCCCGGTTCTGCAAAAAAACAAAACAACAAAAAAAATGTAAGTTAGTTAGGGACCAGGGAGATGGCTCAGTGGAATAAGTGCTTCCCTGGCAAGAGCAAGGACCTGAGTTCAATCCCAGGTTCCGGAAAAAAAAAAATACCAAGTCCTGGCATGCCATTTATCTTTTCCTGCCACCCTAACTGGTATAAATTATAAAATATATACTGAGATACTCAAATTTACCTCATGGCCAAATGCCTGTATAGTCCCAGAGGAAAAAAAAATCTTATTCTTGGATAATAACCACAAATGAGAAAAATAGAAGACTCAAATTATTCTTAAGTATGCAACACGGGCTATTTTATTTCTCAAAAACACCTATGTCTTTTGTTGGAATAATGAACTTATTAAATACACAAACTACAGTAGATAGGCTAATGGCCATTTCACGTCAAAGAGTCCCATTCCTAAAACCTGTAACTCGTACCTGTCCTTACACGGCAATAGGTATTTTTCAGACTTGAGAAATTTGATATGTGGATATAGATTATCCTGGGCTGTCCAAATGAATCAATCTAATCAAGAGTCCTTAAATCACGGAAATAATAGAATTCAAAAAAACAGACCTTCCAATTTTAAATCAGGGAAATAATAGAATTCAAACAAAAAGACCTTCCAATTTTAAATATCCAAACCAAAAATGGGCATCTCAGATGAATACACACTTCTCAGAAGAAGAAATACAAACAGAAAATAAATATATGAAAAAGAGTTCAATGCCACTGGTCATTTGACATGTACAAATTAAAACATACTGAGATTCAATCTCACCCAAGAAAGAGTGGCTATTATCAAGAAATCAGCCAATAGCAAATCCTCTGCTGGTGGTGAGAGTGTACACTGGTGCAACCACTGTAGAAATTCATCAAAACACTAGTGTGGAGATTCCTTAAAAACTAGGATTGGAGGGCTCACCTGACCCAGCTAGTCCCCTGCTGGATATCTTCCCAGAAGAATTAAAAACATCATACCACAGTGATATATGTGCTCCCAGGTTATAGCAGCACAATTTGTAATAACTAGACTTTAGAAACAACCCAAATGCCCACCAACCAAGCAATGGATAAAAAAGTGTTCTTTTTTATACAATGGAGTACTACTCGGCCATAAAGTAGGATAAACTAGACACTTTTATAGGTAAATGGATGCAACTCAAGACCATACTCATGAGTGAAATAAATCAGACTCACATGTGTAAACATTGAATTGTTTCCCTACTGTGAGAAGCTGAAAGAGTAAATAAGATCTAAAGTGTATAATAAATATTGTGAAATGGGAAAAACTGTTCAAGAGAGAAAAGAAACTGGGATGGAGAAAGGAGAAAAGAAGGAAGGGAAAAACAATTATATGATAGTTATGATAGTTATACTTAACTATCTAATTAGTTAACTATCAATGAGCTAATTTCTCTTAGTTCATTGAAAAGAAAGGTTTGTGCTAATATGGTTTGGACAATTAAATGCCTCTATCTTGCACTGTGAGTAAGTAATTTAAAGACAATACACAATTTATTAACCATTGTAACTCTCCTGTTATCTTGTTTTGAAATTTTGGGGGGTTTTCCCCTTTAAAGTAAAATCTGAAAATAAACAAAACAGAGAACCTTCTCTGACTATGGTCCCTGAGGGATGAGAAGACAGGAAGACAGTGATACCTCATTGCCTGTTTCTGAGATGCACAAGTCCATGTACAAAGACTCAAGGTCTCTAGGAAGAGAGAGAGAGGTCCCCAGCTAAAAGCTAGTCAGGAAATCAAGAGTTCAGTCTTTTCTTTCTCTAATGCCCTGAGAGGGTTAAGTGGCTAACATGTATGCCTGATTTGTTATCTTAAATCATACCTCACTTTTGAAGAAAAAAATTCAGAGACTAAGTGATTTCTTCTTTTACTTCATAACATTCCCTTTCTACAGATTTTCTGTTTGAATGAGAGGAGAGACTATCAGGAGGAAAAAAATACAGTATTATAATTAATGTTTCACATCCCACCATCCATAAGAGAAAACAAAAATTTTCTACTTCCAGGCCTTCAAAAATTCTTTAACTCTCCAGAACATTCTCTCTACTTCATTCTATCACCCTTAGGCTCTATATGAAGCAAACTACAAAATGTTACCAAGGAACATAAATATTTTAATAAAAGAAAAAGTTTTATGAAGTAAAATGTCTTTCTCACAAGAAGGCAACTTCTTAAAGGTATAAATTCTCCCAAAAATTTATTTTAAAAATGTAACAAAAAGATCCCAGCTTGCTTTTAAAAAATTGATAAAAGTTTTTAAGCTTCATAGAATAGCTAAGAATATACGGTTAAGAGAAAATTTACAATCTTGGCTTGAAGAATGATGGCTAAGTTTACTCCAAAAGTTGGAATGATTGACATATTACTGCCTACATAAAAATCTAAAAATTTTCTTATACCAAATTATAAATAAAATTAGAGCTCAGGGTGCATCTCAGCATTGGAACATTTTCTGAGCACATGCAAGACTTGAGCTCAAACTCTGACACTGAATTAATTAATTAGTTTATGATAAACTAGGGGGAAATCACTATTACAGACAAATCAAAGAGGTGTTTTAATCCAAAAGGAAAATTAGTATAGGACATGTATATTCTAAAGTAAAAATTAAAAAACTCATGTAAATTTTTCATAAATGTGAAAAAATTGATTATTCTCAATAAAAGAAATACAAAGTATGAGTTAATTTTTTACTACTAAATTAGAAAAATATTTTAAGACTATAATTTGAAATTAGACATCTCGATGAAGGTATTGAATAGACAGTTGGGTATATGAGCTGAGTGGGGGAGAATTCGAGGCAGGGCTAAACAATGTTGTGAATGTGTTCAATCCTACTGAATCATGTCATTATAACTGTCTAAAAAGATATTCTTCTGATATATGT
>NW_004524648.1:3720015-3720923 GCF_000260255.1 Octodon degus | reverse complement strand
GTGTGTGTCTGTGTGGTCAGCTCAGCCCACCAGGGGGCGGGGCTGGCTGGCATGTGGTGCTGGGGGATTGAACCGCGGTCCCTGTGCTTTGCCAGGCTTCTTCCAACTTCTTCCAAGTAGGTGCTTTAGACCACTGAGCCATCTCTCCAGCCCTGCCTCTAGCCTCTTTGCAGGTAGTTCTGCTGAAGGGTTCCACGCTGGGCCTGCGCTGTGGGTCTATTCAGAATCCGGAGGCCCCAGGTAGTCTCCTAGCCAGTAATTTGAAAATGAGTTACTCATAATCCTGACAAGAATAGCATTAGTTAAAATAGTGGTAGGAACAAAGAACTCATGGCACAAGTTTTTGCATTTATTTTCTTGGAGCATTTCTATATTTTTTGAATATTCTAAATGTACCTTTAACAAAAGAAAAACTATATAAACACACTGTAATACCAGTACTCTGGAAGGCTGAAGCAGTACGATTACAAGTTTGACATCAAACCTGGACAAGTCAGTGACTTAGTGTGACCTTGTCCCAATTTTTTTTTAAAAAATGTATTTAGTACAGGGTCTACAGGGTCTCACTACACAGATCAGACTCGTAGTGATCCTTCTGTTTTTCAGCCTCCCAAGTACTGGGATCACGGGCATGCACCACCATGCCCAGTCTCAATCGCTCTCTCAGCGTGCCCCTGGGATGGGGTCAGCACTGTAGGCTCAGGGAATCAAATCCCCTGCCCCTGCTTCTACTTCTGCCTAAGCAGGTCTTTAGTCTGCTGAGCTATCTGGCTGGCCCTCAAAATTTTAAAAAATTAAATAAAAATCAAAAAGGATTGGGGATGTAACTCAGTGTGAAGGCTCTAGGCTGAGTCTCAAGTACAAACAAAGGAGGGGGTATGCATTTTTAAAAATCCTATTCTTTTAAA
>NW_004524648.1:3718935-3719915 GCF_000260255.1 Octodon degus | reverse complement strand
TTTGGTGGTACTGGAGATCAAACTTGGGACCTGGCGCTGGCCAGAGAGGTGCTTATGCCACTGAACTATCTCCCCAGCTTATGGAACATTTTTTGCCCTCATGGTACTGAATAAGTAAAATGTCACTTAAAGCTAGAAGTCATCTAAACTTTCCCAATTCTCTGCATTTCTGTACCCAAAAGTTTTTTTTATAAGAATATGAGATCTAATTATCGCTCTTTAATGAAATCTCTTTCTCTTTTCAAGGATTCGGACTATGTTTTACGCAATATGATGGTTACAGAGCACCTGGGTCTAACAGAAATCCACACGAATCCTCCCAGCGTTTTCAGGAAGTCATGTATCTTCAGGTATAAGACATCTTTTCTGTGTGACAGTAGATCTGAAAGACACAGATTCTGCTTATTACTACACACTGACTCATTCTAATAAACTTAGAATTTATATACACCAAAATGTACATGTAGCAAAAATCACTTATTTTGTTTAACGTTCAATGAGTTTTAATAATGCATATATTTTTAGAGTCACTAACACAAATAGATGGAGAACAATTCTAACACTTCTAATCAATCTCTCAACCCACCCTAAATGTGGAAATCACTGATCTATTTTCCATCTGGTTGGCTTTTAAAGAAAGACTTTTGTTAAACATGGTCTGCCTGGGGTCAGTGAGATAGCTCAGTGGACTAATCACCTGCTTAGGCAAAGGCAGGAACCAGGGTTCAATTCTTGGTCCTGCATGCTGCACCAGCCGAGACCCTGGGCTCTCTAAGCTGGTGACCGAGTCTGGGTGTGGTGGTGCACCCTGTAATCCCAGCACTGGGGAGGCTGAAAACAGGAGGATCACTACGAGTCTGAGCCGTGTAGTGAGACCCTGTACCAAATACATAAATGAAAAAAATAAAATAAAGATGTCCAGGCTGACTCCAAACTTGTGATCCTCTTTCTTTCTTTTCTTTTTCTTTCTTTCTTTCTTT
>NW_004524648.1:3715411-3718835 GCF_000260255.1 Octodon degus | reverse complement strand
AGAGCAACATGATCGATGATGTAGAGTGTGCCTAAGGAGAGTCACATGGAGAGAAAACATTCTCTCAGGCTTTCACAGAGAGTAAATTGGTCAAGCAATGGCTGTGACTCATCCACATGGCTGACACTGACAAAGGATCTACAAACTGTGGTTCAGGGTTACAGGATAAATGCTGACGGTATTTGACTGACTTTATCAGATACAAAAGTTACATTTCTTTTATATAGGTCTTGCTTTATCTTAGTCTTAACCATCCAGCAGAAAAGTATAAAAATGAGGTATATAAAGTAAAGCCATATTAATATGCTGAGCTGTGAAAGGCTCAAGTCAACAACTTCTGCGGATAACCCACTACTATTGTGGACTGCTGCACTGTGTTGGATTGTTTTGCTGAATTTATGCACCTATAGTATTTAGATGCCAATGGAATACCCATCTCTGACAGGAATAAACAAAAAAAGGTGATATAAAGGAAGGACCATTTTGTGTCTGTACATGCAGAATAGTTAGGATAGATATACAGCTACTTTTGCTTGATTCAATGAGAAGAAAGATTTGTACTAACAGTGTTTGGACAGCATATCCTGTCTGCATCTTATACTATGGATAACCACTAAGAAGATAACAAGGTACAATGTATTAATTATTGAAACTGTCATATTAGTCAGTTTTAAAACTGTCTCATTGCTATTTGTTTCTCAATAAAATAAAATAAAATAAAATAAACAAGCTGCAGTAGGTACCTATGCCAAGTTCTCAAGACAATTCTGAACTTCATCAAACTGCCAAAATATACTAATAAATTTTTTAAAAATTAAAAAAAAAAAGGAGAGGAGATGCTCAGACTCTGGGTAACTAATTTGGCCAGAGAAATCCAGGTGTTTGGTCCATCACCCAACATAAAGTGATGCATGTAGAACCTGGCACTTGGCCTGACTAGAGGAACACAGGCTAAATACACTCTAACAAGGGGGAATATTTTGCATACAAACTACCAATTTACATTGTTTGGTTATATAACTATAGACTTTGCTCCTATGGTCTAAAGTACAAAAACAATAGTTACCAAAGTTGGTCAATTTCTAAATTTTTCTTGATGTTATTATTATTGTTAATCATACCACCGTACCTAGGATATTATATCTGTTTTAAGCACTTGTTCCTTGGGTAATGATATTGGGAAGGGCTGGGGTAACAACCTCACCAAAGCCCTACACCTAAATATAGAAAACAATGACAAATGGAAACTAATATGCCACTCTCAATTAATTGGGAAGGTGGGATCTTTGGACAAACATAAACCAAGATCTCCAAAACAGAATATGTCTCTGAAGAACAGAGTCTTCCTAGAGTGACGTTGATAGTAGCAATACAGCTATCTACTATCAAAATATCAAGGATTATCACAGAAATAAAAATAAAGAGTTCTTTCTGAAAAAGAAAATGACAAAAAGGAGCAATATGTAATATCAGACCCCCAGTCTACCCAGAAGAAGGCCATGAGTCACCATCATAGGAGAAATTGGAAATCACACACCTGAAACTCTGAAATGATTGTAACTGAAGTAAAGAAACAACTCCAGATGGGTATAGAAAAAATTAGATAAAAAATTATCTCTGAATTAAAAAAAAAAGAAATGATAACCATAATGAAAGAATTGCTAAGCATCTATAAAGGAGATATCGATAAAAAATAAATAGAGGAGTATAGACAAATGATGAAAACCTTGAATGAACAATATAGGGGGAAAAATGGAATGAATGAAACAGATTCAAAGAGGTATCCAGGAAATTAACTCCATTAAAAGCTGGCAAAACCACTCCTTCTGTTTCTTTGACACCTATCAATCTTACATTATTCATCTTTGTGTACTCTTGTAGCTACTGAATTATTATTTCCTGGTTCCTTGTTGTTTTTAAGAGATCTTTCCTTTTCTGGTTTCTAGTTGCCATGATGTCTTCAAGGTCTGAAAGTCTGTCTTCAGTTTCATTCAAATGGTTTTGCCAGCTGCCACTAAACAGGGAAAGCAATAAAACAGAGGGGAAAAGTAGGGAGCCAACTTTTACATATCAGTTATAACCACCAATGCAAATGGCCTCAATTCACTAATTGAAAGAAATAGACTGGCAGAATGAATCAAGAAGCAAAATCCAACAATATTGTCCATACAAGAAACACATTTAACTGAAAAGGAAATTCATAAGCTGATAGCTAAAGGATGGAAAAGAGTACTCCATGCACCAGGAACTCAGAAAAAAAAAGCAGGGATAACTATTCTGTTTGCAGATAATGAAAAAGTCCAATACTCATTCATGATAAAAGCCCTATAGAAAATAGTAATAGATGGGCTTTACCTCAATCTGATAAAATCCATCTATAACAAACCAACACCCAACATCATTCTAAATGGAGAAAGACCAAAAGCCTTTACTCTAAAGTTAGGTACAGAGAAGAATGTCCACTATTACCATTCCTATTCAATATGGTTCTGGAAACATTGATCAGAGCAATTACACATTAGAAATAGAAGAAATAATGATTGGGAAGGTAAAGTGAAATTATTATTTGCAGATGACATGATGCTCTACACGGAAGCACAGAAAACTCTGCCAAGAGACTCCCAGAATTAATAAACAAATTCAGTAGTCTATCAGGATACAAAGTCAACACCCACAAATCAATAACATTCCTCTATACAAACAACAAACTTACTGAGAGAGAAATTAGAGAAACAACACCCTTCACAATAGCATCCCAAAAATGTAATACTTAGGAATTAATCTAACAAAGGAAGTGAAAGATCTCTACAATGAACATTATAATGCTCTTGAAAAAGAGATCGAAGAGGATTTCAGAAAATGGAAATATATTCCTTGCTCATGAATAGGAAGAATCAACATTGTGAAAATGGATATACTCCCAAAACTGTTATACAGATGTAATGCAATTCCAATCAAAATACTATCAGCAAACGTCACATATCTAGAGAAAAAACATTACTGAAATTCATTTGGAACCAGAAAAGACCTAGAATAGCAAAGGCAATCCTGGTCCACAAAGCCAAGGCAGGAGGTATCACAATCCCTTACTTGAAACCATGCTACAAAATTACTGTGATAAAATCAGCATGGTACTGCCAAAAAACAAAACAAAACAAAACAGATCTGAGGATCAGTGGAACAGCTTAGAAGATGCAGACACAACTACAACACACTCAGCCACTTTCTTTGACAAAGGGACAAAACACATTCGCTGAAAGAAACCATTTAATAAATAGCGATAGGAAAACTGGCTTTCCACATGCTAAAAGCTAAAATGCGATCCAGGTCTATCACCTTGCACTAAACTAAAGTCAAGATGGATTAAAGATCTAAACATTAAAATAGAAACACTAAATCTCTTAGAAGAGAAAGTTATATATAT
>NW_004524648.1:3713341-3715311 GCF_000260255.1 Octodon degus | reverse complement strand
CATTTTGTTCCTTCTCTTTGTCATTTTGTATACCACGGTCTTCTGACCTTTGGTGTAGAGCTTAGATAGAGTTATTACCTTAGCACCAGGTCTGGATCTACGAAGTTCAGATTCTTCCAGGTGGGTGTTGCTTGGATCTGGCTGGGGTCTGGCTGCTGTGCTCCACTTCTTTCTGCTGCAGCCGTTGGAGTTAAACCCTTTGTGTCACTCTGGCAAGATGTTCTGCTCCTGAATCAGCTGGGTGAGTCTTGCCTCTAGCCTCTTTGCAGGGAATTCTGCTGAAGGGTTCCATGCCAGGCCTGCCCTCCTGGTCTATTCAGGATCTCCAGGCCTGGGTGGTCTCACTCACATGCCGGGCCTGTGCTCTGGGTCTATTCAGGATCCGCGGGCCCCAGGTCGTCTCACTCACACCCATATGGCTGTCTTTTGAGCCACCAATTTTAAACCTTACTAATTTGATTTCCTCTTGTTCTAGATGAAGATTTATTTCTGTTACATTCATGTCTTACCTCATCTCCCCCATTGAGACTATATTATAATTTGTGGTACAGTTAAAATATATTTTATGATTTTGCCTATGCAAATATCTGCAGCTGAGCACTGTGGTATATGTCAATCTTCATTCTTACCTTTTTTTTTTTCACATTTGTTAAGGTAAATAATTGCCCCCTTTTTTTTTCTTGCTGAACCAGGGATTGAACTCAGGTCCTTGCGTTTGCCAGGGAAGTGCTTATTCTACTGTGCCATCTCCCCAGCCCTATTGCCTCACTTTGAAGGTTTACTTATTTGGTACAGAGTCTTGCTACACAGCTTAGATTCATACTAATCCTCCTGTCTCAGCTTCCTCAGTGCTAAGATTACAGGCATGTGCTACCATGCCCGGTTTCAGTGGCCAGCACAGCATGGGGCCAGCATAGCATGGCATGGCTTGACATACTGGGTTCAAGCTTGAGGTAGTTGCCAGGCAGGCACTTAGTCTGCTGAGCTGTCTCCCCAGCCCTGCCTCACTTTGAAGTATCTTAGATTTCTAGTACTTCTTGATAATTCCCACCTCTTTCCTTTTTTCTCTTTCTATAATTTCCTACAGGGCCAATTTTTGAGTTTTGGTTTGTTTGCTTTTGCTTTTGTTTTTGTTTTCATTTTTGTACTGGGGGTTGAACCAGGGCCTACATACTGAGTTACATCTCCAATTGTTAAGTGGCCAAGTTGGCCAGGTTGGGCTGGAACTTGCAGTTCTTGCCTCAGCCTCGTAGAGTGCTGGGACTAAAGATGAATTTTCAGGTAATTATTTTAGTTCAATTTAATTTTTTTCTCAAAGCCATTCCTTCCACAGTGTGCACTTTTCGTATCTGAAATTTCCCTCCATCTTTATAACTGCTACTCAGTCACCTTTCTAAAATTCACTTTTATACTATGGAAAGAATTTATCCTTTTTTTTGCAGAACAGAGGATTGGACTCAGGCCTTTGTGCTTGCCAGGGAAGCACTTATTCCACTGAGCCATTTCCCTGGCCTCCGATGGAAGGAATTTATCTTGCTGTCCTCTTGCTTTATTCTTATTCTATTCCCTTGTGTTGAGGTAGCATGCTTCTTGTAATTGCTTTCTGAGAAAGAGTATGTGAATAATAAATTTTTGAGACACTTCATTTATGAAATGTTTCATTCAATTCTTACCCTTGATTTGTACTTTGATGGAGAAAATAATTTTGAAAGCTCTACTCCATTATCTTTTTTGAAAATTGAGACCTAAGTCACCTACCATCTGAAATAACATAATTTGGCAGCTTTGACATATGCTCCAGGTTATGCAGCAATCACAACTATCTAATTGCATGAGATTTTCATAACTCTAAAAGGATACTCAGGCCAGGGAGATAGCTCAGGAGAATAAGTGCTTGCCTGATAAGCACAAGGGCCTGAGTTCAATCCCAGGTATGACAGAGAGAGAGAGAGAGAGAGAGAGAGAGAGAG
>NW_004524648.1:3704311-3713241 GCF_000260255.1 Octodon degus | reverse complement strand
TTTTTTTTTTGTGGAACCCGGGATTGAACTCAGACCCTTGCACTTGCCAGGGAAGGGCTTATGCTACTGAGCCATCTCCCCAGCCCTGATCCTCTTCTTCAGTCTCCCAAATATCAGGGATTATAGACATGTATCGTCATGCATGGTTAGCACTAGTATTTTTAGTACATGTTTGCCATACATAATGAGCATATTCATCATGGGGGATTTGTACTGTATCTAATATGTCTTAATTATTTTTCTGATTCCCTTCCCTTCAATCCATCTTCCCCTCTCCATTTACAAAAGCTCTGCTTCCATCTCTTCCTTCTTTTTTTTAAATCCCTTTTCCCTTCCTTTTTTTCTCCTTTCCCCTCTTCTTTGTTCCCCTTTCCATTAGAACATGTTCCTCATAATTCCTAATATAGAGCCTCATTTTTGATCCTGATTTACACTTGGGTTTCTCACACAAGAGAAACAATGTGATATTTAAACCGGTGTGTCTAATTTATTTCACTTAATATTATGTTATCAAGATGCGTCCATTTACCTAAATATGCCTCAGTTTGTCTTATGCAGAGTAGTACCTCATTTTACATAAATAACACATTCTCTTTACCCATTCATCTACTGGTGAACATGTAAGCTATTTCCAAGATTTAGCTGTTATAAATTGTGCTGCTATAAACATAGGTATGCATGTATCACTGTGGTATGATAATTTTAACTCCTTGGGGGAGATACCTAGAAGGGAATTAGCTGGGTCAAATGGAACCTAGTTTTAGTTTTTGAGGAATCTTCATACTGATTTTCATAGTAACTGTACCAGCTTACACTCCCACCAATAATGGAGAAGGGGTCCTTTTCCCCTATACCTTGCCAGCATTTCTTATTTGTTAACTTCAAGATAGCCATTCCTTTGGGAGTGACATGGAATCTGAGTATTGTATTTGCATTTCTCCAGGGACCAGCAATGTTGAACGTTTTTTGGTTTATTTGTCACTTGTACTACTTCATTTGAGAATTGCCTATTCATTTCAGATGCTCATTTTTAGGCTGGATCATCAAATTTAGATGTCTAATTTTTTTCAGTTCTTTATATATTTTACATATTAGTCTCCTGTCTGAGGAGTAGCTGGCACAAATTTTCTCATTCTGTGGGTTATCTGTTCACTCTGTTGATGGTTTCATTTGCTGAGAAGCATTTTAATTTGATGTGATCCCAGGTGTTGATTCTTTGTAGTATTTTCTGTTCAATTGGGATTTTATTCATAAAGTCTTTGCTTACATGTCTTTAAGAGTTATCTATTTTGTCTTCCAGCAAGTTGGATCTGTTGTAAACTTTTGTTATATCATTTATTTATTTGGTACAGGGTCTTGCTAGGCAGCTTGGATTCATAGTGACCCTCCTGTCTCAGCCTCCCCAGCACTGGGATAAGAGGCGTGTGCCACCACACTCTGGTTCGGTGGTTGGCTCAGCACCCAGGGCCAGCACAGCATGTGGCACTGGGAATCGAACCCAGATCCTTGCACTTGCCAGGCAGGTGCTTAGGCCACCGAGCTATCTCCCCAGCCCTGTTTCTGTTTTAATATTTAAGATCTTTGATCCATTTTTATTTTAGTATACTGTATAGTGAGAGATATGGGTATAAATTCAAACTTCAGCATGTGGAAAGCCAGTTTTTTCAGAGCCATTTCTTAGAGACTTTCTTCCCATGACTATATTTGGCCCCTTTGTCAAAAATTAAAGGGCTGGCATCCCTATATAAATATATGGAAAAAAGAGACAAACAGTGGTGTGTCTATGCCTCACTAGAGAAAGAAGCAGGCACTGCATTGCCACTAAAATCCCAGGGTCTAGTTAAGGCAAATATTGTAGATGCCCTACCCAGACCTGCAGTGTGCCTTTTGCCAGCTGCTGTTGCAGGTAACAACACTTCACACTAACTTTCTCGGAAGGTATGCCCTTAAGGAATTGGAGCCCCTCACCAGAGGTACCTTAGAGTTGCAGGCAACACTCTCCTACCCAGGACTGGCACCACAAATCAAAGCAGCTTACAGCCAAAACTGAAGTCATACACGGATGCTAAGACCCCTCTCTTCCCTCACAGCAGGACAGTGCACCTCCCAGTCCTCCTCAGTAGGTTCAGGCTGAGGCTAAACTTCACCTGAAATTACATTCCTCCTTAGCTTCTCCCCTTTCCCTATGCTGCTTCCCTCAGTCCCTCTCAAGTTTCTCCAGAGAACACACCCTCATTCTATTACTTGCATAAGCATCCTTGTCAGGCTCTGCTTTGGGAAACCTGATCTAACACACTCCTTATTCCTTCTGGTATTCTACTAACAAATATTGATTGGGCAATAAGTAAAGAAAATAACCAAACACTTCCATGTAAATACCTATATGCTAAAGACAATGAAGCAGGACATGAACATGCAGAGTGACTTAGCCTACTTCAAATTGGGTAGTAAGGAAGGCTGCTGCTGAAAGTATATTTGAGCAGAGAAATATCCAGCTAAGCTGAGCTGAAAGCCAGGCAAAATCAAGGAGGATGACACTGTAAGGAGGCGAAACAGCAACAAGGGCTTGGTGGTGGGAATGAGGTGGATGCAAGAGAGAATAATTCTGCATGTTTTGTAGGAATCCTGTGAATAGGATGGTGTTTAATATCCTTGTGCTTATTTGGATTTGGTTTCAGAGATTACCTTTTTAAGTGTATAGACAGTTCAGAAGTTATTTTGGCCTCTGCCTGTGGGGAAACCCACATAGTAATTCCACTTCGTGAGAGAACAGGAGAGGCTCTCGGACTTCTTGATGTTAACATTGGCCACACCAGAATGTTGTTATACCAAGAATATAAAGATCTACAGAAAATGATGAAGATGATCCATGCTGCCTGCTCTGAAATATTGGGTGAATTCTCTGGAGAGATAAAGAAAAACATTATCTTAGGTATGGTGAATGTGGACTCATGGGGTTATCAGGTTTGGGGGAAATCACAGGCAATGTGAGAAAAGATTCTTTTCTTAACATAAATTATTTCAACATGGACCTTGCCATGTGAAAAAGAATTCCCCTACGCAGTCTTAGCCTTATGAGTATGGTCTATAAACTAAGGTAAAGGACATGGTATCATATTGTCTTGGTCGGAACCATACAGTTTTACAACTGAAAGGACTGGGTTGGCAAGATATCTCAGTTATCTAAAGTGCCTGCTTATGCAAGCAGTGGACCGAGGTTCAATCCCCGGCAACACATGGCATGCCAGTCCCACCCTCAGGGTGGACTAAGCTGGCCAAAATAAAAAGAACAGAAAGGACTAAGAAAGGCAAAATAGAACTAACTTTATTAAATTTCCTATTATGGTTTAGGCACTTTAAATATGTCCTTTCATTTAATCCTCATAATCTTATTTAAATGGTAATAACCCATTTTACAGGTAAGGAAAGTGATGTTCAGAGAAAGCAAACAAAAAGTGGTGAAGGTTGGACTTGAACTAGATTTGGGGGCACTTTCTATTATAAGCATTAATCAATCAGAACATCCCATTTTACAGATAAAGGAGTTAAAACACAAAAGTCAAGTGGATTTTCCAAGGTTCAATAACATGCTAGTGACAGAGTTAAGACTAGATCCTCATTCTTGTGACTTCATATCTACCAGGCTACTCTTAACACAATACCAGGTTGGAGGGGGAGGTAAGAAGATGAAGATATAGAAACTCTTGGCTAGAGTGAAGTGGATACAATTAGCGTAACACTATATGAGATTAAGCAGGCCCACTTCTAACCATTACATAGAATGGGGTAAGAAAGAGGAAAACTAGGCATGGGGGTAGTCACCCATTGTCCCATCTATGCAAGAGGCAAGGCAGGAGGATCACTTGAACCCAAGAGCCTGAGATCAACCTGGGAAACATAATAAGACACTGTCTCAGAAAAAGGAGGAAGAGAAGGTAGAGGAGGAGGAGAAGAGGAATGGGAGAAGAACAAAGAGGAAGAGGAAGAAGAAAACTTCTGAGTTTCATTATATATAAAGCCTAGAATATATGCTTTTACGTATGTCATGTTTTATGTGTATCATTTCATTTAATCCCCGCAGCTCACCAGGGAGGTGAGGATTACCCTCATTCTTACAAAAGGAAATGGATAATTTAAAAAATAGAACTTATAAGTGAAAGAGTATGTATTTAAACTAAGGTCTAACCCTAAAACCCAAGTTTCTGTCTTTTCTTAAGGTTTCCTTCCTATGAACTGCACTAGGGGTAATTCTACCATTCCCTTTTGATTTGTCAAAGAAGTTTCAGATTATTTAAAATCAGAAGAACTGATCTTTTTTTTCCTGAAGAAAATGTTTATTAGACTATGCTCAGAATGTATGTGACTGAACAACAATGTGAAATATTATTCTGTTATTCCAGAGATTGAAAAAGCAGGAGAAGTCCAGCGAGCAGGAATTCTCTTTTTCCGAATCATGCTGCAGGAGCTGCGGGAATGCCTCCACGCGCTCAGCCCCATGGACTTTGTGTCCCTCATGCTCCATGAATATAAGTCTGAAGCTGAGCCAAAGTCTGCTCAAGACAGCAAGTCCCAGGAGTTTGAACCCAGTGTAGATCTAGTACACGGCATCCTGAAAGGAGTTATCTTAGTCTATCATCCAGACTTGGAAAGTTCAAATGAGTTGGAAAACTGGGATAAATGTAAACTTGTACGTTTTTTTTTTACCACTCTTTTTGTTGCATAACAACTTATACAAATTTATTTGTATGAACTATAATGGCACAGTTCACAAGCATACAAAACAGATAATCTTTGCACAATGAACACATTTATGTAACCTGCACCTAAGTTTCAAAAAATTAGCTGTAGTATAACAACCATTGTTAATATTCTAATCTCATTTTGAAACTCCATACTATTCTTATTGTTTCATGTTGCTTTGATTGTGTCTTTGTTCTTGTTATTTATTTTTGTATTTTTCACTTTAAAATAAAAATATTAGCACATTAGTGACATCCCCAAAGCCCTCTTTTGTGTCTTTCCCCTTAAGCTCCCACCACCCAACTTACACACCTCAGTGGTAGCCATGATCTTCACTTCTAATATTATAGGTTGGTTAGACCTGCTTTATAATATAGATAGATAGATAGATAGATAGATAGATAGATAGATAGATGATAGATAGATAGATAGATAGATAGATATAGATGTAATCATGTGAACTGGACACTGTGTCTCTACTTGTCAGTGACCCTGTGACTGTTCTTTTGTTCTTTGTTCACAGTATGTTAACAAATATTTAGTGCGGCATATTTGTGAATTTGACCCAACTGCTAGCCATGAGGAAGTTAATTTACAGCTGATTGATGAAAATATCAGAGGTAAAGTTTCACTTACTCATAGTCTAAACCAATACCAATAGAAATAGAAGATAATGATTTTTATTTCATATTTTGTAATTTTGAGACAGATACTCAGTGAGTTACTAAGTTGTCCAGGCTGCACTCAAACTTGAATTCCTCCTGTCTCAGCCTCCCAGAGTACTGAGATTGTAGGCATGCACCACCATGCTCAGCTTTACTGTATGCTTTTATAGGCTTAGCCTCTATTTGTCCACCATTCATAGAGGACTTAAAGCTCAGAAGAAATGTTTTTGGCAGCAGTGTCTTCAGTCTGCCTAACACCCAGACTCAACCTCACTTGGTTGTTATTCTTTTTGAAGTAGATTTAGTCTCTGCCATGAAGCCCATATTCACCATCCTCAGTGTGATACCAGTTTATCTAATATTCTGTCAACATCCCTGCTCCAGTTTGGCCCCCACCAACCTGTCAGCCCTGACCTAAAGCCTGCTTTCAGGGTTCCCTGTGTCTTCTCCAAGTTACATTCCCCTTCCTGGGCAAAGACTCAGGCATCCAGCAGTATCTAATTCAGTCCCCGTGTCAGATGAGAGTAGAGGGTTGAGGAGGAGGCCTCTCTTCTTCCACCTTGCAAACGTGAACTTCTCTCAGCAGTTGATAGACTCATCTCTCATCACAGGAGGGTCCAGGGGTACCATTTGTGGCATTGTACCAATGTCTCAAGAGAATCTCTTCAGAATCTGCCTCCAATTTACCAATATGAACTATCTATTCTGTTATTATGTACTGTTCCTTTGTCTCAAAATACATAAAAATTTTTATTTCTCTGCTTGCCCCTACTTTGAACTATGCTAGCTGACTTCCGAGCAGCCTGAGCGCACAATGTTCCCAATCACTTTCTGCTTTCCAGTAGTGCCCTCACGTGGCAGAAATTATAACTGCAGTTACCCCCACCAAGCCTTTACCATTGTCACAATCTCTATAGCAATCAAGAAATTTCATGGGCTACCCCAATAAAAATTTTCTCTTCTTTAGATGCACTTATTCCAGAAAATTCTAAACTCCAAGGGTGGTGGAAAAGAGAGGAGCTCTTTGGGGACAATGTTCTATTTGTGCCAGGAGGGCAGTTTCCTAGCAGGGCAATCTGTTATTGCTTGAAGTTTACCTGGCCTAGCATCTTTAACTAAGATTCCTAATCAATGACCTCTCCTAGCATGAAATTACATTATCAATATCTGTAGGCTCTGGCTGTAATGGGGATAAACTGCTATACTAAGTATCAGAGCTTCTAACCCACCATATCTTCTAAATTAATGATTTTTACCAAGAGGATAGAATTAAGACAGGTGAGATATCCGTACTGTCTTATGGTTTCTGCTCCCAACTCTCATTCATTTCACCCTAGTTTGAAAAGGGAGTATTTTGCATTCTGGTGGAACTCTAGTGAGTTTGGCCTGCCTTTAGAGAAAGACAGTCGTCTGTAACCCAGAAAATGAGCAGTTCTGTTCATCAGGACTGGCTTCCCAAGGCTGCTCCATTGTATATAAATGCTGTGGCCACTTGTAGGTACCTCCAGGGACTACAGTGGCCACTTGCAGATAGCTATGTGGTTAGCTGCATATTCTGTAGTACATCAATATTCTGCGTCACTCTGCTTCAGGTACTCCTAGTAGTTGGTGTCTTCTACCAGGAGGTGCAAGACCTGCCCACCTTCTTCAGGCTCTGTTCTCCTCACTCCACTTTAGATCTCTTACCCTGTCCTTTTGTAAGGTGTCCCAGACCTGTCCTAAATTCTTGTCCCAGGAGATTTGAACAGATGCTGCATTATGAGAAATCTTCTCAAACCTGGAGGCAAGAAGGGCTATCGCCCATTGTATGACAAGAATCTCTGATGTCGAATAGAGTGATTTGTTCTAATGGTGTCTGTAAATAGGATATTGTGTCCGCATCTTGTACAGCAATTAACCACTAGGAAGAATGTATGCAATGTGTTAATTATTGAAACTGTCCTACCAATTTGATTTGAAACTGTCTCATTGCTATTTGTTTATCAATAAAATTATGGGGGGAAAAACAACGATCCCTGATGTCTTAAAACCTATGTCTGTGACGAGGCCATACCTCCTTCCCAAGCCAAAATTCAAGCATGCCCAAGTCCACTGACCCTCCTGGGACAGGAGCACCCAGGCTCACCACTTCTTCAGGAGTCTCAGGGATTCTTCAGCCAAAGCAGCCAGAGCCTTAGTGCTATCATCATCAGTAAAGAAATCCATGGGTTTCATTAAAAAGCTCCACTATGATCTTATAAAGGTGACTGGAGGGAGACATATTGGCAGCAAGGGAAGAATTACTGGGCTAATAGTCCTAATTAACTCTTGTCCAACAGTCTTCTTCCTTGGGAGACTTTTTCCTAATTGCTGCCACCACCACCATAGTGGCACTAGTGGGGGCTACTCTCCATCTTTCTTCATTACATCCAGAAGTAACAATGCCAAATGTCTCAAGAGAATCTCTTCAGAATCTGCCTCCAATTTACCAATATGAACTATCTATTCTGTTATCATGTATTGTTCCTTTGTCTCAAAATACATAAAAATTTTTATTTCTCTGCTTGCCCCTACTTTGAACTATGCTAGCTGACTAGCATAGTTCAAATTCCACCAATCATCCAGAAGTAACAATACAGAAACTGGAGATGGTAGTTCACTCCTGTAATCTTGGCACTGTGGGAGGCTGAGGCTGGAGGATCTCAAGTTCCAACTTAGACTGAGTGACTTAACAAGATCCTGGAGACAGAGAGAGTGACTTAAAAAGATCCTGGAGACAGACAGAGAGAGAGAGAGAGAGAGAGAGAGAGACAGAGAGACAGAGAGAGAGGGACAGACAGAAACAGAGACAGAGACAGAGAGAACAACAAATAGCAATGCAGCACTTGGACTGAATGTGTAACTCTTGAGTATGTGCCTGATTCTTTTAAATGGGTCAAAGTAAAATAGATGAGATATCGCTATATTGTTCTATAGTATTAATTAAACATATTATTAACAGTGGTTCAGATTCAGTTACAGGTCTCTGTCATCTTTTTGAACCTAGTAATCTTGAGTGGTGGCTTCTTTTGGAATTGGTGGTTCATCCTTGTAGGGGAAGAGCTACCATCTAGAAACTGGACCTATGTTTACCAAAGAGCCCAGAGTGGGCCACTTGCTCAAAGATTTTAGACTGTAGAAAAGCAAATGTCATGTGGAAAAGGAAACTTTAAACAGATTCTCTTTGTCCTAGCAAGAACTTTTCCAAGGTATTAACAAACTACTCACTCATCACTCAGGAGAAAAGTACAATAGGTGATTCTGGGGTTTGAGAAATACATGGACCTAGATCCTTGACCCTCCCATGCAGATCCCTTCCATTTTAAGTTCCCAAGATGGGAAAAAAAAAATCAAAGCAGCAATTATCTCTTTATTCTTTAGCACTCCTTTCAATTTTAAATTTTAAAGGTTTCCAATTTCAAAAGAAAAAACAGCTAAAAATGGTTTTAACTTGTCTAGGTAATAGCACCATTGTTTTGATTTCTGATTAAAGAGAAAATTTTTTCT
>NW_004524648.1:3686792-3699330 GCF_000260255.1 Octodon degus | reverse complement strand
AGAGAGAGAGAGAGAGAGACTGAGAGAGAGACAGAGAGACAGAGACAGAGACAGAGACACAGAGAGAGACAGAGAGAGACGGAGAGAGACAGAGAGACAGAGAGAGACAGAGACAGAGAGAGACAGAGAGAGACAGAGAGAGACAGAGACAGAGAGACAGAGACAGAGAGAGAGACAGAGAGACAGAGAGAGACAGAGAGAGACAGAGAGAGAGACAGAGACAGAGAGAGACTGAGAGAGAGACAGAGAGACAGAGAGACAGACAGAGACAGAGAGAGACGGAGAGAGACAGAGAGACAGAGAGAGACAGAGACAGAGACAGACAGAGACAGAGACAGAGAGACAGAGAGACAGAGAGACAGAGACAGAGAGAGAGAGAGACAGAGAGAGAGAGAGAGAGAGAGAGAGAGAGAGAGAGAGAGAGAGACTCTATGCCCATTAGTGGCCACTTCTTTCCTCTCCTCCTATTGCCTGGCAACCAGTAATTTGCTTTCTGTCTCTATGAATTTGCCTATTCTAGACATTTCATATACTGGAGTATAAATTAGTTGACCTTTGTGCCTGGCTTCTTTTGCATGTTTTCAAGGTTCATTTGTGTTCTAACTTATAACAAGGACTGTTCTCTCTCTCTCTCTCTCTCTCTCTCTCTCTCTCTTTCTCTCTCTCTCTCCTTCTTTCTTTGTGGTACTGGAGAATTGAACTCAGGGCCCTGTACATCCCCAGGCCCCATACTTAATGTTTCTTTCTTATAGGTGAATTATCTATTATATGGATGTTACATTGTTTTTATCCATTTATCAGTTAATAACTCCATAGATTATTTATTTTCTAGTATTTTTGCTATTGTGATTGTGCTTCTGTGATCATTTGTTTACAAGTTTTTGTGTGAACATATGCTCTTAGGTGGAATTCCTTGGCATTTCTCTTAGGAGTGAAACTGCTAGGTTGTATAGTAATTTTTTGTTTAATTTTTGTGGGAATGCTTCATTTTCTTCTGATGTCTAAGATTTCTACAAAAAAAAAAAAGCCTTTTTGAGCTATACAATCATTTCTTTAAAGGTGTGAAATTTCTTAATAATAAGCCATTATATGGGTTTATTTTCTTCCAGTGATCTGGTTATTTGGACAGTCTCTTCAGTTGTAAAATTCAGGTCCTAAAGTCCTGAATGATTTCTTGCTGTAGAATCAAGGCTGCTACTTGTGGCTCTGCAATTTGTGGACTACACAAAGATACACTACAAAGAGGAGAGTCCGGGGCAAAACTAAACCCAGATTTCATTCTCTGAGCAGTGTGCCTTAGCTTGAAGCTATATCTTCTTGAGCATCTTTTCTCCTCACACTTTCTTTTCTGCTCAACAAGGTATGTACCCAGAGTGCATTCACCCATAGAAGATTCCTTTTACCCATTTATACACAGTGACAAAGAAGCAGGAGGTGGCCCCCCCTCCCCTTTCTATGTTCTTTTTTTTTTTTTTGCAGCTCCAGTATTCAGACATTGGATCTCCAAGATTCGGTCTTCAAAAATCCTATTTTCTCAGGCTGTGGATGCAGCTTGGCGGTAGTGCTCTTGTCTAGCATGTATGAGGCCCTGAATTCAAGCCTCAGCACTGTTATATTTTCTAGCTTTCAATCTTTTTGCTTCACTTTCTGAAGAAGTCAGAGATTCAACTTTATCATCTAATACTATTGACTTTTTTATATTTCTACATCCTTGGATTTCTAAGAGTTCTTGTCTTCTCTAAATATTGACATTTATGGCATCTTGTCCCTCTACCATCTCTCTCAAGGCATTAATGATAATTATTTCTTGACATCTTCTCCCTGTTTTTCTTCTTTCTTTCTATTTTAGTGTTAGGGTCTCACTTTTCACGGTACAGGTTTTCCTATAAACCTATGACTTTATATTTAATAGTGACACTAAAATAAATAAATAAACTGACTAAAAGCTCTGGGGGAGGTGTTTGTTAATCAAGCTTTGCTGTGCAATGGTCCGTGGCCCTTGTGGGGAACTTCTAGTATCTGCAGTCTCTAGGTTCTTTATCTTGGGCTATCAGCTGCCTCCATAAGATCCTTCCAGTATTCTGCCTACGGAAGATTCTCTGTCATGCTCTTGTTCTCTCTGTCTCTCTTTGTCTCTCTCTCTGTCTCTGTCTCTTTGTCTATCTCTGTCTCTCTCTCTGTCTCTCTCTGTGTGTATGTGTGAGTGTGTGTGCGTGCGTGTGTGTGTGTCTTCCTGTGCTGTGTCTGGAGTCCCCCAAAGCAGAGATCTTTCTGATTCAGAGAAACCAGTCAGACAGATGAGAGATGAGTGTGGTACCAGTGGATATGAAGTATAAAGAATTCATATCATATACAGTGTACTTGAAAGTTAGGATCAAAATGTATCTTGGCATTTTGAAACAGAATAAGAAAAAAACAGAGACCCAAGGCTGATTCTATATTTGAAAGGATAGAGTTGCTATGAACAAAAATAGAAAACATTATAGGTAAGTCAGGCTTTGGTACAGGGAGATTAAGTGTTTGATCTTGACATGCTGAATTTGAGATGTCTATTATCTATCTAAGTAGAGATATGAATATGTAAGTAGGTAAATAAATATGGAAATTAGGAGAAAGTTCTGGGCTGGAGATATAAAACTGGGATTGACTGATGAATAAGAGATTTGCAAAGTGGGGAGAGAATGAGTAGAGACAATTTTTTAGTTTTTATATTTTTATTAGTGCATATTTGTCATACATATTGAACATATTCGTTATAGCAAATTTGTACCTGTACATAATACATTTTGATTCCTCTCTTTTTTCCCACTCGCTTTCTCTCCCTTTAAGCTTTCTTTTCCTGCATTTTTAAAAAGCTTTGTGGTATTTTTTACATTTTTTATTCCATTCTTTCATTTTTGTTTTCCCTTCTTTCTCTTCCTTTCCCTCCCTCCCTTGTTCTCCTTTCCATTTCTTCCTACTTCCCAACATCTACCTTCATCATGCTTCTTGTTTATCCTTTGGGTTTCTCACAAGACAAACAATGCAACATTTAAACTTGTGTGTCCGAATTATTTCACTTACAGTTATAGTCTCAAGGTGTATCCATTTTCATACTAATGATTCATTTATCCTTCTTTATAGCGGAGTAGTACTCCATTGTATATAAATAGCATTTTTTTTATACATTCATCTCTTGCTGGGCATATGAGCTGTTTTTAAGATTTAGCTATTATTAAATTATGCTTCTATAAACAATGGTATGCATATATCACTGTAGTATGTTGCTTTTAACTCTTTCAAAAAGATAGCTAGAGAGGAAATAGCTGGGTCAAATGAAACCTCTAGTTTTAGTTTTTGTTTGTGTGTGTGTATTTGTTTTGTTGTTGTTGTTGTTGTTTTTTAAAGGCGAAAGGATTTTATTTTTTTGCTCCGAATGCCTTCAGGGCAGGTTTGGCTGGCTTGAGTTGTGGGGATCAAACCACAGCAACCTGAGCCTGACTGCTTTGTTGAAGCAGCCACTTAAAGAACTGAGCTAAGGGGCAGGCCCCCTATTTATGTTATTTGAGGCAGGGTTCCACTATGTAGTGTGGGCTGGTCTTCAACTCATTTATGCAGCCTAGAGTGACTGTAGGGATCTGCTGGTCTCTCAGTATGATCCATTGTACCCAGGGAGAAACAGCAGCAGGAATGAGGAAAAGGTAGACAAGAGCTGGGTTAATTGGTGGCTCATCTGCCTGGTTGGCGAGATGATCCTCTGAACAATGGTAAGAGCCTTTATTTATACTTTTACAAAGTTGGAAAACACAAGGTTGCCTAACAACTAACAGCCTACAGTGTCCAAGCAGGATGCTTATCTCAAGACTGAGGTAGCTTGACTGCTTTAGGCAATGAAGCCTCAGCCTACCCTCCTATATAGGATCAATTTCAGCTTGAATGACTCCTAACAGGTGACCTCAAACTCAGGACAATTCTCCTACTTCAGCCTCCCAACTGCTGGGATTATAGGCATGCATCAACACATTCAGATCTATTCATTTTTAGATTTTTTTTAAAAATGTATTTAGGACAGGCTCTACAGGGTCTCATTACACAGATTGGACTTGTAGTGATTCTCCTGTTTTCAGCTTCCCAAGCGCTGGAATTACAGGTGCACACCACCACACCCAGTGTCCATCGCCCTCTCAGCCCGCCCCAGGGGCGGGGCCAGCACGGCATGCTAAGGATCAAACCCAGGCTGCTGTGCTCTGCCTAAGCAGGTGCTTTAGTCTGCTGAGCTAGCTGGCCGGCCCTAGAAGCTTGTTTTTGATTGGGTCTTTAAATTTGGAGAATGTGAGTTTTTGAAGTTCTTTATATATTCTACATATTAGTCCTTTGTCTGAGAAGTGACTGGTAAGAAAAAAATAGTTCTCATTTTGTGGTTGTCTCCTTACTCTGTTGGTGGTTTCCTTAGTGTGCAAAAGCTTTCTATTTTGATGTGATCCCTCTTGTTGGTTCTTTGTAACATTTCTTGCGTGATTGGAGTTTTGTTCATAAAGTTTTTGCCTACACATATATCCTCAATAGTTTTATCTAATCTATCTTCCAGCAGATGAAGTCTTTCTGTTTTAATATATAGATCTTTGATCCACTTTTATTTCAGTTTAGTGCATTGTGAGAGATATGAGTCTAGATTTAATTTTTGCCATGTGGAAAACCATTTTTTCCAGTACCATTTATTAAAGAATCTTTCTTCCAGTGAAAGCATTTGGCCTTTTTGTCAAAGATCAGGTAGCTGAAAGTGTTTTGCCTTGTTTCTGCATCTTCTATTCTATTCTATTGATCTTTAGGTTTGTTTTCTTTTGATGTTTTTATCACTGCAGCTTTGTACCATAACTCCAAATTGGGGATTGTGATGCCCCCTGCCTTGCCCTTGTTGTCCAGAATTAGTTTTGCTATTTGTCTATTTGTCTCTGCTGGCTCCATGTGAATGTTAGGGTTGTTTTCTTTAGGTCTGAGAGGTATGCTACTGATATTTTGATTGGGATTGCATTAAAACTGTGTAACGGTTTTGGAATTATGGTCATTTTTACTACATTGGTTCTGCCTATTCAAAAACAGGGGATAGCTGCATATTCTAATTTCTTCTTTCATCTCTTTCTCAGAGTATTGTAGTTTTCAATGGATAAGTGTTTCACTTCCTCTGTTAAATTGTTTTTAAGTATTTCATTTTCTTGATGCTATTGTGAAAGGTATTGCTTCTCTAATTTTTCTCTCAGTGAGTTTGCTATTCTTGTGCAGGAATGGTGTTGAGTTTTGACTGTTGACATTGTATCCACCTACACTGCCAAATCTGGTTATTAATTTTAGAAATGTTTTGGTGGAGTTTTGGAGGTCTTCTATGTAGAGTATTATGCCATCCATCAGCAAATAATAATTTAACTTCTTCCTTTCTTATCCATATTCATTTTATTTCTTTCTCTTTTTTAATTGTTCAGGCTAGTATTTCCAGAACTATATTGTGTAGGAGTGGTGATAGTGGACATCTTTGTCTTATTCCTGATTTTAGATTGAAAGTTTTCCCTTAAGGCATCCTGAGCAGGCCAAAAAAAAAATCCTTCTAGATTGAAAGCTTTCAGTTTTTGTTCATTTAATATGATGCTGGCTTTTGGCTTGTCATGGATGGCTTTTATTGTATTGATATAAAGACTTTTGATTACAATTTTCTGTACTGTTTTATCATGAATGGATGTTAGACTTTGTCAGATGATTAATCTGCATCTACTGAGATGATGATGTGGTGTTTGTCCTTGGTTCTGTTAATGTGGTGTATTACTTTTCATGATTTGCATATATTGAACCATTCCTGCATCCCTACTCAGTCATGGTGTATAATCTTTATGATAATTTGCTGCATTCTACATCACAGTAAGTTTTTTAGTTGTGTTTTTTGAGACAGGGTCTTGCTATGTAATACAGGCTATCCATGAGCCCACTGTGTAACACAGGTTAGCCTCAAATTTATATCAGTCCTCCTTCCTCAGCTTCCCAAAAGCTGGAATTACAGGCATTCACTACCACTCCTGGTTTGAGTTTACATTTCTTAATGAGGATTTTTGAGGATGTTCGTTAAAGAGATTGGCCTGCAGTTCTCCTTTTTAGTTGGATCCTTCTCTGGTTGTTGGCATTAAGGTAATGCTTGCTTCCAGGAATGACTCTGTGAGTCCTGCTTTTTTTCAAGTTCATTAAAGAATTTGAGGAGTAGTGGCATTAGATATTCTCTAAATTCCCTGTAGAGTTCAGCCCCATGAAATCTGTTAGGAACTGGACCTTTTTTTGTTGATAGTTTTACTGTTACTTCTTCAATTTCACTGATATTGGATTATTTAGTAATTTATATCTTCTTGATTCAGCTCTGGTAATTCATATGTGTCTAGGAACTTGTTCATTTTTCTGAGTTTTCCATCTAATTAGGGTATAAGTTCTCAAAGAGTTACTGATAATCTTTGGATTTCTGAAGGCTATGTTGTCATTTCACTCTTTTTTATTCCTAACTGCATGGATTTGGGTCTTTCCTTTTTTGATAATGCTAGCTAAAAGTTTATCTATTTTATTTAATCTTTCAAAGACTGAGCTCTTTGAGTCATTGATTCTTTGTAGTGTTTCTTTAGTCTCTGTTCCATTAATTTCTGCTCTGATATTATAATTTCTTCCCTCATATGTACTTTGGGTTTTGCTTGCTCTTCTTTTTCTAGAAGCTTGAGGGTCAACATTGGGTCATTTGAGCTCACTTTTTCTTTTCTTTTTTTAAATTAATTTTATTGAGAAACAGATAGAAATGAGACAGTTTCAAAACCAATTAATAGGACAGCTTCAATAATTAATACATTGTATATTGTTGTCTTTGTAGTGGTTATTCATAGTATAAGATGCAGACATGATATCCTGTCCAAACACAATTAGTACAAACCTTTCTTCTCATTGAATTAAGAGAAAGTAGCTGTATATCTATCCTATTTTTTCTATACAGATACAAATTGGTCCTTCATTTGTATCTCCTTTCTTTGTTTAGTTTTGTCAGCGATGGATATTCCATTGCCATTTAAATATTGTAGGTGCGTGAATTCGGCAAAATAATCCAATATAGTCCAGTAGTCCATAATAGTAGTGGGTTATCCATAGGACTGGCAATGTCAGAATTTGTTGACTTGAGCCCTTTATAGCTCAGCATATTAATATGACTTTACTTTTCATACCTCGTTATTATACTTTCCTGCTGAATGGTTAAGACCAAGATAAGGCCAGACTTATATAACAAGAAATGTATCTGACAAGGTCAGTCAAATCCCCTCAGGATTTATCGTGAAACCCTGTACTGCAGTTTGTAGATCCTTTGTCAGTGTCAGCCATGTGGATGAGTCATGGCCATTGCTTGACCAATTTTGAGCTCACTTTTTCTGATGTGGGAATTCACTGCTATAAATTTCCCTTGTAAGACTGCTTTCATTGTGTCCCATAAATTCTAACATGCTGTATTGTCATTATCATTTAGTTGTAGAAATTCAAATTTCGTCTTTAATTTCATGTGACTCATTGGTTGTTCAGAAGGGTGTTATTTAATTTCCATGTGTTTGTGTAGCTTTTGTAATTTCTTTTGCCAGTGATTTCCAATTTCATTGCACTATGATCTGGTGATATGCATGGGATAATTTCAAGTCTTTTTCATTTACGTAAGCATGTTCTGTGAGCTAGTATATGGTCTATTTTGGAGAAAGCCCCATGTTCTGCTGAGAAGAATGTACTGTGTTGTTATTAGGTGGAACATTCTGTGGGTACCTGCTAAGTCCATTTGTTCAAAGGTTTGGTCCAGCTCTGATATTTCTTTATTGGTCTTTTATCTAGCTGATCTGTCTATGAGATAGTGGAGTATTTAGGTCCTCCATTATAGTTGGATTAGTACTTATCTGACTTTTTCATAAACATTAGTGATTATTTTACATAGTTGAATGCCCTGGTATTTCATGTATATTCACTTACAATAGCAGCTTTCTTTTATATTATTCCCTTAACAAGTATATAGTGACCTTCTTTGGTAGAGAAAAAAATTTAATGTTGTCTCACAAGTAGGATGAAAGAAATGGTGTAGTAACTGCAGCAGAAATGTGGTCAAAGTTTTATTTTTCAGATGAGAGGGATAATACCAGGCTTGATTCTGATGGGAATAATTTTATATTTTAACACATTATTTGCCATTTTATTCCTGTCAAGAGGCCTTATGAGCGTGGCTGAGTCAAAGGTCATCCAGAAAACCAGCTTCCACTTTCTTTAATTATGCAAACTAGAGTGAGGTGACTGAAAACCTGCATTTAGTCTGCAAGACTTCAGGAGTTTTGCAAGACCTAGGGGAGTGCAGAGTTTCCTGAAGATGTTGCAAAGTGGCTGGCCTTCTTCTGAAGTCATGCAATATTCTCCTTTGCTTTGGTTATGATTGCAGAGGTGATGAGAAGCAAAACAAAGATTAGCACCTTGGAATGGCCTTTTCTCAATGGGTCCAGAGGCCAGGCTGTTTCACTGAGAGGAAAGAGCTTGTGTCTAATGGTATTTTGATCTCATTCACCACGTTGGTTCTTCATTGGTAATCATTTTTCTAAAACATAAATATTTCTGCACCCTGGTTAATTGCCAGTCCTAAATATGATGGTTAAACTTTCAAGGTCTTCATTCTTTAACCATAATTCTTCTAGCATGGTAGCTATAAACTGTGTAAATAACACATTTTTTTGAGAATGCCTCTAACTGCCAAGAACTGAATTCAGTAACGACAGCAATACCATTGTAATTAAGGTCCACTGCACAGGATTGTGCATAATGTTTCTACTTGTTAATCTGAACGTTCAGACTAGAGTTTTAAGTTGACTGTAAATATCTCCTAAGGTAATCTGAAGAGGACCCAAAAGTCCAGGCAATACTTTACTCAATTTTTCAAGTACGATGCATTTTCTAATCTGGTTCTGGGAACTTGAACCTATCAGTGGAAAGGGGAGGATCATGCTCTTCTGAGTCCTGTGATATGGTGGTGTCTTCATTCAAAACATGAAATTCCCTGATCCTCAGATTGAATGTTTCAGTTTCTTTTCTCAAGGATTTATAACTTTTTTTTTTTTGTATCTTAGGAAAGGTTTACAGGGCTAGATGCTAGATTGGACTCATAGTGATTCAACTGCTTACAGCCTGGGAAGAGTTGGGATTACAGGCTAGCACCACCATGTCCAGTCTCAATTGCCATCTCAGCAATCCCTGGCGGCAGGGCTGGTGCAGCAGGCCTGGGGATTGAACACCAGGCCCCTGCGCATGCTTGCAGGTGCTTTAATCTGCTGAGCTATTTGGCCAGCTCAAGGATTCATAACTTGGAAGTGCTTTAATGGCTATATCTGAGCCCCTGAAAGGTAAAGACTGATTCAGGCTATTCTGAGATCCCCTGAAGGCAAGGGAATGATTATCTGAATCAGAGATTATGTCATCTTTATCAAGTTCTTCATTAACTAGACAGGGTGAAGAGGGTTTCAGACATATAGAAGCATACTTTTGGTCAAACAAAAATCTCAAAGTTTCTTCTGTCTTCCACTCAAAGTCTCCCTCAGAACTTTAGGTAAGTGCATCTTTGTAACTTCAGAACACATCTGCACTGAACTAGAAACTCTATGAGAGTTATTTCTCATGTATTACATTTGCTTCCTGAAGCTTTTAGTCTTTCAGGTGAAGGACTTTTTGAAGAAATCTGAGTTTCTGCAAAGGAAGTTCATAAGCAATAGCTTTCTTCTGACTAATTTGCAACTACCTAACTGCTCAGTGACTTCTACTACTGTCTTTCTTTAACTAGACAGAGTGAAGAGAGTTTCAGGAAACAAATGTAATACATCAGAAATAACTATGGTAGGTATAAGTAAGAAAAATGCTGAAAGACCAGCTTTCTTTTTCATTATGTTTTTTTGTGTGCAGCTGTGATCCTGTACCCATTGTATATGGTCTGTTTCCTGGTAGAATGGAGGAAACAAAGTCTTGTTCATTATTGCTACTACTATCACTACAAGTGCTAGAAGAACTAGATTCATATTGCTTTTCAAAATGAACAGGTTTATCAGTATCTGATGCTTTAATGGCTTTACTGCATAATTGTATTTCAATCCTGACTGGCCACTTTGTCCTTCCTTTAAGCAGCTGAAAATCAGGTTGTCTGTCTTCTTCTTGAACCCACACTGGAGTTTTGGGAATTTGTGTTTCAAAATACTTAGATGCATTGTAACAAAAATTGCTGCAAATAGGGGCCAGAGAGATAACTCAGTATAAAAGCATTTTTCTGGTAAGCCCAAGGGCCTGAGTTCAATCCCCAGGTCCGGGGGGAAACAATTGCTGCAAAAAGACTTTCTTTCAGTAATACCATAGACTTTATTGGTTTCAGTAGAAATTTTATATTTCCTTGTGGTATGACACCCAGCTTCTTCTGACACAAAGGATAACCACAGAGTTTGATAATTGAACGTTCATGCACAACATCGCTGTAGTGAGCAAGTGTGAACTTCCCACATTCCACTAGGAAGTCTTCAGTAATGTTCTCTTCTAATAGTTGTTCAACAATATGTAGAACTTTTCTCTCAAATTCAATCTTCTTTTTCACAGCTGCTTCAAGTTCTACTTTCCTTTCAGAAGCATCTTCTTGTCTCAAGGCACTTGTTTTAGTACCTGTTGCCCTCCAGGAGACATCAACAGTGCAGGCCCTGAGGTTTGCTGGACGCTGCCAGGCGTTGTCAGCCATGGGAAGCATCGTCAGAGGCCAGGGCAGGGCAGGGAGAGGGCGCAGGGCCTGATGGGAATAATTTTATGGAGAGCAAGAAGTTGATAATGTTAGAGATAAAGAATTCGTGAAGTAATATCTTCATTCAAGTGAAACAGAATGGGGTCTTGTTTAAGTAACCATAGAGATTGTTTACCTTGGGACAGGCCAACTTTTTGCTTATTGTCCTGGTCACCTATTTAGTTAGTATGCTTTCTCTCTCAAAGATATAGCATTGTCCAAAAGACTATGAATTATATGGCTTTCCTGGATCTAGTGCACCAGTAGAGGAATTGACTTAAGATGACAGAATAGAGTAAATGGGTATGGATGAGAGTGAGTGGGTAGATGTACTGGTGAGAGACTGTGGAAGCTTTGATTGCTTCAGTTTTTACAGTGAAGTTGAAAGCAGGATTACCTAGACTGAAGATTGGCAAGACAAAGGAGTAGTAATAAAATATCAGTGCTCCTCTTTTCCTGATCTTTCCATTCTTATGACTTATATACTTTCCTTTTATAATTTCTTAGTATGATTCTAGGAAGCATCAAAAGTGACTGTAAGTTAGTCACCTAGAGAAGGATTATCTATTTCATTTCTTTTCAATTTTAACTTGATGAGCTCCAGAGTAAAATGCAAGCATCCAGGAGGTTTGAAAAAAGTACCATCCTTTAGAATGACAGAAAAATATCATAGGCCTTTTATTCATAGGTCATTTATATCATTAAAGTTTAGTTGCTAGTTTATGTTTATAAACTCTTTCAAGCAAAGAATTTATAGATACATATCATTATCGGAATATTTGTTCAATATTTGTTACTGATAGAGGTATAATAATCAAAAGTTTGACAGCTACTGCATTAAACTATCCCTTTTTAGGAGATCAATTGCATTGATTTTAAGTCATACCTTTGATTTATAGCTATTCACATTGAAAAAGTCAGTACCTGTAATAGTGCACAGAAATTATGCTTGCAAAGCCAGGCGTGATGGCACATGCTTGCCTGTAATTCCAGCATTTGAGAGGCTGAGCCAGAAGTGTTGCCATAAGTTCGAGACTAGTTTGAACTGCACAGCAAGATCCTGTCACAAAGGAACAAATTAATTAATTAATTAAAAATGAATTTTAAAAAGGAAATTATGCTTGCAATACGAATGAGACTAATTCACCTGGAAGAAAGTTGTGTGCATCCTTAACAAACTTGCACCCAAACATTGACAACTCAGGAAAAACATGTTTTTCATCTCCCCATTTAATATTGATTCTTCCCTGAAAAACCTAAGAGGCAGTATCCTACAGAGCTTTTGGGAGTGCATTACATTAGCATACTAAACACCTGACTTCCATGGCAAATATGAGTTCCCCTGTCTACATAAAAACCAACTGAGCCAGGGATGGTGATGCACGCCTGTAGTCCCAGCACTCAGAATGCTGAGACAGGAGGATCGACAAGAATTTGAGAACAGCCTGGGCTATTATAGTGAGTTCAAGGCCAGCTATTTCAAAAAAAAAAAAATGAAATTTGCACACATATATTCTTTTAAATATATATTATTCTATGGTCCTTCAGCTCATTCTGTGTGGCAGTAATGTCAAGGAATGACTTAGGAAATGTAGAGCAATAAAAGAAAAAAAATAACTAAAAGAATGAGGAGGAAGAGCAGTCAAGAAAAGCTGTTGAGTGCAAGGTCCTGAGCTCAATCCCCGGTACCACAAAAGAAAGGAAGAAAGGAAAGAAGGAAGGAAGGAA
>NW_004524648.1:3673889-3686692 GCF_000260255.1 Octodon degus | reverse complement strand
GGAAGGAAGGAAGGAAGGAAGGAAGGAAGGAAGGAAGGAAGGAAGAAAGAGAGAAAGCAAGCAAGCAAAGCAAAGCAAAGCTGTTGACTTTGGGTTACCTGGTAGTTGAAAAGAACATTTGCACCTCTGTGTTTGGACTTGAAACTTAAATACTTCATTCTTTTTGCTTTGCCATCTTTGCTAATTATCTATAATTCCTAAAGGATTTAACTTAATTAACCCAGTGTTAAAACAAGGACCTATAAATGGAGATTTAATTTTAAAATATCCTTTTTATAGACTAATGTTTCCAGCATAATGAATTCCCTATATAATGAAAAGTTTGATTAAATGAGAACCTATAAAAATACCATAATAAAAGATTTCTGCAGAGATCCTGAACAGATTCACAGTGTGGCCAAGAAGTATTTATAGCTTAGATATATTTAAATAATTTATTTTAAGCTTTGCCAAAGCAAAGCAAAATAAAAAGCATATACAAGAAATAAAAACAGTGTATCTGCTTGAAAGAATTGAAAATTGCTAAATATGGGGCTAGGGTCTGTCGTCTACCAACTTGCAAAGAGCTGGCATCTATTCTACCACAAGAGGACGGTAGCACTCAACTATTAAGAGAAAATACCACAGCATGCCTGAGCCTTCCTTAGAAGGGTAATTGGAACCATAGTTAACACATCGATCTCCAAAAGCACAAAAAACCAGGCGCCACATCCCAGATAGGTTTGGAGCTTTTTGTCCCTGACAATAATAAGTCAGGAAATAAGCTACTGGGTCTTAAGAAAGGAAGCGACCTCTCCCTCCATTCTGGTGTGCTTGACTCACCATGGAGATGGCTTAAGATAGGGTCTATGCATTTGGATGTTCAGCTAAGAACACTGGCAGGCATCATTGGTACAGAGCTCTTTAATTGGTATTCAGAAAAGGTAGAATAAAGCTGTGAGGAATAGCAGAACTGTTTTATCTCAGAAAATTAGTTAGACCCAGTTTAGGTGTTTCCTAAGATAAATTTGTATTTTATGTAGAGTCATAACACTGGAACCTTAAGATATTCAAAGTAATCTTTGAAAACCTATAGAATTACCTTTTATTTTTATTTTTTATTTGATATAGGGTCTCACTATGCAGTTTGAACTTATAGTGATCTTCCTGTCTCAGCCTCCCCAGCTGAGTTTCAGTGCCAGCACAGCATACCAGGATTTCTGGGGCTGTTATGGCATGTGATATCAGGAATCAAAATCGGGTCCTTGCGCTTTCCAGGCAGGTGGTTAGACTGCCAAGCTATCTCCCCATTCCAAGCATTATCCTTGAAAGTTTCCAGGAAGCTAATTAATACCAAGAGACAGAAGTATAACAAAAAAACTCAATATTTTATTATGTATTTTGGTTGATCTAACAATGCTCATATAATGAAATGAATTAGATGTATTAAATGTGTTCCTATGACTAGCATCTGTTTTTGTCTTTATGATAATTGTAACTAAAGTTATTGAGCTATAATCTGGAAAAACTTTTATTATTTGAAAACCAGATTCAATTATTCCTCTATTTAATGTTTTAATTCAACATTTATTGAACAGTTAAAATTGAGTGTGAAGACAGTACCTCTGTTAAAAGAATCTTAGAAAACTAATTGCACCCACATTTTAAAGTCATCTTCAAATAAAAAGAGTTGTGAATGGTGTCCATATTTTATGTCTTTTGTATCACATACTATAACTTGTTATAGTAATACCTTCAAAACCATAGAAAAACTAGACCAAATGCAAGAAATCTTTGGGTTGGGAGACAGGAAATAAAATGGTTTCTGTCTTTAAATTACAATAGATAATGATCAGTGTTAATAAGCTATGGATAAACTTTAAAACACTTACTCAGTTGTATTTAATTTTTTAAATCTTATTTATTTTTGGTACCAGGAACCAACTCATGACCTTGTGCTTGCTAGGCCAGTGTTGTGCCACTGGGCTATATCCCTGGCCTTGTTTATTCAACTTAAATCAGCAAATATTTACTTGGCTAGGCACTGAGTTAGACAGTAAAAATAACAAAAGTGAACATCATGGGTGTTTTTCCAGAAGAACTGAAAACCTCATACCACAGCGATAGATGTACACCCATGTTTATAGCAACGCAATTAGTCATAGCTAAATCCTGCGAACAACCCAGATGCCCATCAACTGAAGAATGGATAAAGAAGTTGGGGTATTTTTACACAATAGAATATTATTCAGCTACAAAACAGGATAAATTTGAGTCTTTTGTTGGTAAATGGATGCAACTAGAGAACATACTCTTAAGTGAAATAAATCAGACCCACATGTGCAAACATCGTGTGGTCTCCTTAGTGTGAGAACCTGAAAGAAAAAAATGGAATCTGAAGGGTACAATAGGTACTGGGAAAAGGGAATGAACTTATTCAAAAGGAAAGAGTTACTGAGTTGAGGAGAAGGAGATGGAGATGGAGTGGGGAAAGAGATTTATCTATGTATGTAAGCAGGATGGTTTGGACAACTGTATTGTGCTTTTCCAGTGGCCTATGGAAAGAAGCAGATAAAACTTAATTTGTTTTGTCTCTTTTTTTCAATTGTTTATACTTTTTCTCTTCTTAATTTCTTATACATTTCTTTTTCTTTCTTCTTCCAATTTTACATGCATATATCTGGTAATATGAATAACTGGTTGGAAGACAACACTCTGTATTACAACAAATACTGTGAAATTCATATTACTTTATTAGGTGAAATTCTGTATCACTTGTAAGTTTTTCTGTTTTAATTCTTATTTGTACTCTGTAAAAAAAATAAAAATTTAAAAGAACAAAGCATAGACCTGAGCATAGGATGTCCTTGAAATTAGTATTAATTAGTATTTTTGAGCAACTACTCTGTGACAGGTTTTTCTCATTATTCACATCATAAACCTGAAGCATTATCGCTATTTCATGGAAAGAAAGAAACTTGGTCTCAGAGCTATTAAATGGTATGCTGAGGCCGGCCAAATAGCTCAGCAGATTGAAGCACCTGCAAGCAGGTGCAGAGGCTGGGAGGGTTCGATCCCCAGGCTTGCCATGCTGGCCCCACCCCCAGGGCGCTCTGAGATGGCAAGTGAGACTGCGTGTGGTGGCAGGCACGTGTAATCACTGCTCTTGGGAGGCTGTAAACAGGCGGATCACTACAAGAGACCCTGAACACCCTGTGGACCCTTCCCTAAAAAACACAAAAAAAAAAAAAAAAAAGGTACACTGAAGTTCACAAAATTAATTGCGATAGAATCAAAATCAGAACCCAGATCTTCTCAATGCTAAGGCGTATATTTTTTCCATTGGACGATTCTATCTGAATATTATTCCCTAAGAAAAATAATTTTTATGACTGACAGTTTAGCAACTTTTAGTTTAACAAATGTAGCTATATAATGATGGGCAGTAACTGTGTATTTTTTAGAAATAGAATCAAAAATATTTTGAACATGTCAGTGTAAAGAATAACACCTATGTAGTGATTAAAAAGCTACATTCTATATTCAACCTTAACGTTATACTGTGCTTGAATCAGACATTTTCAAAGAAACAAAAATAATAGGATCAGTTGAGGTTTTCTACCTCTCCCTCACCCTAGTCTCTTTTCCCATAATATTATTATGAATTTGGTTATCAGTTTAATACAATCTCTTCCTTTTACTGCATCCTCATGCATTCATAAACAATATAATACTATTCCGCAGGTTTAAAACCACTTGTTGAGTGTATCCAGATGGACATAATGCACCTTACTTACACTTTACTTTTGGGTCTCAATATGTTTTGAGATTTATCTACAATGATGTGTGTATATCTATGCATCTATAGCTATATATTTCTTCAATGGTTAACTACTGTGCAGTATTTTATTAATTGAATATATTAAAGTATATCTATCCACATTCTTATACCTATATCCTTAAACAAGATCCTGCTATGGTTTGACTCAAAATCTATTTTAATCATAATGCTAGAATGTATTTTCATAATAAAAGTACAAAATTAATTATACTAACTTATTTTTTTGATGCAGATTATTCCCGAATTGAAGTATGGAAATTTGGTAATACTGTCATTGAACTCCTATACCACTGGATGCACATCTGTTCAGCTCTCATGAAGCTAACCAAAAAACTAGACAGCGCCATTCGACCTCCGTTTCCCTCCAAGTCTGACAACTACATATATGCAAAAATGCCAGGGGAAACTTTAGCAGGACAATCCTAGCAGAATTGGTACTCTATACAGTACTTTGATCATGTTCACTGCTGTTAACTTTAGTTTTCAAGTGCAAAGAAGGCCATATAGACCTATTTGGCTCTTAGACATTTAATTTGGTACTTTTTAAAACCAGAAGCACTACTTATGCAGAAATTTTATCTAAGAAATACCTGGTTAAGGTAGCTATAACCAAATGTATTTAAGAATATTATAAAATGTGTTTTTAGTCTCCTTGAGGTATAAGCTTTGGACATGCCATGAGACTGTTATGGTTGATTGGGTATTTTTCATTCTTTTAAGGTACAAAGTACAGAAAAGTTGTGGAACTATATAAAAATGGCAGGGTTTTTTTTTTACATCAAAAAGTACCAAATAATAAAGATTTTAAGAAATACACTTGGAATTGTTTTCCTAATTTTCCAAAGACTTATCTGAATTCCCCTTCTCCCCCACTCACCTTTCCTTAACAACTTAAAAGTCACTTTAATAAACAGAAATTCTTGTGGGGAAATGTTGGGCCATAACTCATGGAAAAATGAAAACCATGTTTTTTAAAAAATAACAAAAACCTCTCAAGTTTGAGAACTACAAAACAAACATTTAAAGCTTGTTATTATGGCAAACTTTATTGCTCTATTGTGAGATTCCATCTTTGCAATAAGATATCTGATGACAGAGTCCAGTTTTAATAAAATTTTGGGAAATTAAACTTTATTTTCTTAGGTTGACAAAATGTGATGTGTTCCAAAACTCTTATAATTGAAGATCGAAAGTCCCTTTTTAACCTTTTCTGATAAGACGGCAGTGTTATTACCAGTCCTCATCTTTTGGATGATCTCATGCCCAGTTTTAACCTATCAGCCTCTTTCATATTTGGAGGAGGACATCTTCGGGCATTTGCAGCAACGTCTCTAGGAACAATGTCTTTGAAGATATTAAACTGATAGCCATATTCCGGCTTCAGAACAAGCTTATGAAAAATTTACTATGAATACAAATAACATTTAAGGCAGCAAGGGAAGATTTTGCAGAATGCTCTGTATTTAACCATTGTCATGGAAATTAACTAAGTGACCTGTAGCTGAATAACAAATATCATGCATTTTCTTGACACTTTAATTTGAATTATTTTCATCCACTAGCCTATTTGATCTTCCCAATAATCTAAAAAGTAAATATTCCTGGTACTATATTTTATAAATGAGGAAACAGCCTCAAAGAATGAGTTGTCTAGTTCACATAGCTTGTAAGAAGCAGGGTAAGAAGGACCCAAGTACCTTAATTTCTAGTTTATTGCCTTTGCCAGCACCCCAGACATCTCACTAATACCTTTCAATTTTTTGAGTCTTGCTGTGTACCTCAGGCTGGCTTTGAATGTGCAGTGATCCTGTTTCAGCCTCCTGACTACTGGGATTACAGGCATGCACAACTGTTATGGTTTTTGTCTAGTTGTCCCCCCAAAGCCTCATGCAGTCATGGGGTGGGGACTTCTAGAGTTTGAGATTAACTCATGATCCACTGGGATTATAGGTCTTAGTACTGCTGAGATTATGGGTGTGAATGCTACACCCAACCTGAGACAGAAAGCCTGAGAGCAATATAAGAGACAGAGACAGACTCTCTCTGTTGCCATTGTTGTTGTTTTGCCGCCATGAACTGAATGCTCTCTGCCCAGTGCCACTCGGCCTTGCAGCCAGCCAAGTACGGACTGAAACCTCCAGTAACTGTGAGCTGAATAAGTCTTTCCTCCTTTCATTCTGGGTGTCAGGTATTCATCCCAGCAATGAGAAAAAAGTAACTGAAACAACCAGCATGCCAGGCTTCTAAATTTCTTACTAGGCTAATGACCACACCATCAGTCTTTTTAGAAACTAATTTAAAATTAAGCAGCCAACATGCCAAAATAGTTGAATTATAAACTATCATATCAAAGTAAAATGCCACCCTTTAATATCTAGAGTTTAATTTTTTAGTGAAAAAGATGTTATTTATACTTGACAATTATTTTGATACAGATTATATCTAAATCCATTTATTTCACTGTTAAAGGGGCATCATTGTGGATATCCCTGACCATGTTTTTCTGATTAAAATGTATATTTTAGCATGGTGGTAGCCAGCAGTGTGTCTCCAAAGCTGCACTGGATTAATACAGAAAGGAATCTTTGTGTTCACTGACGCAGTACAATGAACAGCAAGATGTACAAAGTGTAGATGGGTGAGTTTCATCAATATTATACATTGGGTTTTTACCAAGATGGCACTGAAAGTGAAAAAGGAAACCCCTGCCCCTCCCAAAGCTGAAGCCAAAGCAAAAGCTTTTAAGACCAAGAAGGCCACGCTGAAAGGCGTCCACAGCCATAAAAAGAAGATACAAACATCGCCCATCTTCCACCATTCCAAGACACTGTGGCTCCAGAGGCAGCCCAAATACCCTCTGAAAAGTACCCTCAGGAGAAACATGCTCGACCACTATGCCATCATCAAGTTCCCCCTGACACAGAGTCAGCATGAAAAAGATCAAGGACAACACCACACTCCTGTTCATTGTGGATGTCAAAGCCAATAAGCACCAAATCAAACAAGCTGTAAAGAAGCTCTGTGACATCGATGTTGCCAAGGTCAATACCTTAGTCAGCCCTGATGGAGAGAAGAAGGCATATGTTCGACTCGCTCCTTATTATGATGCATTGGATGCTGCCAACAAAATTGAGATCACCTAAACTGAATCTAGCTGGCTAATTCTAAATACATACTTTTTTCCCCATAAAAATATTATGTGTCATATTACATTTTATGTATTTATAATTTTTATTATCTGTTTTCTTTTGATTTTTCTTATAAATTAGACCAAGTCAATATGTCAAATGAAAATCCTCCCAGTTCAACTTTGGGAGGAGGTTGAAAGTGACTCATTAGGTGATTCAGCTACCAATGATGACTTAGATCATGTAAACCAAAGAAGTTAGCAAGATATGACAGATACAGAGGTACAGAATGAAGATCTTGATTTGGATGAGGAAGAAAACAATAATGTAAATAAATATTTGACAGTCAAAATGTTACAAAATGTTTACATATAACTTAACAGTCCATCACTTCTCTGACTTTTGGCTAATATCAAAAGTAGCATCTGTTCTTATTAGTTTAGTAACTGAACAGTCTAACCCTAGAATTAGGTTAGAAAATGTTCTTAGGTTCATGCCAGGGTGAAACCCATTGGACAGTGTGCCAGTTCTGTGATTCAGTGTTGGAAAGTGTTTGTAACAGACAATGAATCAGTGTTTATAACAGACAATATGCTACAAGATGTTTTTGAAATGCACTAATAATGAAATGCAAGTCAAAGTAAAACATTCTATATCCATTAATAGTAATACTCAAAAATATATTTATCATGACATCTCACTATGTGAACCAGAAGCCTTCATAGCAGGACTCTAATTAGATTCTAATTGTCAGACTCTAAAGGATCTATGGAGAAGTAACAGATGTGGCATTGCGATTTTTAGAACAATAATGACACTCAAGAAATTTGGTTTCTTTCAAAATTGCCCGTGTTAGGACAATGAAAAGATCATCCAAGAAAGAAAAAAGGAAAAAATCCAACAATTTGGCTGCTATTTGCTCATTTTTTGAAAGTTTTGTTTTGAACTGTTAATTTATAAAGTCTCAATATATGACAATTGATAAACAACATGCATCATTTCATGGTTGTTGATGGTTGTTTTATTATGTGCCAAATAAGCCTTCCAAATGTGGCATAAAAATATATGCTGTGGTAGAAGTGAAGGCACGTTACACCTTGAGTTTAGAAATTTATCCTTGAATTTGGCCAATGTTTTTATTCTCGCAGTAATAAAGCATATGATCATATGGTGAACAGATTTCTTGCACCTATTTAAAAAGTAACCCATGTCACATTCAACAATTGGTCCACAAATTACCCATTGATATTAGTACTTGCTAAAGAAAAAAGTCAGTTCACCAGTATAGGAATTGTTTAGAAGAACAAAGTGGAGATTCCTGAAAAAATGTTGCAAGATCACAATAGAGAAATACATAGTATTCCAAGGGCAAGCAGAAACACCAAAATGACACCTGGAATTTGGAGGTGTATTTGTTATACATTCATGGGTAGTGATCAGGATCATTCCCAGAGTATCAGGCTCTGCTCTCTGGTGTTCCAGGACTATATGAGATAACCAACAGGTAGGACAGAGGCAGAATGGCTTTTCAGTTGGAAATTGGGTTTTACAACCAGAACTGGAACAGGAACTGATACCTGGGCAACTAACAAACTGAAGTATATTGGCAGGCAGAGGGGAGAATTTTCTGTATTATTTCCCTCTTTTAGTTTCCCTGGAAAATCTTTGCTGGACATGTTACATATGATCTTCTGAAACAAGGCCCAACTTAAAGCAGTCAATGATCTTAGGATGGGTCCTAGCCAAACTCCACAAGATTGTCTTACCACTTGATGTTTTTGGTGGATGTATCAAAAATCAAGAGAATCCTGAGGGGATGTGACTGACCTTGTCAGATACGAAAGCTACATTTTTTGTTATGTAGGTCTTGCTTTATCTTGGTCTTAACCATCCAGCAGAAAAGTATAAAAACGAGGCACAAGAAGTAAAGCCATATTAATATTGAGCTGTAGAAGACTCAAGTCAACAACTTCTGACACTGCCAGTCATGCAGATAACCCACTACTACTATAGACTACAGGCTATATTGGATTATTCTGCTGAATTCATATACCAACAATATATGAATGGCAATGGAATACCCATCTCTGACAAAAGTAAACAAAAAAAGGGATATAAATGAAGGACCATTTTGTAATGGAAAAAAAAATATATATATATGTATATACAAAATAGCATAGATATACAGCTACTTTCTCTTAGTTCAATGAGAAGAAAATTTTGAACTAATAGTGTTTAGACAATATATCATGTCTGCATCTTGATAACTACTACAAAGACAACAATATGCAATGTATTAATTATTGCAACTGTACTACTAACCTGTTCTGAAACTATCTCATTGCTACTTCTTTCTCAATAGAATTATTTTTTAAAAAATCAAGGGAAATAGGTATAGAGCAGTGTTGCGAACAATGTCCTCAGGCTTCAGCCATGCATTGGCTGGTCAGCATTCAGAATGAACAGAGCAGGGCTTTGAATACATTATCTCTTGAGAATGAGCTTTCTGGTCCAGATAAATTTTTCAGGGGCTCTAAGGCTGAATTTCTGAAACTAACAGAGGTAGTTAATATGTATCTGGGTCATATGTGTGTGCAGGAATGTCTACAGATTTAGTTGGTCTTTTAATTGGTTACAAGCTGGTTTTGGAGGGTTATGTTTTATTTTTGTGTAATCTCTCTATATATCTTTAAATAGGGAGAGTCCACTAAAATGCATGAGGTCAGGGCCAGTGACACAGATGCTGAAGCCTGAACTGGCTGAAGGGGTATTGGTGACAGGTCTGTGGCTTGTGCTTGTAGAACAAATGGTGGGGGCAGGTCTGGTGGCTGGGGTTGTTGTTTCAGTCTGATCCCTGGAGGGGACTTATACCTCTGGACTGGATTATTTTGTATTGTTGGTGGTGGGTTTCCAAACAGCAGCAGGAAGCAGTTTGCTGTGCAGCTCATCCCTATGGGAGAGTTTTGTCCAAAAAGTTTTATCCACAGTGACCACAGCATATCTAGCCTGGCAGACTTCATTCCTAACAAAGCTACTTCTATCTATAAACAAGGTGTACTCAGCATCTGTCAGGGGGTCCATTTTTAGAACAGTTCATCCCAGTACAGCATGTGGCACCTGAACAGTTATGTCTTGGTCTAAGGTGAACTTGTCAGGACAGTAGGTGTAAGAGCACAGAGGCAAAGAGGGGAGGAAGCCCTGAGTGACTGGATCTACAGTTGTACTGGGTGCCCCCAGGGGCTGACAGTCTGAGTAAGCATCATTGTTTTTGTGAACTCAGGGATCCAGGTTTTATAGAAACTAGCAGCTCCAAGAAATTTGTAGTGTTTTTCTTGTAATAAGTTTCTTCTAGATATCTCAACAGAGCTTTTGTGCCTTTTCAGCAGACAGCTTGGAAATGTCATTAATTAGAAGTGCTTTTTAAAGTAGGAACAAGTTTTCAAAACTCTCAGAGGTTGAGTCCAGGTCAGCTGCAAAATTGGGCTACCTGACAGCTGCCAATTGAAGGCAGAAGGAGGCATTTTTTTTTTAAGGAGGTGCACCAGCAGGTTATAGGTAGCAGAAGGCTGAGGCAGTGGATATGGAGGGCAATTGGAAGTTCAGAGGTGTTGGGCTGGCTTTATAAGCAGGAGAGGTATAGCTTATCAGTATGGCAGCCTGTATTGTTTGCTCAGGGGACCATGATGGAGCTGAAAGGGACAGAGAAACAGGCTGACTCAGAGTGGCCAAATCTGTTGTCAGAGCCTCCTTGAAAATAGTGAGAGGGCCGGCCTTTCAGATAGCTCAATGGACTAAAGCCCCTGCTTAGGCAGAGTGCAGTGGTCAGGGTTCGATCCCCAGCCTGCTGTGCTGGCCTCGCCCCCTGGGGCGTGCTGAGATGGTGATTGAGACTGGGCATGGTGGCACATGACTGTAATCCCAGCGCTTGGTAGACTAAAAACAGGAGGATCACTACAAGTCCAATCTAGATAGTGAGACCCTGTACACCTTATAGACCCTGTCCTAAAATACATTTAAAAAAAAAAGAAAATAGTGAGAGAGTTCTCAAGCCCTTGTGGCTGCATTGTTGATGGTACAAAGATCTTGCCCAAGGTGATTAACAAGCAATCAGGCTGATGTATGACTAGATGCCTATTTGTGTTTCCTGTGACATCTGACAGCAATGGAGATTGCAGTGAGGTGGCATAGTTGATGGCCAGGCCTACAGGCAAGTCTTTAACCTAAGCTCTGGGAGAAGAGTTTCCAGAACTTCAGAATTGTGGTTATCTGTCTCAGGCTAATGCAGGCATCATCTTCCTCTGGGGAAATAGTCAAAGTTGAAACTGTATAGTTAAGGGCCAGCCAAATAGCTCAATGGATTAAAGCACCTGCAAGCAGGTGCAGGGGCTAGGGTTTGGTCCCCAGGCCTGCCGTGCCGGCCCTGCCCCCAGGGTGTGCAGCAATGGCAATTGAGACTGGGCGTGGTGGCACGTACCTGAAATCCCAGCACTTGGAAGGCTATAAACAGATGGATCATTACAAGTCCAATCTAGTAATGAGACCCTGAACACCCTGTAGACTCTGTCCCCCCCCAAAAAAAAAAAAAAAGAAAAAGAAACTGCAGAGTTAAATGAGAGGGAGGCTGATTGGTTTGATGCAAAGGAGATGGTTGTTTCTAACTTGAAAAGGAAGTCTCTTGAAGAAGAGTATAGGGATCCGTTGGTCCCTCAGTGTGATTCATTGTACCTGGGGAGAAGTGGTGGCAGGAATGAGGAAAAGATAGACAAGAAAAGAAGAGCTGGCGAGATGACCCCCAGAACAGTATGGGTGTTTTTATACCCTCACAAAGTTAGTAACATATGATACAAGGTTGCCTAGTGACTAATACCTGACATTAACCAGTCAGGATGCTTATCTCAGGACTGAGGTATCTTGACTGCTTTAGGCACTGAGGCCTAGTCCTGCTTTCACACATTTGACTAATTTCCAGCTTCCATGGCTCCCAACAGAGTTCTCTTCCCAGAAGTGGTATGGGAACTGGCTTATGCAGGAATTCATGTTTTGTGAGGTATCCTCTCAGGCTACAAGTTTGTGCCTGGCAGATGAGGCAAGAGGCAACAGTTCTAGTTGCCCTAGTGATGGTAACTTTTTGACAGATGGAACTTTTGAGTGCAGAGAGTTCTGCTCCATTGTTGACCAAGAAAGTCATAGCTTTGTTCCTGACTTTTGCAATGACCATAAACTCTTGGGGTCCAGTCTGATGAATCTTGATCTGTCCTACCTATTCAGGCTTGATTCAGGGTGCTGATTCATTAGCCGGGGCTGACAGTACACTTTTTTCTTGGTCAAAATGTGCAACTTGGAGGGGATTGTTGAAAGTGATCTTAGGTGGGTATTAGATGGCACCATCTGGCTTGGATAGGTACATCTTGGAGGAGGGCTGTGTGGCCAAATGCAGGCAATGGCTAGCTGGAACCAGTTGAATTGATTGGAAGTTAGCAACTGTAGTGATTGACAAGGGTGCCAGGGCAGAATTCTCAGGAAGAATAGGCCCCTTTTTTCTCTTTTTTCTTTCTTTCTTTCTTTCTTTCTTTCTTTCTTTCTTTCTTTCTTTCTTTGAGATGCAGGGAGTTGTTTGGTTTGATTTTTAACTCTATAAAATTCCCCTTTCTTGCAGTCAGGGACTGTGGGTTTTAACTAATTAACTCCCATTCTTGTTCCCTATGGTGTATGTTGTAGATACTTCAACAATGATACAAGACAAAGGGTGGGTGCCTGAGAGAGGGAGGGAGGGAGGGAGGGAGAGAGAAAGAGAGAGAGATAAAGAGATAAAGAAAAGAAGAGAAAAGAGAAGGGAAGAGGAAGGGGAAGGGGAG
>NW_004524648.1:3659005-3663327 GCF_000260255.1 Octodon degus | reverse complement strand
TTCCATCTTCCTCCAGAAAGGATGGCTACTTTATCATCAAAAAATCAAATAATAACAAATGCCAGTGAGGTTAAGGGGGAAAAATGAACCCTTTAATATTGTTGGTGGGAACGTAAACTCACAACTACTACAGAAATCAGTATGGAAATTCCTCAAACTAATACTAGAAATTCCACTTAATTCAGCTATTTCTCTTCTAGGTATCTTTCCCAAACACATAAAGACATCATTTACAGTGATACGTACATATCCATCTTTATAGCAGAACAATTCATAATACCTAAATCTTGGAAGCAGTTTTTACTTCATTAACAGATGAGTGGATGAAAAAAATGTATTAGCCACAAAAAGTAAGAAAGAAAACAAAGAGAGAGAAAATGTAATATTTACATACAATGGCGTACTGCTTTGCTTTAAAAGAAGATGTATTTGAGTCATCTGCAGGAAAAATAAATGTACCTGAAGACTATATTAATTGAAATAAATCATGTACACAAGCTTAACTATTGTATAGTTTCTCTTATATGAGTAAGCAAAAGTATAAATAAAGACCAAAATAAGATTATGGGAAACAGAGAGATGGCTTTATTGAAAATTTGAGGACAGGAAAGGAAGGCAAAAACAATTAAGATGTGTTATGTGACATATATCAACTCCCAACAATAAATATGATCTTTATATACTGCAATTATGTACTAATAAGAATAAAGATTTTTAAAAAGAGAGAAACTTGAATCTCAAGAAAAGTTCCAGGGGCTGGCAATGTAGCTAAGTAAAAGAGTGTTTGCCTAGTATGAGCAGGGCCTTGGGTATAACCTTCAGTACTTCTAAAACAAAACAACAAACAAACAAAATACCCCCCCCAAAAAAACCCTGCCTCTTTAGCAATTTTATTGAAATAAAATTCACATACCATACCATGAAATTTACTTTAATTGTATAATTCAATGGATGTACAGTGTTTATAGAGCTGTGCAGTCATCCCAACATCAATTTTAGCACAACGTACCATCTCAACAGGCAGGACCACACCTATTAGCAGTTGTTCCTCACTTTCCCCTTCCTCCTGCCTAGGCATCCACCAATCTACTTTTTTTGTCTATGGATTTGTCTGTCTGGACATTTCATATAAATGGAATCATATACTATGCAGCCTTTTCTGATTGGCTTCCTGTTCCCTCTTGATGTAAATACAATCAAGCAATCAGTCACCCTGAAATTCCACAGACAAGGCTAATCCACTAACTCAGAAGGCCATTTCTAGGGATTTTAGGGAATTTTCATTTTTCCAAAAGAGGTTTTATGCAATCCTACAAAGCCCTACCTCATATCATCAACTCTGTGTTCTTACTCTCCCCCACATAATCTTTTTATAAAAATCTCTCTCAACTAACATGATCAACTAATTACAGTTAGGCTTGTTCTCTTTCATTAAGCATGGTAATTATCCCTGATAGGTGTTTTATCTGCTAGTCATTAATCATATATTATCTCCCCTCCAAACACAGCCTAAGTTTAGACTACCCTGATTACAGAACTCAAATGATGATATACTTCTAAGGAGTCATATTTTATTCCACAGAAGTCTGGTTCTCCAGCTATACTGGTTGAATTGGGGTTGATCTGCTATCAAAATTGTAAAATAGCATAACATAAAAAGTTCTGGGGGTCTGGGGAGATAGCTTGGCAGTCTAAGCACCTGCCTTGCAAGCACAAGGACCTGGGTTCGTGCCAGCCCTGTGCCAAGCTGGCCCAAAATCAGGCATGGTGGCACATGCCTATAATCCTAGTGCTGGGGAAGCTGAGACAGGAGGATCACCAAAAGTTCGAGCTATGTAGCAAGATCCTGTACCAAATAAATACATTAATAAATAAATAATTTTAAAAGTGACAAACCAAATTGGGAAATAGCAAATGATGTATTATCTAAAGGATATTAAATGTTTAGAAAAGCAAAGGTGTTGTGACAGGCCTTAAAGTTGAAGAACACTGCCTTCTAAAACTACCAGTTAGGAGGAGTTGTTGGCAGGGAAAAGAGTACTTGATTAAGGGGAAAAGACCAGCCATAAAGAGAAGTAGAGCCTTCTCAGTAGTGAAGGTAACAGTAACATGAATGCAAAAGATTAAATGGACAATACATAAGTTGGGTGCTGAGGGAGGTTCTCACAGTTATCTAGCAGTCAATTCCAGGTGACCCTCTTATTCTTCGAATCTTGTTTCTGAGTTCTAAGAAAGTGGACATTCTCTGCTGTGTAACAATTAGAAGGGGAGTGGTGAAACTTTCACTGACTTACTCTGTTTCTGTCCTTATGCCATTTTTAAAGTTCCCAAACTTGAATTTTAAAATGTTAGGAGGCTTCTCTGTCCTTGACTCACTCCCACTAACCACTGTTACTACAGACTGCTGAACAAGTGGACTCTCTGCAACACTGTACAGTACCTGAGAATTCAACCTTCTGGATGTAGCAGATTAACCAATGGTCAATGTGTAACACTCAGCTGAACTGAGTCAGCATGGTGCTGGGCATGGTGGGCCCACCAGAGGATTGTTGCTAACAATATAAAAAGGGGAATGGGAGAGGAAGAGATGGTGCTATCGATTCTCCTGGAGAGGCTTGCTATGTTGGCTTTCCTGATATGAACTGTTTTAATCACCAGAGCAGCTCAGGACCTGGCTGTTGCTGAGGATGGCTGCGGTTCTTTTTGCAGGGAGCTCTGGTCTTTGAGAGTTGCTTCCTGGCTTCAGTGCAGATCCGTCAGGCTAGTGGCACAGATCCTTCACTCTGCTGTCACAGACTTTCTAGTTTCCACCACTGACCTAGGGCCTTCCCAACACAGATCCTTGAAGCAGACCTGTATGAAACATTATCATGGGCTCTTGGCCTCCAGTTGGATTCATGGATGACACTGCCATGGGCTCAAGGTCTTCAGCTGCACTAGTACAGGGCATTACTGTGGGATGCAGGCCCTGAGCTGGAGTCTTGGGTCGCTAGTGTGTGGACATATCTCCCGTACTCTTTTGCACTTGACTCAGTAAATAAAATAATCCCATAAATTATGTGTCCTGTGTTAAATCCTTTCCCTTATAAACCCTCACTAGAATATAGCTTTTGGAAAATACCATGATTGCTTCACTGCAATGTGCCAAGAGCAATGGGAAAATATATAATTAAGTTCAGCAATTCAAAAACCTCTATCATCATGCATCTTGATCTCTCCTCTAGGTAATTTTGTGTAACCAATTCCTCATTCAATCTTTTCAAGCAAAAGGCAGAGAGCACTGGCATTGGGGCTTTTCTATTTATTGATTTTTTTTTTATTTTAAGAAAAGTAACACATGTTCATAGTTTAAAGTCATGCTGTTGAGGCCAGAGTATTTCCCAGTCCTATCTCATTCTTATTTTCTTTGCTTCTGAGTCAATACCTTCAATTTTTCAGCTCAGGAGTTGGCAAACAGCCCATGGGCCAAATCTTGACAGCTTCTTATTGGAATTGCCTTGCCCATATTGTCTGTGTTTGCTTCACACTACAAGGGCAGAAGCTAAGTAGTGGCCAGATATTATAAGGCCCATGAGGCCTAATATACTCAGTATCAGACTATTCAGAGAAAAAGTTTGCCATCTATACTTAAAAAAAATTTTTTTTTTAATGTATTTAGGACAAGTCTACAGTGTCTATAAGATCTCACTATGTAGATCGGGCTCATAGTGATTCTGTTTTCAGCCTCCCAAGTGATGGGATTACAGGGGGGCGCCACTATGCCCAGTCTCAATCACTGTTTCAGCATGCCCCAGGGGCAGGGCTGGCACAGCACACCAGTGAACCCGGCTGTGCTCCGCCTAAACAGGCTCTTTAGTCTGCTAAGCTGTCTGGTCGGCCTTGTCATCCATACTTTGGATGCAATTTTAACATTTACCTCTATACTGCTAAATAACATCTTTGTGTGGCTACTTTTTTAGCTTTTCTGATTTAGTCAGTATCTGTTAGCCTCCAATATGTAAAACAAGGATTTATTTCCTTCCTTAATCCCCACCACAGCTCCATGCACTTCTATCCCTTTCTTCCCTATATTATTACAACATCATTTAAATGAGAATAGATCAATGTTCAGCGTTTACATTACCATAATTATATGTACTTTTTAGGGCTTAGCCATGTAGTAAATTACAAGTATTTTTCGTTCCTGTACATCTTTTTACTTTTCTTGAAATTAGTATCAAAAGAAAATTAGAGGGGCTGGTGAGATGGCTCAGTGGTCTAAAGCACCTACTTAGAACAAGCTTAGCAAAGCACAGGGACCACGGTTCAATCCCCCAGCACCA
>NW_004524648.1:3656034-3658905 GCF_000260255.1 Octodon degus | reverse complement strand
GAGAGGAGAAGAGGAGCAAAGAGCAGAGAAGAGGAGAGACCATTCAGATGTCTGCCTGGCTGAATGCCTCTTGGGGACTCTAGGTGTAATTTACCTAAGGAAGGTATGAGGCCTCCATTATGCCATTTGCCCATCACAACAGAACTGCAGGCAAGGGTCCAAACAGCCACTATGACCAGTGCTTCCCAGTCTTTGTGCACAGATGGGGCAGCCTTTTGCCTACACTGTCCATTTCACTCACTCATATAATCATTCAACAGACAGTCAGAGGTAAACGCTCTAACCCTCCTTCCCTTGAGCATGGTTTTAACTAACAAGAGTTGATCAAGCACTTCTGCTCAAACTGAGCAGGACTGATAGACTAAGACCCAATGACCCCAGGGATCTTACTAGAATCAAGCAAACAGACAGACAGACAGACTGCATCCTCCTCCCTTTGGGGTTCAATACGAGTGGCTTAAGTGGGAAGCCAGGAATCCTCCTCCAGACCTCCAAGGGGACTCAAGAAATCTTGAGGGTGCACCTTCCCATTGAGACCTGGAGAGGTACTTGCTCTATCCTCAAGGGACTGGTGACCGATGAGTTCAGCACAGTTAGTCTTCCTGGCCAGTGCACCAGATGCAATAGCAAGTAAAAACACTGAAACAGCGTCCAGAATTTGGAGGCAGATTTATTTTACATTAACAGGCACTAATTGGGATTGTTCCTAGAATATCATGCCCCTTTCTCTCTCTGATGGTCTAGGGAGTATATGAGATAAGCAAGCTGGGAGAACAGAGGCCGAATGGCTTATCAATTTGGGATTGGTTTACACAATGTGCATCATAGTGAACAGCTAAATGAGTGTCCAGCTGTTTCTAAGAGATAGGAGCTGGAACAGGAATTACTAGCTGGGCAACTAATGAACTGAAGTATACTGGCTTGTGAGGGAGGAGGGGAATGTGCAGTCATTCTGTTACAGTATGATCTTTGGATTTCAGAAAGACATAATATTGGCTTCCTATGGTGAAGAAAAACAAAGTAATAATGATACTGTCAACATTACACCATGAAGATAGGATTGGTAGCACAGTTGGTTGCGGTGGTGCACACCTGTAATCCAAGCACTCAGGAAGCTGAAGCAGGAGCCTAATGTGAGTTCAAGGCCAGTCTGTGTTACACAGTGAGTTCCAGGCTCGCTTGGACTGTACAGAAGACTCTTTCTCAAAAAACTAAGTAAATAAAAAAGATCAACAGTGAATCTTCAATACAAATGAAGACAGAAATGGTCACATTTTATAACAAAAGGTGTAGTAGATATTGTTGACAAGTTATGCGGCAACTATGATGTAACTCAAAATACAAAGCACTGAATCCTAGACATGTCAGACACAAAGTTTCATAGTTTACAAAGAAAATAACAAGCACAACATATCACAGAGAAATTTTCTTAGAAGATTGGGTCTGGAATTGATAAATGATCAATTACAGCAGAGGAAGAACCATATGGATCTGCCCAAAGAATTCCACAAAAGAATTCTGGGACAGACAGGTAAAAGAAACATCAAAAGAACCTCCTGAGAAAACAGGAAGACCAGCAAGATGTCAAGTATGTCCTACCAAAGAAGACAGGAAAACAAAACATGTAGTACCAGTGTAAGCAATATCTGTGTGTGGAACATAATGTTCTCGTGTGTGAAAAGGGCCTTAGGTGTGATCAACGAGATAAAGATTATTTTTGTGGTAGTTTTATTTGTAATTTCATTTTCATTATACTGCACATAGGAATTCATTTGGTTGTTACTTTTAGATTTAGTGAGCAAACAAACATTTGATATGGAAAATGTTGACTTTTATTCTAAATACTCATTGCACATTTGATACTTTATTTTAATGATATTGCATCTTCCTGGTAAGTGTATTTTGTATACTATAATAGGAAGTTCCTTGTAAAAGAGGAAGACAACAGAGGTGACAAGTATGGCTTGCCAAGCAGGAAAGAAAAGGAAAGTCAAACACACTTTCTATCAGAGTGAATGAGATGTGTATATGGAACATGCCATTGCCATGTGTGAGGATTGCCATAGGTGCCATAATTGAAGCAAAGACTATTTCTGTGGTAGTTTTAATTGTATTTTCATTGTATTTCACATAGGAACTTATTTCTGCTGTAATCTTTTAGATCATATAAGGAGGTAAATAGTTGATATTGAAAATGTTGATAATTATACTATATATTCATTACATGTTAACAATGTCATATTTCATTGATTATTTTCCTGTTAAGTACACATTATTTAATACACTAAAATTCATAAAATTAAAATATTTTACCCATAAGAATATTCTTAAAAAATAAACATGGGTATCATACATGCCTATAATGTGCCTTCTCTAAAAATGTACCATTTAATAATTTATTGATTTACTTATATTTAAAAATACTTTAGAAGCTTAGACTTGATTCATTGGATTTCTTTATTGGCTTTTTCCTCAGCACACAGGTAAAATGACCCTGTGGTATATAGACCATTCAGAATACTTTCTTATTTGTCTTTTTGAGACAGGATCTCACTATGCAGTTCAGGCTGGCCTTGAGCTCACTTTGTAGCACAGGCTGGTCTTGAATTCCCAAGGATCCTCCTGCCTCAATTTTCCAAGTGCTGGGATTACAGTGCACAACCATGCCTGGCTACTTTGTTTTATAATTATGGCTTTCCATAGCCCAGACACAATGTATTTTTTTTTCAAAGTTTTATTGATAAACAGATAGCAATGAGACAGTTTCAAATCCAATCGGAAGTACAGTTTCAACAAATAATACACTGCATATATTCTTCTTAGTGGTTAATTGCTGTACAAGATGCGGACTTGTGATCCTATTTACAAACA
>NW_004524648.1:3605334-3646213 GCF_000260255.1 Octodon degus | reverse complement strand
ATGGCTCAGTGGTCTAAAGCACCTACTTAGAACAAGCTTAGCAAAGCACAGGGACCACGGTTCAATCCCCCAGCACCACATGCCAGCCAGTCCCAACCCCGCCCCCTGGTGGGCTGAGCTGGCCACACACACATACACACACACACACACACACAAATAAAAAAAATAAAGAAAATTAGAGTGGATATAATATCATGCTAGCAGATTTCACAGCAAAGGACTTTATTATGATAAAGAAGGTTATTCATGATGAAATAACATGACATTAAATATTTACACATCTACTAATGGAGCTTCAAAAAACAAGAAGCAGGGGCTGAGGAGATAGCTTGGTAGCCTAAATGACTGCCTGGCAAGAGCAAGGTCCTGAGTTCAATCCCTCGTACTGCATGCCACACCAGCCCAAAACTGGCCATAGTGGCACACCCCTGTAATCCCAGTGCTGGAGAAGCTGAGACAGGAGGATCACTACGAATCTGAACTGCACGTAGTGAGACCCTGTATCAAAATATAAGAAGCAAAAACTGATGGAAGTTTCAAATCCATAGAGACAGTAGATTTATTAGTTACCTAGTGCAGGAATGTTTGAGGGAATGTGGGTGTGACTAATGAGTACAGTGCTTTTTTTTTTCCTGGGTGTTAAATTGTTCTAAAATTGACTATAGTGAGGTAATACAATTTTGAGAATTCTGTCAATGAATTGTACACTTTAAATAATAAATTCTATGTGAGTTCTACCTCAAGTTGTTTTTAGAAGAAGATTTACAGAGGCATCATACCAGATAGAAATCAGGACCTAGGGCTGGGAGATAGCTTGGCAGTCTAAAAGTTGAACCTGAACAAGGACCCAGGTTTAATCCCTGGTACCATATGCTGCCGACCCCAGGGCTGAGCCAGCCACCAAATAATCCCAACACTGGGGAAGCTGAGAAAGGAGAATCACTACAAGTCTGAGCTGTGTTGTGAGACCTGGTACCAAATACATAAATAAAAGATTTTTTTAAAAAAGAAATCAGGATCTATACAAAGTTGAGACAGTAGAAATGGCAAATATGTGGGTAAATATAATACTTTTCTTATCTAGCAAATAACTTTAAAAATGAAGCAGGCAAGATATTATACACCTATAATCTCAGCACTTGGAAGGCTGAAGCATGAGGATTGCGATGAGTTCTGAGGCCAGCCTGGGTCACACAGTGAGTTAAGGCTTGCTTGAACTATAAGGTGACACTCACTCTCTCCCAAAAAACTAAAACAACAACAACAAAACATCTTCTAAGGAAGCTGAGGCAGGAGGACTGCACAAGCTCAGCACTGGCAACTTATGAAATTCTCCCTCAAAATTAAAAGGTTGGGAATGTTGCTCAGTACGAAACACCCTAGCATGTATGAGGCCCTGAGTTCAATCACCTCTGGTGTTACCAAAAGAAAAAGTTTCAAGTAAAAATTATAACAATATATTTTGCATTTATAACATAAGATGCAAAATGTATGGTAACAGCACTAATACAGAAGGAGGATAAAAGCATATTCTTGTAACCTGCTTATACTATACATAAAGTGGTATTATTTTCCCTCCCTTCATCATGGAGGTTAAACTTAGAGCCTGAAACATTCTAGGCCAGCACTCTACCACCAAGCTACATTCCCGAAAGTGATATATTCTTACTTCCCGAAAGTGTTATATTCTTACTTGAAAGCTAGACTGTCAAAATGAAGATGTGTGTTAAAAACACTAAAGCAACATCTTAAAAAAAAAAAAAAAAGCAAAGAAGTGTGGCCAAAAAACCATCAAGGGAGGTTGAATCATAAACTGAATCATATTATACTTCTTTTAATATGAAAGAAGATCAACGTGCGGGGAGGGGACAAAAAAAAAGAGATGAGAGAAGATAACAATATACTTACTACCCCATTCATTCATTTATTGGAGACAGAGTCCCTACTGTATGTAGCTAGCCTTGAATTCCTGGTGATCCTCCTGCACAGCCTTCCTAGTGCTAGGATTACAGACATATGCCACCACACCTGGCTCAATCACTTTAATGAAAATGTTTTAAACACAAAGGGAAGAGCTTGTCTGGCTAAAAAGGACTCTATGAAACCCAATCAACAAGTGACCCAGGGCTGCAGAGATAGCTCAGCGCAAGGACCCAGGTTCGATCCAAGGTACTCCATGCCATGCCAGCTGCACTTCAGACAAGGCCAAGCCCGCCACCAAGATGGGCGTGGTGGTGCATGCCTGTAATTCCAGCGCTGGGGAGGATTACATCAAAGGTAAAATTTTCAAGTATGTACAGTGTTTGTCTCTTTTGAGACAACATATACCCCAGTTCCCTAATATGCCTACCCTTTTCAGCGGCATATTAGGAGGATTACTATGAATCCGAGCTGCAGAGTGAGACCCTGTACCAAATACATAAACAAAAAGTGACCCAATTTGAATACAAGTAGATTAAGATAGGTTAAATGTAGTAACATTTTAAAAGATGTTATCATTAACTAAAGGAAAGTTAGTTATATCAAAATACACAAAGAGAATTTCTAGAGAGTAAGCCAATGGCCTTGAGCATGCTAAGCAAGCATTCTGCTTACCCCTGAAGAGTCTCTTACTGATACAGAAGTTAAGCTACGATGCCATCACAGTCCTAAGTGTTTATACTCTTAACTTCAATATATGTGAAACAAAAACTGACAGAATTGAGAAATACACAAACCCACATTTGTAACTAGGCATTTCAAAAGCCTTCTTCTTGTAACCGAAAGAATTCTTTATTGCTGTAAGGCAAGGCTGTAATGGGCCAAGACAGTGGAAACACAGATGGAATGTGGCTAGTTTTTAAACAACAACAACAACACACACACACACTTTTTTTTTTTTTTAAGAGACAGGTTATTGCTAGTGCAGGCTAACCTTCAGCTTGTTTATGTAGCCCACGGTGGCCTCGAATTTATGGCAATCCTCCTGTCTCAGCCTACCAAGTGCGGGCACTACAGGCGTGCGCCACCACGTTAGCCTTCATATATAATCTTAGTATTCATACCTAGTGGCAGGCACCCTGAACAGTATTACCAGCTAATAATTTCCGTCTCTATGAGGAATCATTAGCATGTATATTTTCATTTTCGGCTTACTGTCAGTTATATACTCCTATTAAATACCTCAGAAGGGGAAAACCGATAACTTAATGTAGTAGTTTTCAAACTAGAGTATCAAAATTGCCCAGAGACTCACTGACATTCAGATTGCTCTGTCTCATCCCAGAATTTCTTAATTCACAAGGTTTGAGGGGGAGCCCGTGAATTTCCAATTCTAACAATATCACTGGTGATGCTGCTTAGAGTCAGGACTACACCGTGAGACTCCCTGGGCTGGACTCCTTTTCATTTCTTTTTTCCCATTGAGTTCTAGGCAGCAGGTCGGCTTCAAAACAAGTCACGTCCTAAGACATAACATCTCTGAGGAACGCGAAAGCGACTGAAAGACACAATAGCTAAGCAGGTTCCGGGCGTCCAAAGCCGCGCGAGAATTTACGTGACGGCGTCTGCGTCAGCGTCACGACGGCGTCGGACACGTTCGGCGGAGACGGGAGCAAGATGGCGATTCCGGGCAGGCAGTGAGTGAATTGGGAGTTAGGGATAGGCTGGGAATGAGAAGCTGCGGCGGCTGTGTCTTTGGCAGAGGAGTTAAAATACGCTGGAAGTGAACGGGCTATGTTAGCAGGAATAGAGACGGGAAAAAGGAGAAATCCTGAGCAATATAGATTTCCCTTCCCCCATACGTTTTCCAGGATGGAAGTCCGAAGTTTGAGGGAGAAACTTGTGAGGAAATAAAGGAAGTTAGGCTGAGGGGCAGAGAGCGAGACTTTTCTATTTTCCAAAAGCTCGGTCTGAGGCCCCTCAGTCTTGCTTCCTACCCCGCGCTTGAGTTTCTCCCCGGTTGGATGCTCTCAGGGGCACTAAGAAGAGAGACAATTCCTGATTTCCTTAGAGGGCCTTGTTCTCCTTGGTACAAGAAGCTCAAGTCCTGATTCCCGCCCTCCCTTCTCGTTTTAGGAATGTTACGCTGAGAAGCCACAGAAAAGAGTAGGCATATTAGGGAACTGGGGTATACGTTGCCGCAAAAGAGACAAACACTGTACGTACTTGACAATTGTACTTTTAATGTAATACTTTTGATGCGGCTTCCCGTCATCTCCACTCCTGAAAGGCCAGCACGTGAGAAACTCAGTGAGTTGAGGCTAAAGGGATGATTCTTTCAAATACACCAAGACAAAGCAAGTGAGCCTATAACGTGTAATGGGAACCATTCTCATGGATAGTTGAGTTTCTCAGTTAATTTTTGAAGAATTGTGGGTTATAATACCCAGTAGCTTCTTAAAAACTGTGTTAAGTACACAGTGGGGAGGGAGGGACCCTAACCATTTTCTTGATACGTCTTAGACCCCCAACGATAATTTAGAGCATTTTTATTTTTAGCAGACATGAACTAAACTTTTCGCTAAATTGTTTTTAAAACGTTGGTGTCATTTCTCCATCCACAACATTTCTGAACTCTTCATTTACTTCTCTGGATAAAAATGATATTTAAGTTTGACCTATGTCCACAAATACAGTAGTGAGTCATAATTACAAAAAAAAGACATACTGGGATTTTGAGACCATTGAAAGTCAGAAAATGTTATGTTCTTACGCTGTATGACATGTTTTGGTTTGATAGCCTCATTTGCAAGAGATAGTGGGTGTATTTTTAACATTTAAAGATAATGTTGTAATTTCTATTTCAAAAAAAATATGCAGGTATGGGCTTATTTTGCCAAAGAAAACACAGCAGTTGCACCCTGTTTTGCAGAAACCATCAGTGTTTGGAAATGATTCTGATGAGGAGGAGGAGGTAAGGGAGCCTATGTTTTATTCCTGTATTGTTAGAAATACAAACATTTTTAAATTGAATTCATGAGTTTGATGTCTTTACCTTTATTTCTCAGCACAGTGGTTTTGAAATATAATTTACAGAATTATCAAAAGAAATGTTTAAAGACACTTCACCAGTGTTTTTCATTATAAACTGAAGAGATTTTTCTTTTCAGAAGTTATGAACATTGTTACTTTTGCACAGTAGTCTTTTCAGACAACTAAAATTGATGTAACTAACCTATTGGTAGATTCCTAGGAATTAAATGTTAAAATGCTACCAATTTCCTAGAAATTTTTATTAGCAATGTACCTTCTAATTTGTTAACGTACTCTAGGAGTAACAATTTTTTATGGAACTACTTTTGTGGGGGGTTTTCGGTGTCTGTGAAATGTCATTACTGTGTTATAATTATGGTAGTGGATAAAGTTAACTGTAGATAATACTATGGTAATAACACTTACTGTGAACACTTTCTGTTTTAGCAACTGAAACAGTTTCTTCCTGTGAAACCCACTTTGCAGCAGAATCCCCAGATGTGTGCTTAATTAAGACTTGAGATTTTTTGTGTATGTATGTGTTTTCCTTAAAACAGAAACCTTTACATCCCTTAATCTCTGATACCTCTTTGCTCTAGCACAAAATAGCTTTTTCAGTTTTTACTAGCTATATAGTAAAAAAGGTAGATATTTCCTTTTTTTCTTTTTTGGAAAAAATTAGCTATATTTGATCATAATTTTCAAAGTTGGAGGTTAAGTTTATTGATAATAAAATTTGCATTTAAGTATCTAAATTGATGATTTTTGGCAAAGGCTTATCCCTGATACTATTGTTTTGGAATAGAACTTTTCTCTCTGTTCCAGAAGTTGTTCTGTGAACTTCTATAATCTACCTCCCCACATTTTACCCGAGAAAACCACTCATGTGAGTTCTGTCTGTTCTAGAATTTCATGTAAAAGAAATCATACAGTGTATAGTCTTTTAGATCTGATTTCCTTCAGTGAAATCCATCCATGCAATTGTAGAAGTATATTTTACTGAAAATGGATGGCTCACTTCATGTTTTTATTGTTTTGTTTTTATTTCCTCATAAAATTCAGTTATTAGCTTAAATTTATATAGACAATTAGATTATTTTCAAGTGTAGAGAAAATTAATAATTACAACTTTTTGTAAATTGTTCCATCAGTAAATACTTTGTATCTACTATCAGATAGAGTTGATTAGTTTTGTAGAAAATAGAAAACTTAAAATGGTTTGACTTATGGCTTTGACTTTATCACAGTGCAAAAGTAATAACCATTCAGTAGAAACAATATATTGAATTTTTGTATTTTCCCTAGGCTCATTTTACAGTACTGTCTTGCATTATTAAATACAAAGTACTATATAAATATAAATTTGTAAAGAAAACTAACATTGAAGATTCCTGAGCGCCATTGTATTTTATTTGATCTCTATGATATAAATACTCCTCTCATTTTATAGATGAGGAAAGGGAAACACAAGTATTTTGTGAGACCATGAAACTAATACAAATGCTGAGAGTAGGATTCAAATTTAGGCCTGTCTGGATCCAATCTATATACACTTTCCATTCTCTCTTGACAATTTTTTTTTTTTTTTTTTGATTCTGGGGATCTAACTCAGCACCTTGCACTTGCCAGGCAGGTGCTTATGCTGCTGAGCTATCTCCTTAGCCATCTTTTGCCTTGTTTTAATAATGGGATTATAAAATGTTTATGAGATAAAGAGGGTGAAATGATTAATCTGGCTAAAGGAAAACCAGGCATTTAAACAGCCTTCAAAGCTAGTATAGATTTTACTGTGTCAAAAAGATAAATGTTGGTATCATTTCAGTTGAGAGAAGACAGCAAGAAATACAGAGTGTGATAAAATTGTCAGGCATTTTTGTGCAGTACTGTTAGGTAGGAATGTGTTTATGAAAAATGTTGCAAATGAGGTTTTCTTAGGATTGGGTCAGATTATGAAGTACCTTAAATTTTTTATGGGAATCTTAAACTTTTTCTTTGTAAATATTTTTTTTCAGTATTTTTGTGGTATGATTACATTAAATGAAAAATGAGGACCTTAAGTATGGTGAGGTCAGTGAGAATCCAAGGAGACAAATAAGGAGAAATACCACAGAAATAAACAGAATCTGGCAGCCAAAGCAAAAAGAGACATAAGAAAGGAAAAATGAGTTGATTAAGGATTTTTATTCTGGATTGCTAAGAACATTAGCACAAGAAGAGATTTGCTATGTAAAATTATCTTTTATGAGTATAGGATTTTAAAATATTTATTCAGGTCCTTTGTACCCTACTGCAGTACTGATATTTAACCCAAGGCCTCACACTTGCTAGGCAGAGCATCCATCACTATGTGCACTTTGAGGATGTTTTATTCTATAGTCTAGTTTTAATTTGCATGCTAGTTTTCATCATTTCCTCCTTTTAAAATATGCTAATGAGATATATTCCATTTATTACATACTTTAACCTTTTAAAAATGCTGTATTTTTATTAGTGTTTGAGTTGTAAAATTAATCAGCATTTAATTTTAGAACATATTAATTACCAAGAAAAAAAGCCTGTACCCAGTATAGTCACTCTTCATTTTCTCTAGCCCCCGACACCCCACAAACACTAATCTACTTTTTCTGTGGATTTGTATGTTCAGGACATTTCATGTAAGTGAAATTATGCAGTGAGTGGCCTTTTGTTTCTGCTTTCACTTACCACGAAGTTTTCAGAGTTATACTTTATTGTCTCCTGCCCCTCTCATTTCTCCTCTTTCTCTTCCCTCTCTCTGTCTGGGGATAGAACCTCGTGCCTCAAGTGGGTGGGCTTTTAAGTTGTTTCCAGTATCTGTCTATAATAAATAATGCCACTTTCCACATTTGTGTACAGATAGTATTTATTTAACAACTGTTCAGACTTACAGCCTGTCAGACCTAACAGCCTGTCTTCTCTTTGGTGCAGTTCTGTATATCTTGTTTGTAGAATCTCTTACGTCTTTTTTTAATATGATACACCTTGTTTATACAGTATTGTAATTTTTGCTGATTGTACTGTTAAGTACAGTACTATAGTTTCAGGTTCTGTTATATATTACAGTACTGCATATAAAAGTTAATGCAAATAAGAATAGTCATAAAGTTGGAGTTTCCTTTGAACATTATTTTGTTCTGAATATTGTAATGTACATACTGTATAGGGCTCATTTAGCGATAAATTCAGTTGCAGGACTGTAACAGTTTTTAACTGAAGAATATCTGTATAGATTTTTGTGTTAGTATAAGTTTATATTGTTTTCATTTCTATTAGATATATATTGAAAGTAGAATTGCGAGTTTATGTAATTATGTTTTTTAACTTTTGAGGGGTTTCCAGACTGTTTTCTAAAGTGATTAATTCCATTTTGCTTGCCCTTCAGCAGTACATGAGGGTTTCAACATTTTTACAACCTTTTCAACATTTTTCTTTTTGAGACAGGGTTTCACGATGCAGTTCAGGCTGGCCTTGTCTCACTTTGAAGCCCAGGCTGGCTTTGAACTCGCATGGCTCTTCCTGCCTCAGCTTCCTGAGTGCTGGCCACACCTGGCTCTTCTACATTTCTTACATTTTTTTTATTATAACCTAGTAGATGTAAAGTGATAATCTTGTGGTTTTTGGTTTGCATTTTCTTGATGTCCAATGATGATGAATTCTGTATCTTGGGGAAATGTCTGTTTTGTATCGTTTACCCATTTTTAATGCTATTTTATTAATTGTAAGAATTCTTCATATATTCTAGGTACAAGTATCCTGTTAGATACATGATTTGCAAATATTCTCCTTCTGTGGGTTGTCTATACTTTCTTGGTGATGTCCTTTGAAGGACATTTGAATTTTGAGGAACTCCATTTTATTATCTTTTATTAGTGTTTTGGTGTCATTCCTGAAGAAACTCTTGCCAAATCGAAGGCCACGACCATTAACACCTATATCTTCTAAGAATTTTGTAGTGTTGGCTTTTAAATTTAGATCTTTGATCCATTTTGTGTTTTTTCTTAATATGTTATGAATTGTATGATTCCAGTTTCATTCTTTTTTGCATGTGGGTATGCAGTTTTCCCATCATTTATGAAAAGATGACTTACCATTTATTTTCTGGCATCTTGTGGTTTGTTTTGTTGTTTGGTTATTAAGATCACTTAATATAAATATTACAGAAACAAAGGATGTGCTTTTTTTTTTGGTCTCAAATTAACTTATTCTTGCATTTTGTGTAATATAGAGCAACATGAAGTTACAATACCGTACCTTACTTTGAGAAGGTCAAATATTAGATCTAAAATGGTTTAGATATAAACTGTCCCCCAATATTCTCATGTACTCAGAGGTGGGGCTTTTGGAAGGTGATTGGATAGTGAATGGTGCTGTAGCTAACTTGCTGTTAGAAGATGGGGCCTGGTTGGAGGTCAGTCACTGAGGGCCAGACTTGGAAAGGTATATGTCCCTTCCACTGCCTCCTTTCTCTGCTTCCTGGCCAACATTTGTGACCAACTTTTCCTTCACTATGACCCTCTACCTTTGTATATCTGCCTTGGAGCAAGCCACCCTTGGACTGAGAACTGTGAAACTCTCCTTTAAATTGTGGCTATCCAGTATTGTGTCCTAGCAACAAGAAAGCAACAAGACACAAGCACTCTAGAAAGTTTTCTCAAGAGTAAGAATAGTTGAACACAGTCGGAAAAGATAGGCCTGGGCTTTTACCTATACATAGAGGGATTGTATTTCAGAGAATTGATTATATAGGTGCTTGAAGACTTGAGAAGCCCAATAGGGGAATCTGAAGCTGTCCAGGTATGAGTAGTAGTAAGAAGTACATATTGTATAAATGGCGGGATCTAGGTAGGTTGATGTGTCTTTGATGCCAGAGACAAAGGTTAATTGGCTAAATTAGTTTTTAACTGGAAGGAGTTGAAACCAATCAGAAAATTCTGTTTTAGAAAGATGGGAGAAATACCTTACCATTATCTTACCCTATGATATACCATATTCTCCATGTATTGATGAAGCTCAGCTAAAAGCTAGTTGACAGGGGGCTGCAACTTAAGTCTTTAGCATAATTTACTTATCTGTATGTATAAAAAAAATCAATCTGCCAGATATGGTGGTGCATGCCTATAATCCCAGCAAAAGGGATGGTGAGGCAAGAGGCCTACTTTGAGTTCAGAACACACACACTGGGACCTGTGAATTACAGCCTATCTTTGTGCAGAGAAGTAAATTTGTTAGTTAAGTATATTATCTGCTATTGTTATATTTGAATATAGGTTGAACTTTTTCATAACCAGCAGTTAAAACAGTTTTAAAAGTATCAGTGCTTTGGAAAATATGAAGATAGTCTATGGTTCGTCTGAGGTGAACATTTGATATACTTTGAGAGGTGCCATCATGAAGCAAAGACATTTTTTTGGTAGCTCACTAAATTAAGATCCCAGATTTAATAAGATTGTGCTTTATCTCCAGTGGTCCAGCAGAGGGGGCCCTAGCAGATGACTTTTGTCTCTATATGCTTGTATTCAGGGTTTTGAAATTGGAAAGTGGTAGTCCAGCATTTTTTTTTTAGCATTTTTAATTATTTAAGTAATTCTTTTTAAAATTGTTAAAAACTAATTAGAAAATTATATTTGGTTCAAAGGTGGGAGAAATGGCAAAGGAAATGAAATTTTTACCCCAAATGAATTAGAAAGCACATTCTGATGCTTTAGTCATATCAGAAGGGTTTGAGTGGTTTTATTGTCCAGACTGTGTTCATTCTAGTTTTTCCGATCTGGTTTCATTGTATGTATTACAAGTATTTCAGTATTTCTCTTGTTTTATCTAATTTTATTTATTTTGGACTCAAGAAACAGGGTCTCATGTAGTCCAGGCTGGCCTTGAACTTGTAACAATCCTTCTGCCTCATCCTCCAAAGTGCTGGGATTATAGGTGCATACATGGCTTCTTGGTTTATTTTAATAGCTTCATAATATTTTCCTTATTATCTCTTTTCCTTCAAATTTACTTTAACAAGGTTGGTTGATCTTTCTAAAGCACTATTCTAATCTTTATTAGCATTTACTCCTAACTACCCCTCCATCCTAAGTTTATTATTATGATGGTAGCTTTTACAGTTTTCGCCTTTTACACATTGAAAGTCCTCTGCATCTCTCTATGCCCAAATGATAGCCAGTCTTAAAACAGTACAAAAGCTATTTCTTTTAAGATACCCTCTCTGATTTTTTTCAATGAAAGTAGTCTCTTCCTTTCTGACATTCTTAGCTTTTCACTTTTTAAACCTCATATTGAAAGTTGTTTACATACATGTCTTGTCACAGTATTAGGTATATGAGTTCTATGAGTTAGGATCTGGACATCTAAACTGGTGTCCAGGAATCATATACACAAATAGACATCTAAGGTTTAAATATTTATGAAAGGGACAGATACAGGTTGTGTGTCCCTAATCCAAAAATCCAAAATTCAAAGACCCTCAAAAATCTGAAACTTTTGCATGTCTATATTAATCTTACAAGTAAAAAATTCTTCATTTGAATTCACATGAAACAGGCCAGCCAAATAGCTCAGAGGATTAAAGCACCTGCAAGCAGGTACAGGGGCCGTGGGTTTGTTCCCCAGGCCTGCCGTGCTGGCGCATGACTAATCCCAGCACTTGGGAGGCTGTAAACAGGACAATCACTGTGAGTCTGATCTAGTAGTCAGACCCTGAACACCCTGTAGACCCTTCCTTAAAGTTAAAAAAAAAAAAAAAAAAAAAATTCACACGAAACATTACAAACAAAATACAGATATACTAAAATTACCATATATAGTATCATTAGAGTATGTGTTCAAGGTGTGTATGAAATGTAGATGAATTTGATATTTCAATTTAGGTCCTAAGCCTGAAATATCTCATGTATATGCAAATATTACAAAATCTGAAATACAGAAAACTCTCGGACCACTCAGATATTACACATTCAACATGTAGTAAATATTTAGGCCCCGTACACCAGCCAAAAAGCTTTATTTAGTATGGAAACACTCATTAGAGAACATATGAACAGTCAACATGTGTGATAAATGTGTTACAGTAAAATTTTATTTATAAAAGCTGATAGGATAGGGCCAGCCAAATAGCTCAGTGGATTAAAGTGCCTGCTTAGGCAGACACAGCAGTTAGGGTTCAATCCCCAGCATGCCATGCTGGCCCCACCCCAGTGGTGCACTGAGATGGCAATGGAGACTGGGCATGGTGGCATGCACCTGTAGTCCCAGCACTCGGGAAGCTAAAAACAGGAGAATCACTACAAGTCTGATCTATGTAGTGAGACCCTGTAGGCCCTGTACTAAATACATAAAAAAAAAAACAGAAAAACAGTATGGTCTCCAGGTCCATCCATTTAGCTAGAAATGTCTTGTGCATATCCTTTATGGCTGAGTAGTACTCCACTTATAAAAACAGCTGCATCTTTTTTATCCATTTGTTGATGGATGTGGATTTGGGCTGTTCCCAAGATTTAGCTGTTACAAACTCTGCTGCTATAAACATGTGTGCATGTATTGCTATGGTATGATGCTTATAATTCTTTGAGGATGATACCAAGAAGGAATAGTTGGGTAAAATGGGACTTCTAATCCTAGTTGTTTTCTTTGAGGAGTCTCTACACTGATTTCCACAGTCATTGCACCAGTTTACACTCTCACCAATAGTGGAGAAGGGTTCCTTTTTACCTCTCAGCCCCACCAGCATTGTTATTAGTTTTCTTAATAATAGCCATTCTTTTTGGAGTGAGAAGGAATCTCAAGATTGTTTTAATTTTCATCTCTTGAATGATCAATAATGTTGAACTTTTTTGTATACTTATCGACAGTTCATTTTATTTATTTATTTATTTATTTTTTCAGAAAATTAAATGTTTCCAAACAATTGAACTCAGAAAAAGTTTTCATGATAGCAAAGAAGTACTAGGGTAAAACGTAAGATAATACTGGAATGGCAAGTAAATAACCAGCACTTCTAACAGTTTGAGGATAGGATATCGCACAAAGTTCTAGTGTGTTGTGGATATGCATAATGACCGTGACAGTTGCTGGTGGCTAGGCGTCACTTATGGAACTGAGCTACAGCTATTTCTTTGAAATCCACCCTGTAGACTCAGGTGGAATCATGACTCATAGGGTGGAAGAGAAGTCCATTTGTAGGGTGTGCTGATGAAAATACTCTGCTGCTGAACACAAAGGAGTAACTAAAAGACTACTATTGTATACCTCTTATTCTCCTCAGTTTGCCCTATTTGACGGGTTCTTTCCATCCTCATTCATGGGGCTGTGATCAATTTGCTCCCTCTCTAGAACCTCATTTAGTAGTCTGTGTAGACTTGGCTTTGTCATCATGAAATTCTTTAGTTCTTTGTCATGAAAATATTTCACTTCTCCATTATATTTGAAAGATAGTTTTGCAGGATATATCAGTCTGGGTTGAAATTTGTTTTCTTCCAAGACTTGAAGTACTTTGCTCCATGCTCTTCTTGACTTGATGGTTTGTGAAGAAAAATCTGCTGTTATTCTGATGGGTTTTCCTTTAAATGTGATGTTTCTTTTCTTTAGTGGCTTTTAGTATACTGTTCCTATGCTGAATTTATGGAATCTTGATTATTATGTGTCTGGGTGTGGTTTTCATTGGATCGATACTATTTGGAGTTCTATATCTTTCGATTACAGGAATGTCAGATTGTTGCCCCATATTTGGGAAGTTTTCTGGTATTACTTCTGCCCATATTCTTTTTATATCATTTGTATTGACTCCTTCCTTCTCATTGATGCCTATTAGTCTCACGTTGTTCATCTTTGCATCATCTTGCAGGTATTGAATTATTTTTTCCTGCATCCTAGTTGTTTTAAAGAGATCTTCTCTTTTTCACTAGCCACAATGGTGTCTTTCAGGTCAGAAAGTCTATTTTCACTTTCACGCAAACGGTTTTGCCAGCTTGTGATTGAGGTTTTAATTTCCTGTATATCACTTTGAACCTGTTTCATAGATTCTATTTCTTTCCTGAATTGTTTATTCAGGGGTTCCATCATTTTTATATTCTGCTCTATTTTTTTTATCAGTGTATTCTTTAGAAGCACTTAGTACTTCTTTGATTATAGTTACCACTACATTTCTTAGTTCTGAAATTATTTCTGATCTGATTTCTTCTGTACCTTTCTGCAGTTGATTCTTTACTGTCAACACTATTATTTCAGAGATATCTGGTGTGTGATTTACAGTTTCCTCAGTGCTAGTGTCTTGTGCATTTGTACTGGGTGGACTCAGGGCCTGAGACTGCATTTTATTCCTTTTCTTTGTCATTTTGTATACTACTGTCTTCTGACCTTTGGTGTGGAGCTTAGAGTTATTACCTTAGCACCAGGTCCGCATCTACGAAGTTCAGATTCTTCCAGGTGGGTGTTGTTTGGATCTGGCTGCTGTGCTCCACTTCTTTCTGCTACAGGCATTAGAGTTGAATCCTTTGTGTCTCTCTGGGAAGATGTTCTGCTCCTGAATCAGCTGGGTGGGTCTTGCCTCTAGCCTCTTTGCAAGGAGTTCTGCTGAAGGGTTCCCTGCTGGCCTGCAGCCTGGGTCAAATGAGGATCTGTGGGCCCGGGTCGTCTCACTCACTGGCCGGGCCTGTGCTCTGGGTCTGTTCAGGATCCAGGGGGTCCCAGGTCATCTCACTCACTCGCTGGGCCTGCGCTCTGGGTCTGTTCAGGATCCCACGGCCTGGGTCGTCTCACTCACTCGCCGGGTCTGCGCTCTCTACAGTTCATTTTAGATGCCCTTTTTTGGATTGGGTCTTTAAATCTGGAGAGTCTGGGGTTTTTTAGTTCTTTCAGTATTTTAGAAAATAGTTCTTCAAAGAACAACTGGCATTTTTTTCCACACTGTGGGCTATCTCTTCACTCTTGGTGGTTTCTCTTGCTATGCAAAAGCTTTTTTGTGAGATCCCAGTTGTTAGCTTTGTGATAGTTCTTGTGGCATCAGGGTTTTGTTCATAAAGTCTATACCTACAACACTGTCTTTAAGAGTTTTACCTATTTTGTTTTCTAACAGATGTAGTGTTTCTGTTTTAACGTGTAGATCATTAATCTATATTTATAGTAAATGGTGAAAAATAATGGGTCTATTTTTAGTCTCTGACATGTGAAAGGCCAGTTTTTCTAGCACTACTTATTAAAGAGACTATTTTTCTTTCATTTAAGGTATTTGGTTTCTTTAAGTAAAAAATAAGGTGGTTGGGTGTTTCTGGAGTTGTTTGTGCATCCTCTGAATTGTTCCATTGATCCTTGGGTCTTTTTTTCTTTCTTTTTTTTTTAATCACAGTAGCTTTGTAGTATAATTTCTGGTCAGAAATTGTGATGCCGCTGGCCTTGCCTTTATTGCCCAGAAATGGTTTTGCTATTCTAGGTCTCTTCTAGTTCCATATTAATTTTAGGGTTGTTTTCTCTAATTCTGTTAGATATGCTAATGAAATTTTGATTGGATTACATTAAATCTGTTTAACATCTGTTTTGGAAGTATGGCCATCTTAGGTTGATTCTTCCTACCCAAGAATAAGGGCTGTCTTTCCATTTCATGATATCTACTTTGATCTTTTTCAGAGTGTTGCAGTTTTCAACATAGATATCTTTTGCTCGCTTTGTTAGATTGATTCCTAGATTATTTTCATTTTGAGTGTTGACTGTACCCAGCTACATTCCTGAATTTGGTTATTAAATCTAGAAGTCTTGGTGGAATTTTGGGGGTCTTTTCTGTGCAGTACTAAGTCATCAAATATCTTCCCTTCCTGTCCTTATTACTTTTATTCCTTTCTCATGTCTAAAGCTCTAGCTAATTAAGAATTTTAAAAGTGGACGTCCTTGTCTTGTCTGATTTTAGAGTAAAAGCTATCAGTTTTTGTCCATTTAGTAGGATGTTGGTTTTTGGGTTTTTTATAGATTGCTTTTATCAGTTTGAAATAGACCATCTGTTTGAATTTTCTGTAAGGCTTTTTTTTTGTATTTTGTGTAGGATCTCACTGTGCAGCTCAAACTCCTAGTGATCCTCCTGTTTTCAGCCTCCCCAGCACTGGAATTACAGGCTTGTGCCATCACACCCGGACTTGGTCATTGTCTCAATGCGCACTCAGGCGGGGCCGATGAGGCATATGGTGCCAAAGATGGAACCCCCCCAAACCCCATGCTTAGTTCACTGAGCTATCTCACCGGCCCTCTGCAAGGTTGTTATCATGCATGGGAATTGCACTTTGTCAAACGCTTTTTCTGCATCTGTTGATGAATTTTGTATATTCTTTTTATTGACTCATATATGTTGCACTCACTGTCCTTGCATATCTGAGATGAATCCTATGTAGTCATAGTATATAATCTTGATTATTTGCTGCATTCTTTTGAATCTCTTACAGAGAATTTTTAAATCTATATTCATTAAAAAATTGGCCTGTAATTCTCCTTTTAGGGTGGATCCTACTCCATTTTTGCTATTAGGGTAATGCTTGCTTTCATGAATATTGGGAGTGTTGCTTCTCTTTTAATTTCTTGTGGAATTCAGCTGTGAATCTGTCAGGGGCTTGGGCTTTTCTTTGATGGTAGGTTTTTAAATTACTTTAATTTCATTGGCCTGATAACTGGTTTATTTAGAATTTTTATATACTGATTCAGCTTTAGTAATTCAAGTATACCTAGGAATCTGTTTCTTTGGTATTTTTCATCTTATTAAAATACAGGTTCTCAGCATAGGGATTGATGATTTTTGGGAATTCTGTAGGATCTATTGTGTTTTTACTCTTTGCATTCTGAATTGCATGGATTTGAGTCTCATTTTTTTGATAAGGTTGGCAAAGGGTTTGTCAATTTTAATCTGTCAAAGAACCAACTCTTTCATTCATTGATTCTTGTATTTTCTTAATCTCCATTATTTTTAATTTTCACTCTGATCTTCACAATTTCCTTGTACAAGCTTTGGGCTTGACTTGCTGTTTTTCTAGAAGCTTAAAGTTAAACACTAGGTTATTTGAGCTCACTCTTCTGATATGGATATTCACTACTGTAAATTTCCCTCATAGAACTGCTTTCAGGGGCCAGGGAGATGGCGCAGTAGAATAAGCACTTCCTTGGCAAGCACAAGGGCCTGAGTTCAATCCCTGGTTCCGCCAAAAAAAAAAAAAAAGAACTGCTTTCATTGTGTCCCATAAGTTCTGGTGTATTGACATTATCATTTAATTGTAGAAACTGTCTAATTTCTTAATTTTATCTGTGGCCCACTGATTGTTCAGAGGGTATTATTTAATTTCCATGTGTTTAGGAAGTGTCTGGTTTATTTTGCCATTGATTTCCGATTTAGTTATACTGTGATCTGATAATATGTATGAATTTTTTTTCATTTAAGTCTGTTGGAGAACATCTGAAATACAGCTGAAAAAAATGTATATTCTAATACTGTGGCATGAAACACTGTTGACATCTACTAAGCCCATTTGTTCAAAAGTTTGGTTCAGTTCTGTTACTTCATTATTGATCTGTCTGTGACAGTGGGGTATTGAGATACCACATTACAACTGTATTAGTACGTATTTTACATTTCATATCTACTAATATCTGTTTTACATAGTTGGGTGTACTGTTATTTAGTGTATATATATTTATGATTGTTATTCCTTCCTCGTGGATGTTCTCTTGCAAATATGTAGTGAGTTTCTTAGTCTCTTCTGGTCAGTGTTGGCTTGAGATCCATTTTATTTGCAAACAAAATAGCTGTTCCTGCTTTCTTCCTGGTCGCTGTCACATGGAGTATTGTTTTCCATCCTTTGCCTTTCAATCTGTGAATTTCTTTTTGAATTAAATGTGTTTCTTGCATGCAGCATTTTGTTGGATATTGCTTTTTGACCCATTCTGCCAGTTTCTTTTGATTGGTGCATTGAGCCTATTTATATTGATGGTTTTAACTGGTATGTGTCTACTTATCCATGTCATCTTATTTTCCTACTGTTGGTTCCCCTTTTTTTACTCCTCTGTTTAATTAGTTGCCATCCTGGTGGATTCATTCTTTTGAGGATCATGGAGTTGAGTCCTTGTTAATCTCTTTTTTTTTGAGAATTTCCTGCAGAATATTTTGAAGTGCTAGTTCATGAATTTCTTCAGGTGTTCTTTGTCATCTTATTTATTACTTATTACGTATGTCATACATATACATGTATCATATATCTTATTAATTTTGAAAGCTAGTCTTGTGGGCTATATCAGTCTTGGCTGGAGATTATTTTCTTTTAGGTCTTGTTTTGTGTCAAGTTGTCCTTGTCTTAAGGGTTTTTGTTGAAAAGTCTGCTGTGATTCTAATGGACTTTCTTTAATAGGTGGTTTGTTTCTTTTCTCTAACAGAGAAAATATTCTGTTATTGTGTTGAATTTCTGGAATCTTGACTGTTGTATGTCTTGGTGGTTTTTTGTTTTTGTTTTGTTTTGTTTTGGGGGTTTTTTCTTGTTATTTTGATTGTGCCTAATTGGTGTTTGTTATGCCTTGCTTGTCTGTATTTCAGATTTTTTTCCTGCTTGGGAAATTTTCTGCCATTACTTGTGTGAACCAGTTTTTTTATGTTGTTTGTGCTGTCTCCTGCTTTTTCATTGACTTGGATGAATCTTATATTCTTTGCATTATTTAGCTGCTGTTGGATTGATTTTTTTTTTCATGGTCGGTTGCTATTTTTAGGAAATCTTTCTTTTACAACTACTAACCCCAGTCCTGTCTTATGTGATAATCTGTCCTCACATTTATTCATTCGGCTGTGTATACTTCCAATGCAGTTTTTAATCTTAGATATGTTTCCTGGATTCCATTTCTTCCCTATATTGTGCATTCATGATTTCCATCATTTTCTTAAGCTCCTCTATTTTTTTTAATCTGTATCTGTTCTAGAGTCACTAAGCATGTCTTCCATTATGGTCAACATCTCTGTAGATACCTTTGAAATTTTTGATTTGATTTTTTCTAGAGCCTTGTTCATTTCATATGTTACTTTTGCTGTTACCACTTCAGAGTCCAGGTGGGTGACTTTTGAATTGAATTTTTCCATATCATTGCCCCCTGTGTTTCCTTTTGGTGAGCTAGAAGTCTGGGTTTGCATCTTATTTGTCTTCTCATTTTTGATTTTTTTAAGTTTAATTTCTGGATCAATGATTGTAAATTTATTCTGTAAGGACTTAAAGTTCAACATATCTATATCTGATGGAAAATACCTGTTCCACGATATGCCAAAATGTTTGATATTTAGACAGATAGGATAAACCGAACTGCATAAATTGCAGGTTAATAATTAGCTTCTCTTCTGGAGGGTTAACAACCTAAGTTAGCAGTTCAAAATTGGAGAAAAAGAAGGGCTGCAAGGTTAGCCAACATTTTGGCCCTAGCCTTTCAAGGTCAGTAAAGACTCGGGACATAGAAGAACCTTTACTGTAACAACATGTAACTCAGTTGTGCTCCAAATTTTCTGATCAAGATTATGGAGCCACAGAGGAATGTGTTCGATGATGTAAAGTGAGCCGGGGAGAGTCATATGGAGAGAAAAAACATTTTCTCAAGCTTTCACAGAGAGCAAATTGGTCAAGCAATGGCCATGACTCATCCTCATGTCAGACACTGACAAAAGGATGTACAAAGGGCGGTACACAGCTACAGGATAAATCCTGAGAGTACTTGGCTGACCTTATCAGATACAAAAATTACATTTCTTGTTATATAGGTCTTGCTTTATCTTGGTCTTAACCATCCAACAGAAAGTATAAAAACGAGATATATAAAGTAAATCCATATTAATACGATGAGCTGTAAAAGGCTCAAGTGAATAACTTCTGAAGATAACCCACTAATATTATAGACTGCTAGACAGTGTTAGATTGTTTAGTTGAATTCAAACACCTATAGTATTTAGATGCCAATAGAATAGTCACCTCTGACAGGACAAAAAAAAAGGATACAAAGGAAAGATCATTTTGTATTTATATATACAAAATAGGATAAATTTACAGCTACTTTCGCTTAATTCAATGAGAAGAAAGAGGTGTACTAACAGTGTTGGACAGAATAGCCTGTCTGCTTCTTGTACTATGGATAACCACTAAGAAGATAACAATGTACAGTGTATTGATTATCAAAACTGGCCTATTAGTCAGCTGTGAAACTGTCTCATTCATATTTATTTCTCAATAAAGATAAATTTTAAAAAAAGTTATCTCTGGCTAGCAGGACAGTAGCAGAATCTCACCTGAGAATTTGTAGTCATGCTTGTCACCATATGCAGTTGTGGTGCAAATATTCTGTTGTTTGTGTGCAGACCATAGCTCAAAGGGCTCTGGATTGCTGTAACTTCGTGCAATTAGCAAAAGCAAGCCACTTTTCTTTGGAGGACTGGATTTTCAATTCAAAGATACTAGGCATATAAGAAATGGAATGCTGTGAAAAAGGAAGGATGCTATGCTAGCAAGCCTTGAAAAAAAATAAAAGCCCTAATTGAGTTTCTAAGTGTGGACAATTGCAATTTAGTAACTGAAATTAGAAACAAGTTCAATACCAGCAATTAGTGAAATACAGTAAAATAAGGTGATTTTTAAGTGTACAGAATCTTTTTATTTTCTCTATTCAAGAGATGGGGTTAGGGCTGGGGAGATAGCTTGGCAGTCTAAGTGCCTGCCTGGCAAGCACAAGGACCTGGGTTCAATCCTTCCCAGCGTTGGAGAGGCTGAGACAGGAGGACCACTACGAGTCTAAGCTGCATAGCAAGACCCTGTATCAAATAAATAAATAAATAAATTTTAAAAAGAGGGAAAAAATGATTGTAAATTGCTTATGGCAAATAGCTTTATTGCTGGTATTTAGAACACTTAAGAAATGACTACCCAGAGATGTCTTCCAGTTGTAATTGACTTTTGGGTTTTGATTCCATTGCAAGATCTTGCCTCTTCAGTTTACTGGGGATGAGAAGTTGCTGCCTACTTGGCCAAGCCCCTGGTTCTTTAGCACCAGCCTAAAGTATTGTTTATGATACTTAGGCATTGTCAGTCTTGGTGTACCAGGAAAAAAAAACTGATTAGAACAATTATGTCACCTTGAGTAAAGTAGTACAGTCAGCAGTAGCAGTAGTATCAAGTACAGTCTAGACTGACAGCTTTTGCTTGACCATTTTGCTCTCTGTGAAATCCTGAGAGAATGTTTTCTCCCTAGGTGACTCTCCTTAAGCACACTGTACATCATCAATCCCTTTCCTCTGTGGCCCCATAATCTCCTTGAACAGAAAATTTGGGACACCACTGAGATATAGGATGCGATGGCTGACACTAACAAAAGATCTACAAACTGCTGTACATGGTTTCAGGGTAAATCCTGAGGGGATTTGACTGACCTTGGCAGATACAAAAGTTACATTTTTTGTTATACAGGTTTTGCTTTATCTTGTTCTTAACCATCCAGCAGAAAAGTATAAACACGAGGTATAAAACGTAAAGCCATATTACTATGCTGAGCTGTAAATGGCTCAAGTCAACAAGCTTCTGACACTGCCAGTCCTGCAGATAACCCACTACTATTACGTTCTACTGGACTATATTGGATTATTTTGCTGAATTCACGTACCTACAGTATTTGAATGGCAATGGAATATCCATCTCTGACAAAACTAAACCAAAAAAGGGGATATAAATGAAGGACCATGTTTAGTGAAAAAAAACAAATATAAATATATATATATATATACACACACACACACACACACACACACACAAATTAGGTTAGATATACAGCTACTTTCTCTTAGTTCATTGAGAAAGATTTGTACTAATAATGTTTAGACAAGATATGTCTATATCTTGTACTATGAAAAGCTATTGTGAAGACAGCAATGTGAAATGTATTAATTATTGTAACTGTCCTACTGACCTGTTTTGAAACTGCCTCATTGCTATTTCTTTCTCAATAAAATTAATTTTAAAAAAATTTTTGAAATTTTAAAAAACGTACAGCCTAGAAAATGGCAATGTGTGGTAATTATTAATTTGTCATCTTTAACTATAGAAACTAAATTTGTGATTATATAACAATCTAAAACAAATCAGAAAATTGTGTATAATAAGGCCTCAATATAGTGATTTTTACCTTCAGGGGAAAAACCTTAAAGTGATTAAGGAGAAAAATGCAGGAATGTAAGAGATTACAAAAGGAAGTTTATGCAACCTTTGAAAAACTGGAAAAGAAGATAAAAGGGAAAGAGAAGACAATAACAACAAAGAAAGTAGTATTCACATTCGTATGAAAAGAACAAATAAAACAATAAAATAAGAAAAGAAAAAATAGAAAACCAAAATATCCACTTCAAAATGTGTCTCTGCTGTCACTCATAGACAGCATAGGTAGGTAGTTCAAATCCAAGCAAGCCTGCCTCGTTCAGGCTGGTTTCTGGCTGTGAAACTGGAACCTGATTTGGTTAGTCTGTAACTCTGTGGGCCTCCTACCTGCTTTGAACTCAGCTCCCCACTAGCTTTTGGCTCTCTGACATCCTGCCAAATTGTTACTTTTGTATAAAAAGACTTAGCTTTGACCTGTTTAAAAGAATATTAAGTTAAACTACATAGAAAGGATATGTGCAATTAATTTCATGTACATATGTGTCTGTACTTGTATGTAAAATTTTACATATCAATTTCAAAAACCATGGTATAGTCCTTTTATAGTTTAGCATTAAATACCAGCATTGAGAAATACATTAAAACTTCTGCCAGAAAAAAATTTATAGACATAGAAGAAATAGAAATATGTAATGAGCAGTAAAAATATTAAACCTTACTATATTTCAAAAATGTAAGCTAGGTCAACAGTGAGCTGCCATTTTTTTATATTCCATTAACAAGTACTCTTATTGGTACTGAAAATTGAACGTAGGACCTTTGCACTGAACTGCATCTCTACATGTTTTTTAAAAAAAATTTAAAAATTGTTTTGAGCACCAGGGATGTAGCTCAGTGGTGCAGTGACTATCTGGCAAGCCCAAAGCCCTTAGGTCGATACCAAAAAGAAAAATTATTTTTTGAGGTTTTTGTTGTTGTTGTTGTTTTTACCAGGGATTGAACTCAGGACTTAGTACTTGCCAAGGGAAGCACTTATGCTGCTGAGCTATCTCATCAGCTTTTCAGAAGTAAATGTGAAATTTCTTACAAGTTTTTGCTGTATTTTTTAGTGCACTGTGATTTTTTTTTTTTTTTTTTTCCTTCAGAACTAGGAATTGAACTCAGGCCCTTGCACTTGCCAAAGTAGTGCTTATTTCACTGAGCCATCTCCTCGGCCCCATGAATTTTTAAAGTCATAATTAGTATTGCATTTTAATGATTTTAGCATCTATTAATGTGATCAATCTACATTAATTTTTCTGAAATTAAGCTGTCCTTCCCTTCGTATAATAGTGGGTTTTTAAAAGTTTAATTAAGTGTACATCTGAGTACAGTAGTTGCCTTTTATATTGCTACTTCTGAGGCCTTCGTTTTAGTTTTATAGTTTAACATGTTCTTGTAAGAGAGATTATTTCTTACGTTTTTGATTGTTAATTCTTGTCTAGTTTATCATTTAAGTATCTACTTGAACGGATGTAATATTTCCAAAATAACAATTTATTACAAAACCTTTATAAACATTACTCACTTTCTCTTAGTATTTTTATGAGGAAATAAAACACTTACTGACTTGGATAGCAGGAAGGTACATTTTATTTATATCCTGTAAGTTTGGAGTTTTGAATTTTTATTTACTTATTTTTCATATGAATAATTTAGAATTTTTCTGGAGCATATTTTTAATCTAAATTTTTTCTCATTTCGTAGAAATTCAGTGACTTATAAGGATACTTTTATGATCTGTTGACTAGGTTATCTCCTTGGGTAATTATCTTTGTCTTCTATATCATGCATTTATTCAGGAAGTGTGTGTGTGTATATATATTATATATTATATATTATATATTATATATTATATATATTTATTTTTAATTTTCAGCAAGTATATTTTGATACTCTTCTCTGTACCAGTGAAGCACCACTTAATCTACTGCCTTTGTGGAGTTTATATCCTGGTGGGGGAAGGAGAGATGATAAACAGTTAATGTGACATAAATTATATGTTCATTTGGAAGGTTAGATTTGGAAGGTCATTTGGAAAATCATATATAGCTCTCATGAAAGTATAGTATAGAGAACAGGGTAAAATGAGGGAAGTAAACAGACATTTTTGGAAATTACTCCATTTTTTTTCTCTGCCTTGTGAGGATACTTTTATGATCTGTTGACTAGGTTATCTTCTTGGGTAATCTTTTTCTTCTATATCATGCATTCATTCATTCAGCATACACACTCACCTATATAGAGAGAGACAGATTATTGTAAACCTTTCTCAGTATTTTTCTTTCATTTCCTTTCCTCTTGCCCCAGAGTTAGCATCAATTCTGAAAGAATATCAAAGTAATCATTTCACAATGACATATTTGGTTACTGAAATTAAGGGAGTTGTAATTTTTTTGTACTGGGAATCAAACTCGGAACCTTGCACTTGCCAGGCAGGCACATAAGCCACTGAGCTATCTCCCCAACTTTTTTCCTTTTCTTTAGAAAAGAGTTTCACTGTTCAACCTGTCCTTGAACTCAGAGCTGTCCTCCTGCCTCAGCCTCCTGAGTGCAGGGATTATAGGCATATGTCACCACAACTAGCTGTCTTTTCTGTTTGTAATTTATTAACTCTTTAGTGTTATTTTAGTCCTCCATATGTTTGGTTTTGCTCTGTAATCTTTTATCATTTATTGTCCTATTTTATCAGTAACCTTCATTTGATTTGTCTTTTCTCAAAGTTTGATAGGGAAAGGGAGAAGAAATGAAATGAGTTTGAATAAATACTAGTAGAATTAGTGAAATACTCTTTTGTTATGGAGATGATTTGTGCATGTTTAAGAAGCTATGGGAGGGGCCGAGGAGATGGCTCAGTGGAATAAGTGCTTCCCTGGCAAGTGCAAGGGCCTGAGTTCAATCCCCGGTTCTGCCAAAAAACAAAAAGCAGCAGCAGCTATGGGAGGGCAGCTCCTGCTTGGCAAGTGGGAGGCCTTAGGTTCAATTCCCAGCATCAAAAAAAGAAATTGGTATTAAAAAAAAAAAAAAAATGAAGAAGCAGCAGCAGCTAAGGGAAAAGGAAAGATCTTATAGGTAAGGGAATTTTTTTTTTTTTTGTGGTGGTACCAGTAATGAACTCAGGACCTTGTGCTTGCCAGGCAAGTGCTTATTCTACTGAGCTATCTCCCTGACTCCTAGGTAAGGGAATTAAGAGGTCAGGAAGTTAATTTTAAATTGGCATATATTATACTCAGAGTATTCAGATAATTGAGTTAGATTTGAACGCAGAAGATCCCCTGTATAAAAATAATACTTTCCTTCTGAGAAACAGTTTGTTTGTTGGCTTTAAGAGTTTCAGGGAATTGATCTGAGCCAGGGGTGGTAGTTACAGTGCTTTTCATCTCCTGATCCTTAATGCTTAAATTTTTGAACATGCATGCAAATGAAAAATTACTTTTTTTTTTTTTGAGACAAGATCTCCCTGTATAGTTTAGGCTGGTCTTGAATTCACTGTGTAGCCCAGGATGGCCTCACATTTGCAGTGATCCTCCTACCCTAGCCTCTCAAATGCTGAGATTGCAGTTGTACCATGCCTAGCAAGTTGCTTCTAATTTTAATCAATCTAGGTCCTAAATTCTTTTTATATATGAATACACAGTAGATTTTGTATGTTTTATTACATATTTTAATAAAATAAACTTGTATTTTTTGATGTAATGAAAATGTAATGTTATATACTTCCTCCTAATTTGATGATTGAGGAAAGATTATGTTTTGTTTTAGAATTTTACCAAAGCTTGTTCACCATTTATGAAAATAAATGGTCTTGTGATTTTTCAGTCACCAATTCTTCAGTCAGCATTTATATTTTTAACATCATTGGTGATTACAGTGCTCCTGCATACCACTTAATACTTGTGTGATTGTGCATATGTGTGTTGAAATACAGTATATGTTATTATAGTATGTTACCCCTTTCCCCTTCTTTATACTGGGGAATGAACTCAGAGCTTTTGCACTAAGCTACATCCCCAATCTATTTTGTACTCTGGGACAGGGTCTCACTAAAATGCCTAGGTTGAGCTCAAACCTACCTTAGCCCCCAGCTGGGATTACAGGTGTGTACCACTATACCCAATTTATATGTATCACTTTTAAAAAAATTATGTGGCTTATATTAGAGCATTTACTTTATTATAGATAAGAGACATTAACAGATACAACTTTATAGTATTGATCATGTCAGTGGTCCTGAGATTGGTAGAACACACTTCTGAGTGTGAATGGGTACAACCTGGAAGCAAGACCATGGGTACTGTGTCTGGTCCTTTGCCTTTTCCGCCCTGATGGTGTTTTCCCTCCTCTGCCTCTTGGCTGCCATGAACCAAGCAGCTTTACTGTGCCATGATGTTCCCGCCTTGGAGCCTCCCAACTGGGTACTCTTGAGTCCCCTGAAGTCATGAGCTACATTAAATCTCTTCTCCTTTAAGTTGGGGATGTTGGGTATTATGTCTCAGTAACTGGAAAACTAATACAGTAATTTAGAATTGAGAACTACCAGCTACCAGTGTTTTCCCCCACTGACATAAAATGACCCATTTTAGTAGTTGCCCCTGTATTTTATAGATAGATAATCATACTATTTTCAGCTAACTTCAGTGTTGTCTTGTTGTGGTCTAATTGCATGGCTAGATCTACTCCAGAATATTTGTTGAAATACAGTGTAGGTCTTTGTCTTGTGTCTAACCTTATGAAAATACTTCTAATATTTCACCAGTGAGTGTGCTGTTCATTTTATATTCATAGCAAATACTCTTTTACAAATTAAGGGTATTTTCCTCTTGGTTTATCATTCCCAACCCAAATCTTGTTTACAGTTATTTGGGTGATCCTTTCTACTGAGTCCATCACTATGAAATCCTTCAGCCAGGTGTTACTCACTTTGGGAGAGTATACTTCCTTATTGATACCAGGATTAGCCTTGAGACTTGCCTTATAGCCAGTGAAATGTAAATGAAAGTGATAACTGTGCTATATCTGAGCAAACTGTTACGTAAGTAGCCTGATTAAGTTACTGCATTTTTCTTGTTTTGACTAGTGTATTGTAAATAAGGAACTGTGCCTTTATCCTCTGTCAAAGAATGAAGGCTATGTGAAATTGCAGCCATCCACAGTAGACATAAATCATGAACAGTAAATAGACCCCTGTGTTGTAAGTGGAAATTTTGGTGGTGTTTCTTATCATAGGCTACATGAATAATTATAATAGCTAGAAAATTTTATTAAACATTGAAGTCTTGTCATCTGTTTAGCATGTTACTATTTTGAATTACATTGATTTTTCTAAAGTCAAACTACTCTTAAGTACTAGGATAAATCATTTAGTCTGCATGTATTCTTTTTATAGGTGCAGCTGTATTCTGTATTTACCATTTTTAAATGTGTAGTTCAGGGGCATTAAATATATTCACATTGTTGTTAAATTATCACCACTGTTCTGTTTCCTAAGTTTTCCCAAGGGGTGAGGATTTAGCTCAGTGGTAGATTGCCAGTTATTACCCATTTCTCTTTCCCCACCCAAACCCTAGCAACCATCACTCTACCTTCATCTAGGAATTTGGCTATTCCAGATACCTCACACAATTAGAATCATACAGTGTTAATCTTTTGCAGTAGCTTATTTCACTTCATAATATTTTCAGGGTTAGTTCATGTTGTAATATGTGTCAGAATTTCCTTCCTTGTATACATGTGTCGCATTTTCTTTTCATTCATCTGTAGACATGTAAATCATTTCTACCTTTTGGCTATTATGAATGATGTGGCTATAACTATGGGTGTCAAGTATTCATTTGATTTTTTGCCTTCAATTCTTTTTGAGTATTACACTCAAGTGTAATTGTTGAATCATGTAATTAAATCAACTGGGGAATATTCATGTTTTGAGGAGCCAACACAATAGCTGTCTCATTTTACATTCTTACCAGGGGTCCACAAGAGTACCCTTTTGTCCTCTTCCTATATCATTTGTTACTTTTTTGATAATTGTCTTCCTGAAGTAGCATCTTGTTGTGGTTTTCATTTATTTTTCTCTAATGACCATTCATGCAGAGCATCTTTTTATGTGTTTTGACCATTTTTTAGTTAGCTTTTTGTGAGTTTGTTGGTTTCTTTATTCTGGGTATCAATCCATTATCAATATAAGATTTACACATTTTGTTCCCCGTTCTGTGGGTTACCTTTTCACTCTAGTGATAGTATCATTTGTTGCCTTACTTTTTTGTTGTTACTGTTTTGCAATGGGTAGTTTTTTTGGTTTGTGTATTTGTTTGTTCTTTAACTTCTTGAGAAGGGTCTCACCATGCAGTTGAAGCGGGCCTTCAACTAATTGTAACCCAGGCTGCCCTCAAAGTCACAGTGAGCCTCCTGCCTCTGCCTCCTGAGCACTGGGATTACAAGTATATACCACCATGCCAGCTGTTATTTAAATTTGTGTTTATTCTTACTTTGTTGTCTACTTGATACTTCCCAAATATGTGGTAGTTACATTATGGTTATGATTGAGTTTGTTCTCTTCATCTCTTAGTTCCTTCCTTTTGCTCCTTTCCTTCTCCTTCCCTCCCCTCCCCTCCTCTATCTTTTCAGCAAAGGCACACTAGAGAAGTACTGTATTCAGAGGATTCAAAGAATGTCTTTAGGCAAACATCTCAGACCATCTGTTTTTTTTTTTTTTTTTTTTTTTTCCCAGCACCGGGGATTGAACTCAAGCCCTTGCACTTGCCAGCCAAGTGCTTATTCTACTAAACCATCTCCCCAGCAAAAAGTACTGTATCATTGAGCCCACCTTCAGTTCTTTCTCTTTAGTAAGTTTTGTCTATATATTTTGAAACTGTTATTAAACATCTAAATTTCTTAATATCACTTCTAAAACTTTAGGATAGGAATTAAACTTATATAACTCTTGACTGTTTAGAATATTCAAATCCACCTTTGGATATAAGATAGCATTTTGTTGTTGTTTGTTTGTTTGCCAGTAAATTTTCATTTTCTTCTCTATTCTCTATTCTCTTTCCCTCTAGGAACTTTCCCTAGGCTGCAGAAAACTTTGCCCAGGGACAGGTTTCAGCCTTTCATTGCATGCATCCAAGATTTTGGTTGTGAATATTGTTTTCTTGTTTTGCTTTTTTTTTTTTTTTTTATAATGTATTTAGTACAGAGTCTAAAGGGTCTCACTACCCAGATCAGACTCGTAGTGATTCTCCTGTTTTCAGCGTGATTACAGGTGCATACCACCATGCCCAGTCTCAGTTGCTATCTCAGTGCACTCCAGAGGTGGGGCCGGCACAGCATGCTTGGGATCGAACCCCAGCCACTACGCTTAATATTGTTTTTTTAGATGATCGCTGATTAGTCTGGTTTATTGTTGCTTTCTGCATCCTGCTTCATGTTACACTTGAATAGTATGTTTTCAAGCTTTTTAGAATTGTAGGAGGTAATCTTTGAATTCTAACACTTCTGCAGATACCTTTATTTTGCCTTCACTTGAATGACAGTTTAAGGACCGGCCAGATAGCTCAGCAGACTAAAGCGCCTGCTTAGGCAGAGTGCAGCAGCCCAGGTTCAGTACCCAGCCTGCTGTGCTGACCCTCTCTCCCAGAATGCACTGAGACTGCGACTGAGACTGGGCATAGTGGTGTGGGCCTGCAGTCCCAGTGCTTGGGAGGCTGAAAACAGGACAATCACTACAAGTCTGATCTACATAGTGAGACCTTGTAGTCTCTGTAGACCCTGTACCAAATGCCAAAAAAAAAAAAGTTTAAGGCCAGGGCAATAGCTCAGTAGAATAAGTGCTTGCCTGACAAGCACAAGGTCCTGAGTTCAATCCCTGGTACTGAAAAAAAAAAAAGAAAGATAGACATTTTGGCTACATACTGAATTCCAGATTTAAAGTTTTCTTCCTATAACACTTTAATACTTGTTTTTCCTTTTATAAATGATGTTCTTAAATGGCGCAATCTGATATCTGTCTGATTTCTTCTTTTTTAAGTAATCTGCACTTTTAGTTACTTTCATCAAATGTTGGACTCTTTCTCTTTGGTTTTCTGAAATTTCAGCAGGATCTATTTAGACTCAGTACTTGGTCCACACTCAGTTTGAGGACTTGATGTTTTCTCCCTTTCAGGGATATTTTCTTGTACTGCATTGAAGAGTTTCTTCCATTTTATTCAGTCCTTCTAGAATTCCTGTTGAATACATTTTAGAACATCTATATTTCTCCATGTTTCTTTTCTGTTTTCCATAAGTTTTTCTCCATTCAGAACACTTTGGAAAAAATCTATAATTTCATCTTTCATTTGCCAGTTTGAATTCAGTTTATAATTTTTAAACTGTAGTTAAATTATTTTTTACAAAATTTTTTTTTAAAAAAAATTTGTATTTTTTTTAGAAATTCTTTTAAGTATTATCTCAATAGAATTTTATATACAAGGAGTGGGTTCTTCCAGTTACTAAGTTTTATGATTCGGCCAGCCAGATAGTTCAGCAAATTAAAGTGTCTGAGGCAGACCACAGGGACCGTGGTTTGATCCCAGTGTGCTGTGCTGGCCCTGCCTCTGGGGCACACTGAGACTGGGCATGGTGACAGCTCTGGGAGGCTGAAAACAGGAGGATCACTATGAGTCCAATCTGTGTAGTGAGACCCTGTAGACTCTGTACTAAATACATTGAAAAAGATTTAGAACTAAATTTTATGATTCATTTTATTGATGATCAACAACTGATTGAGGATTTTTGTTCTGTTCACATTTGTACTTGAGATCTCGGCCAGCTCTTATTTCTTACTGTTGCCCGGTTATAGGGCAGACTTTGGCTTGTCACTGGGCAAGTTATCCTACCACATCTTATAAGCAGAGTTGCAGTTCTTCCTGGATGTCCCCATCCCAGTCATCTGAGGCATTGGTCTCATTCACAGTTCTGTATTGATTATTTGTAACTAAGATCAAAAATAAAACTTGTTCACTTGCTTCTGCAAAAGAAGTCTGTGATCCACACCTGCACTGCTGCTTTAAATACAAAATCCTGTTAGCCTATCTTCTTTCTTTTCTTGTACTATATCCCTTACATAAGAACTTGTATTTTTCAAGCTGTTGTACCTATTCTAGCACTCAGCCTCTGTGCGTTTTCCAGTTCACTGAGTGTATTCCTTTTTCTAAGATGGTTATAAATTTATCTGTCATTTCAAGAGCTTAGATTAGGAAGATGACATGGCATGTAATAATTTGCCAGCTAAAACCAGAACTTCACACCACTTTACTGGCTTTAAGATCCTGGACATGTTTAATTTCTTTTAGTCTTACTTCTCACTTTTAAATAAAAACAGTCTCACCATGTGCAGTGGCACATGCGTAAAATCCCAGCATTTGGGAGGCTGAGGCAGGAGCCTTGTTCAAGGCCAGGGTGGGCGGCTACATAGTGTATTCAAAGCCATCCCACATAGTGAAACCCAGCTCAACACCCCCCATAAAGAAAAAGTTTAAAAAAAAAAAAATCTCTGTAATACTTTAGACTTTATTTATTTATTTATTTATTTTGTTACATCTTTATTTATTTGGCAGCACCCTGGGATTGAACTCAGGCCCTTGTGCTTGCCAGGCAAATGTTTATTCTACTGAGCTATGTCCCCGGCCCCTTAGACTTTAGTTTAGAAATTAAAAGTAGTATGTAGTAAGCACTTGCAGTACATGATACATAGTAAAAATGCAATAAATGTTAATATATAAGTACAAAATATCTTCTATGTATGTAGTAATTATCATTAGTTATAGACTTTAGTTTAGAAATTAAAAGTAGTATGTAGTAAGCACTTGCAGTACATGATACATAGTAAAAATGCAATAAATGTTAATATATATAAGTACAAAATATCTTCTATGTGTGTAGTAATTATCATTAATTATCTGAAAGTTTCCTGTGCTGTCTCTACTCTACTTTGTGTTTCATATTTGGTAGCCTGGCCTCTTTGTGACCTTTAATAAAATCTTTATTTCCAATATGGGTTGAGGCCATTGGCCAGGGAACCATTATACTACAGAAATTCCATAAATAACACAGTAATATCCATAATTATATTTTAAAATTATTACTGTTTCATTTGGTGTGTATATAGTATTAATGCATCTATTTTACTGATCCTGTTTAACTGACACTCTCTAATTAGAAGATACTAAATGTTTTATTTCCAGATTTGCTATATGTTAAGTAAGCATAGATGAGTCTTATATTTTTCTAAAATCGTACGCATATTCATATATTGATAGATTTTGATATTCCCTGTACCAACTTTACCATAAAAGTCATTTTAAAAGTTTTCCCTTTATTTTCATGTTATATTTCAGTGTGTATAGTCAGACAAAAAGCAATAATCCCCCATTTCATGGATTTATCAGGAGCTCAAAATAAGATAGATCAGATCACTTTCTGAAACAAAATTACTTTATTAGTTTAGTAATAATTTGAGGTTACTTTAAAGATAAGAAGCAGCATTTGGAAGGAGATTCATTTCCTGTTTCTGGATTTTATCTGCAAGAACTACATCTTCAATGTCAAGAGATTGTGTATTTATAACTGAACTATAATAAAGTCTGTACTGGGGATGCTGCACACCTGACTTGGTCATTGTGATTATATATTAGGTGCCAAACTATTGCTTGTCTTTGGAAAAAAATACATTACTAAGTGTATTTCATTAAAATTTGCCCTGTATAAGGAAGGATCATAAGACCTTTGACTCTTCATTCTAGGTGTGCTAGTTTTTGCCAACTTGGTACAGTGATGTTCCTTTTGAAAATAAGTTTGTTTCTAACAAATTAGACTTTTTTCTGTTGGTGAACTAAAGAATAATTGGAAAAGATAAACTTCTAGTATATGTTTTCAATAAAGCTTATAAAGCATTTGTTTTTGTTCCACTATTTTTATTGATATAGGATTTTAAAACTATGATTTTTTTTCTCTTTAATCAGTATTGTCCACTATGTAGGTTAGAGAAATGTACCAAGCAATCCAAAATTGCCCTCCTTTGTCCATCCCTTTATGCTTATCCTACTTTTTATTGTATCTTTTTATCTCAGAGAATTTATCACCCAAAGCAGTGAAGGTTACTTCAGAACTGTATCTTTCATCACATTATACACATACCACCCATATGTCTATGGAAATAGCTGTTTATTTTCTTCTGGAACTGACCTGTGATAGAGCTTTGGAAAAGAGAGTAACTGCTGCATGTGGTAAAGTTTTTTTGGCACATGTAGAAAGCTGTTCTTCATCCCATGACATATTCAAATCATTAGCCTGCACAAGACTTTTTTCTACTAATTTTTATTTCAATCCCCTTTTTCATCCTCTTTAGACATACTGTGTGGTATTTAATAAAATGCTTTAATGTGTGTCATTTGGAATTACATTGTTTTGAGTATGTATGCTTTTTGTTGTAAATATAATTTGGAAAATGAGAGTGATTTTTTTTCCTTAAAACTTTAGTAGAATTAAGCCTGTAAACTACCAGAATAGAGCTCTTTTCTACTCTGAGAAGATGTCTTTATGGTTATTGGTCTATTGAAGTCTTCAAACCAATATGAAGAAAATATATTTATCTTTCATCTATTATTTGTGTCTCTTTTCTGCAAACTTGCCAGAAGTTTCTTTACCATTACTAATCTCTTCAACGAACCAGCTTTTGATTTTTGTGTTTTGTTTATTTATTCTCTGTTTGATTTCTGCCTACAAAGAGCTGATCAGAAAGTATGGTGTCTGTTTTTTCAAACACATTGTCATCTCACTCAATCTATTTCCCCTTGCTTATTTGTTCTTACCATTTTCTGAAAGTGGTTTTGGAAGTTCTCTTTTGTGAGTCTCTTTTTATGGTTACCTTGCTGTCTTGAATTTGTTTAAAACATGTACAGTCATTTTTGTTAAAAAATTACAATGTGTCCTCACCCACCTTATACTAAATACTGTGACCTTTGGATCTTCCCCAAAGTGAAAATGACTGTGAAAGGTAAACATTTTGAATCCATTCAGGGCAGCCACAATAACACTGGACTTATACAACTGATTCAGAAAGTGTCAGGAACAATGGAGTGTGTTTTAAGTGAGGAACATTTTCAGACAGAGTCATGGCAATGTGTCTTTTACTATAACAAATTTAAACCATCACTGTCCTCTTTAGGATATTCTGCAGATCTTTTTTCTGACCTTTAAACTTATTTCCCTATAAATACATATAGATAGAGAAATAGGGTTCCATTCTGTTTCTTTTCATTTTGGGATTTTTTTCTAATACTGCTGAGAATTAAATCCATGGTTTTGCAGGTGCTGTCACTAAGCTACACCTCCAGCCTTATAAATTTCTTTGTGAGAACTGTTGTAACTGCATCTCAAGTTTTACCTTGAATACTTTCATTGTTACATCTTTACAAATATTTTGTAGCTTCTGCTTTTTTCTTTAAACTGAAGTTTTAAAAGTATGGCTATGTTTCCCTAATGATATTGAACAGAGATCTATTTACATCCTTATTTATTGTCCATTTGAATACTTTTAAAAGTGTTCAAATCTTTTGTTCATTTTTAACTTGGTTTATTTTTTATTGTTGAGTTGGAAGAGTTTTTTCTCCTGAATGTAAGTCCCCAAACACATTATTGCTGGTATTTCCTCTCTGATTTTCACTTCTTTTAATAATGTCCCTTGAAACATGGTTTTTTTGAAATCTTTATCTGAGTTTTCTTATTTTTCATGTCCTGGGTTGTCATGTAATACCTAATTCCAGAGCACAAGATTTATTCATAGTTATTCTACAGTTGAGTTAGTTTAGCTCTTACAAAGTTATCCATCTTGAGTTATTTTTTGTGTATGATGTGAGGTAAAGGCCCAACTTAATCCTTTTGTCCATAGATAGTTCTAGTAACATCTTTAAAATAGACCATTCTTTGAATTGTCTTAATACTACTTTTTTATTTGAAAGCTTTATTTACTTATTGAATACTTTTATTAGAATGAAGCTATTTTGTCCTTTACATAGATTGATTTTTTTTCCCATTTCCCTCCCTTCCCTTAAACCCCTCTTCTGCTCCTTATTTACAAAGCTTTGCTTTCATTTTATCCTTTTCTAATTTCTTTTCATTCCTTCTCATCCGTTTTCTAGTTCACCTTTTCTTTTGAACGGTTTCTTCTATTTCATAATATTTACTACACATTTTGGTTCTTATTTACACTTACCATTTCTTACGCCAGAGAAACCATACAATATTTACAAGTATGTCCAATTTATTTCATTTAGGAATATAGTCTCACGGTCCATCCATTAGCTAGAAATGTCTCATCCTTCTCTATGACTGAGTAGTACTCCATTGTAGCCACATCCTTTTTACCCATGTATTGATCGATGAGTATTTAAATTGTTTCCAGGATTTAGCTGTCACAAACTGCTGCTGTAAACGTGAGTATTCATATATTGTATTGCTGTAGTATGATGCTTTTAATTCTTTTGGGAAGATAGCAAGAAGGGGAATAGCTGAATCGAATTGGACCTCTAATCCCAGTTTTTTGAAGGACTTCCACAGTGATTGTACAGTCTACACTCCACCAACAGTGATGGATTCCTTTCTCCCCACAGCACTGCCAGCCTTTGTTATTGGTTGATTTCTTGATAATAGCCATGTTTCTGGAGTGAGAAGGAATCTCAGTATTTACATCTCTCAAATGACCAGTGATAAACATCCTTTTATATATTTATGTGCTACTTCTACTTCCTTGGGCTGGGGATGTAGCTTGCTGCTAAAGTGCTTGCCTAGCACGTGCAGGCCCTAGATTCAATCCTCAGTACTGAAGAAAAAAAGAAAAATATATCGACTTCATCTCAGAATCCCATTTGGATTGGGTGTTTTTTTTAAGTTTCTTATGTATTGTAGATATTAGTTCTTCATCTGAGATACAGCTGGCAAATATTTTTTCCCACATTGTGGGTTCTCTCTGCACTCTTGGTGGTTTCTTTTACCGTACAAAAGCTTTTTAATAAGATGAGATCTCAATTTTGTTTTGTTTTTTTCCTTCAGGTTCTACAGGGTCTTACTACATAGATCAGACTCAGTAATTCTCCTATTTTCAGCCTCCCAAGTGCAGGGATTACAGGCGCATGCCACCATACCCGGTCTCAATCACTGTCTCAGCGTGCCCCCAGGGGTGGGGCCAGCACAGCACACCAAGGATCAAACCCCAAGTCGCTGTACTGCCTAAGCAGGTGCTTTAATCACTGAGCTATTTGACCAGCCCTTTTCAGCACCATTTATTAAAAGAGACTATCTTTCTTCCAGTGAAGATATTTGACTCCTTAGTAAAAAATAGGTAGCTGAGTGTTTCTGGAGTTGTTTTTTGTAGCATAAAAGTGCTGTATACACATAATAGGTGCTAAAAACATGTTTTGTGAATTACTGAGTTAAAACGTTTGTAAGCAATTTTCAGGTTTTTTGAAAAATTAGTTCCCCGAGATATTTGGTAGAGAATCTGCTCAAGTATCTGCATGCTTTTTGTACTTTAAGAACAGAAAAATTTGCATTTAATCTTGTTTTTATAAGTTGAGAACTTTTCTTTGAAGGCCCTTAGAGGAAGAAACTTCTCTCTTCCTAAATTTAAAACTAATGATAATTTGTAGTTTTAGGAGAAGGCACCTTTATGTTCCAAAATTTTAGAATTAATTAATTGTGTGATACTATGTGGGTTGGCCCTATTTTAAACCTAGACTTTTAACAGTTACTTTTTCTTAGGTATATAGGCTAGGGTTTTTTGGCAAAAACTGGAGTGTTTCTGCAGCACCTTAAAAATAATGCTAAGTGAAAAAAAAGCCAATCTTAAAAAGATACATACTGTTGTGGTTCCATTTATTTAACATTTGTGAAATGTAATTATATGGGGAGAGAACAGATTAGTGGTTGCCAGGATTGAGACTGAGAGAGGAAGGATGCGTGTTGCTGGTTCAGGAGTATCAGTGTCATGAGATATTGATACAGTTATTTTGGAAGGTATTGGTAGTTATAGAAAAGCCACATATATTATAAAGTAACACTGAGCTATATTTATATTTAAACAATATGTACTTGTACTACTCCTAAAATCTTTGAGTATACCAATGTCAGTTTCCTGGTATTAATATTCTGTTTCTGCAAATTGTTAACATTGGAGGAAGTTCATTGAAAAGTATTGTATAATACTTCACTACACATTTGTTTGCAACTTCCTCAAAATTTGTAAGTATTCTGAAATAAAGTTTTTATTTGTGTAAACTTAATACTTTGTGTATTTAATAATTGGTTTGGGAATGATAACACTTTTAATTAGCACTTCCAGATGTCTGTTCAGTTAGCCTATCCTCGATATCAAGTTTCACCATCTGCTTATTAGAGAAATTTATTACAAGTCTTATTATTCCCTCAAGGAAGTTTTTTTGGTAACCTACTTATGTTTTGGAGACAGTGTATTTTCACTTATGAATGCTTTCTAGTAAAGCCCTTATCAGTTATGATTTCTAGCTACATGGTAGTTTACATAGTAATTTTGAATATATACATCCTCCATTTATCAATGTACTGAATATAAAACACTAGGAAATCTTAACATAAAAGACAATAGTCCTACAAATTACTTGACAACAGGTTTTTCTATTCCAGTAGATGCAAATACAGCCATATCATGTATCTTCAAGTAAATTACCAGCCTTGTATTTTATTAAGCACACTGATAAATATCTATGAAGTAGGATGTAGTTAGCATGCTTTTCTGCCTTAATAGTACTCTAAATAAAATAATAAAAATAATAGTACTCTAAGAGAAAACTGCAGCTACTATTTCCTCATAAGTTTATGTAAATTTGTTTCAATACAGACTTTTCTTAACCCCTTGTTTTTGCTTTTGCTTTTGCAATGCTAGGGATCAAACCCAGAGCCTCAGTCTATGGTATACAGTACCATTAGCTCAACTCATGTGCTCTTTGTCTTTTAACTTTGAAATGTTCTACTAAACATTCTTATAAATACCTTGAAGGTCATTCATCAAAGAGAAAAGAAAAATCTGGAAACATCTTGAGTGAATGTAAAAATGTACCATTCCTTTTGAATAAATTTGTACTGTATCTGTATTGTGTATATTCTATTTTATTTTATGATAAATTTGGCTTTTGTTTCATATCTTTCTTAGCACATATTGGTTATGCAGTATGTATTAATTGATTTCTTTTTGGCAGATACGTACATGCATGTAGCATATTTTGATCATTTTTACACTCTATCTGCTCCTTGCACCACCCTCCCCCCTTTTTTGTATTTTGTTAGGTGGGTTTCAAGGATGTTTAAAACATGAGCATAATTATAACAATTAATAGCTGACTCTTTGAATCAGATGTGTACTGAGTGCTTTCTGTATATATCATCACATTTAATCTTTTCTTTTTTTGTGGAACTGGGGATTGAACTCAGTTCCTTGCGCTTGCCAGGCAAGCACTTACTCTACTGAGCTATCTCCCCAGCCCCACATTTCATCCTTATAATAACTTTGTAAAGTAGATTCTATTAAATATCAGGAAACTGATACAGGGAAAGTTAATATAACCTGGAATAATATAGAGAACTTAACTCAGCTAGAATTCCTAGACCTAACTTGTGGCAATTATTTTGTATTTTTTCTTTATATTATGCAGTTCCGAAACTCTAGAGAGATTAATAATAGGTTGGGAGTTTCTCTTTCTTTCTTTCTCTTCTGTCTACCTTTCTGTCTCTGTTTCATACCCCTGTCCACTCCTTCATCCCCGTTTACAGTATTGATGATCAAATCTAGGGGCCCATGCTAGACAAGCACTCTACCATTAAGCTACATCATTAACCCAAGAAATATATTTTTCTTTTCTATATATTCCTTTTACACTAGTCATGTTTGGCATTTGAGTGCTTTGAAACAACTGAATTTGGTACTAAATGCATCTTGATGTAAACATTTTGTCCTGATGCTCATCCTTTGTTTGGTACTCAATACACCAGCTAGCATTTGTCATTGTCAGTTGCTTTGTGACTACCCTTTCTAGCCAAAACAATTTGTTTGTTACTCATATCTTGCCTCCTGGAACCAATCAACAATGAGTATACAGATTTACCATTGTAATTAGAAAGAAGGTATAAGAATACATTGGAACAGGGGTTACATACCCATTTATTTTGCTTGCCAGGCAAGCACTTATTCTACTGAGCTATCTCCCTGGGCCCATAAAGTGATATTCTAATGAGTGAAATTGTCCTATCAGTAGTAGAAATTCAGATTGAGTTATATATAATACACAAGTAATACACTTAACAGCACTTAGCCTAGTAAGTATTAGTCTTATTTTTAAGATTCTTTCTTCTGGTCAGAATCAGTTTGCTATTACCTAAAAATGTCTTCAGTTCTTGCCTGTATTCTTCTTTGACTTACTGAACATATGTTCTATTATTTATATGACCTTTGTGTATTGTTTATTTTTATAGTAATAGAGAACTGGAATCAGGTTTCTTTGTTTATTGACTGAGGAAAAAATTGCCTATTATTGGTGGTATACAATTGAAAATAGCAAATAGCAGTAGATTAGAGTACTATAATCCTTCCAAGTACAAAACAGGCTTGACCCACGTTAGCTTCTGAAATCAAATGGGATTGGGTATGGTCAGAGTGGTATGGCTGTAGACTAGAATACCATAATCCTAAGGCTGAAAAGTTTACATATATATGTATACATGTAATTATAGATTTTTTAGCAATTATAAGTTAACAGCAAAATTGAGAGGAAGATATACCCACATACCCCTACCACTGTACATGCAGCATGGATTAAAAATTAATTGGGGGCAGGGGGTGGGGAGATAGCTCAGCATTCTAAGCGCCTGCCTGGCAAGTACAAGGCTGGGTGGCACATGCCTGTAATCTCAGCACTGGGGAGACTGAGACAGGAGGTTCTCTATGAGTCCGAACTACATAGCAAGAACCTGTACGAAATACGTAATTTTTAAAAAATTATATAAAAAATAAATTGCCAGAAGCTGTATTTTTTAAGAAATAATTGCTAGCCATAAAGTATATTCTTAAGGAATATCATTCAGTTTTCATTAATGTATTTACAAAGCTTAATACTTTTTAAAGAAATAAATTTTATTGTTTATGTTAAAGGTAAACAGTGCACCATTAGGGAATACATATACTGAAGCAAATTAGCTTGCCATATCACATCAGTACTCTGTATAGTCGGTGGGGTGTTGAGATTGAACTCAGTGCTTTGCACATGCTAAACAAAAAAGCACTCTATTCCTCAACTGTGTCTCCAGTTACCTTGTTTGTTTTTGTGGCAGGAGCAACTAAAGTTTTCTTACTTAGCATAAATTTAAAGTATTTTTACTAATTATCTTAATATACATTAAATTTCTAGACTTACATTTCCTATACCTAGTAGATGTATTATTTTGTATCCTTTGGCCTATATCTCCCCACCCCGCCTGCTTTGTCTCTTCTCTCTTTGTATATATATATTTTTATTTTTATAGTATAAATTCACTTTTTCTAAGTGGCGTAGCTTACTTAGCATACTATCCTCCAGGCTCATCGATTTTGAACCAGATGGCAGGATCTCCTCTTTAAAGACTAAATAATAATTCTGTTTGTTTGTCTTTTGTGGTACCAGAGATCAAGCTCAGGACTTTGT
>NW_004524648.1:3526845-3605220 GCF_000260255.1 Octodon degus | reverse complement strand
TCATTGTCCTGCAAATAACAGTTTTATTTTTATTTATGATTAACATTCCATTGTGTGTGTCTTCACCTGTTGAAAAGCATCTCAGCTGCTTACAAAAATAAGCTCTACTTAATTGCACCACTATAAGCATGGGTGTGTGTGTATCACTGTAGTATATAATGTTTAATTTTTTAAGACTACTTGAACCAAAATGGTATATCTGGCCTTTTGTGGAATCTCTATACTGATTACCATAGTACATAAAGTAGTTTATATTCCCACCAACAATGTAGGACTACTAACTCCCCATCCTTGCCATTGTTCCTTATTTTTTGTGTTCCTGATGATAGCTAGTCTGACTAGGATAGCATGGAATCTCAGTTTTGATTTGTCCTTCTATAATGGCTACATGTTGAAATTTTTTAATATACTTAATGGCCCTTTGTTCTTTTGAGAAATGTCAGTTTAGTTCATTTGCCTGGTTTTTTTAAATTGGATTATTTGTTTTAAGGGGTTGGTTTTGTTCTTTATATATTCTGGATAGTGGTCTCTATTAGATGACTAGCTAGCAAAATCTTTCTCCCATTCTCTGGGTTGTCTCTTCATTGTTCATTGTTTTCTTTGCTAGCAAAAGCTTTTAATTTGGTTAATCCCATTTGTTGACTCTTGACATTATTCCCTGTGCTACTGAAATTCTGTTCAGGAAGTTTTGGCCTATGTGTTATGGCTTCAAGTCTTGAGTTCTGTTTTTATATCTAGATCTTTGATTCATTTCTATTTGAGGGCTTTTTTTCTTTTTTTAGATGGAGGTCTCACTATGTAGTTTAGGCCTGGCTTTGAATTTACTGCATAGCCTAAACTGGCCTTGAACTTTTGTCAGTGGTCGTGCCTCAGCCGTCTGGGTTTATAGATGTACACCACCATGAACAGCTTTGCTTGTAGTACAGGATGAGAAATAGGTATCTGCTTTCAACCTTATGGAAACAGACACCCAGTTTTCCCGCAGCATTTATTAAAGAAGCCATCTTTTCTCTAACATATTTTTGACTTCTTTTTCAAAAGCCAAATAGCTATAGGTACAGGTGACTTACTTGTGTGCCTTCTGTTCTATTCCATTGGTCTATGCGTCTGTTTGTATATGCCAGTGTCATGTTGTTTTGTTAATATAGCTTTGTAATATTAGCAGTACTTGAAATACATTATTCAGAATATTTTGCTTTTTTTTTTTTGCTCAGGATTGTTTTGGCTATTCTGAGTCTGTATTGATTCTATATGAATTTTAATGTTTTTACTAGTTCTGTAAATAATTTTTTTTATCGTAATAAGGATTGTATTAAATCTATACATTGCTTTTGGTTTTCTTTTTTTTTTTTTTTTTGGAGGAACTGGGGATTGAACTCAGGCCCTTGTGCTTGCCAGGGAAGCGCTTATTCTACTGAACCATCTCCCCAGCCCCCTATACATTGCTTTTGGTAATATGCCATTTTCACAATATTTTGCCATTCTAAGAACAAGATATGTCATTTCCTTTTCTAATGTCCCCTGTGATTTATTTCTTTAGAGTTCTGTAATTTTTTTTTTAATAGAGATATTTCATCTCCTGATTGGTTTGATTCTTAGGTATTTGATTTTTTTGAAGCCATTATGAATGGGATTTTCTAATTTCTTTCTTGGTAGGCTTATTATTGCTGTACAGGAGCTTTGTCATTTTTTTGTTTTCATATTGGGAATTAAACCCAGGACCTTTCTTACATTGAGCCATTTTGTTTTTAGAGACAGGTTCTTTATTGCTTATCACATTGAAGTTTTCTCTTTAGTTAGTTGTCTTCTCTTTTAGGCCACTTATTTCTCAAAGACATACTATTTTTGCTTTTACACTATCCTCAGGCCCTAGAATAAGGCCCATTGGCTTTATAGGCTTTTAAAAAAGCACATATCTTATGAATGATTATAACCAGGTATTTCTCAGTGCCTCTGAGTCCTATGCATAAGCCAACAGCTTCATATTCTACAGTCAGTGGTAAATATTAAAGTAGACTTTTTGTTGCTGAGATTCATACCAATATTAGAAGACACTTGAAAGATTATCTAATCCAGCCTTTGCTCATGTAACATATGCTCCCACACACATACGTGTATACCCAAAGCAAATTAAAATCCATAGAGGTTGAATAACTTGTAAAATTGAAACTAAAAATCTGTTTCCTCATTTTTTACTGTACCAACTCTGTTTTTATACCTTAGTCTGTTCTTGTGAGTAACAGTGAAAATTCATTTGTTATGTAAAATTTAGGGAAAGGACCTTGAAGATAATAACCCCATATTATCTTTCCACTTCTAATTAAGTAACCAGTTGCTAATCAGAATAGTGAAAGATAAATAAGCTTTAACAACTATAGCTTTTTTCTGTTTTATAGACCTCCGTGAGTGAAAGTCTTCAGAGGGAAGCTGCAAAGAAGCAGGCCATGAAACAGGTAAGGTGGATGCTTAAGCTGTGTGCATCTGGTGAAGTATTTCAGCTCGTATTTTTAAGTGTCAGATTTGGCATATAGGTGCTTAGACTAAAGCAAAGTGCACATATATAATGAAATTTTATTTTGACCATTGTTTTTCTTAAGATGTGTAAAAATATTTCATGATTTATATGAATTAGAGATTCTTTTCTGTCACACTGAAGAATAAAAGAATTGGCTTTTGGAAAGGGAGGGTGGCTGAGGCCTCATACATGCTAGACATATACTCTACCACTAAGCTGCATTCTTGTCCAAGAATTAGCTCTTTATTGCTGGCTGCAGATTAAATCATCTCTGCTTTCACACAGTGACTTCTTTGACTTGTTGTTATTATTAAATTCCTATTGGTGAATTTATTTGCAACTCTATGCCTACCCTTGTGTGTGACAGAAAAACAGATTTCATGGTTTTCTAATTATTTAACATTCACCTACCATAAAAGGTCACTACAAGAACCTAGTGTTTCCTAGTACTTTTACATATATCATGTTTTAGGATTCTCACAAATATGTCCATGGTCCTGATTAAGTAATCTCAAATTCAGAAAGGAAAAATTGCTCATCACATAGCCAATTATAGTACTAGGCCTGAGGGTTTAATTTTTAATTTTTTTTCTTGGTACTGAGAATTGAACACAAGGCCTTTACAGTGTCACCAGGTGTTTCTTATTTTGATAGACGGTCTTGCGAAATTAATCCAGATTGGACTTAAATTTATGATTTTCCTGCTTCAGCATTCCACAGTGTCATTTCTTTTCATTTCATTTCGGAGAGTTTCATTTTGAAAGGATCTTTTTTGTGTTCCACACTGTATTGGAAAATGTAGATACTCAAGGAAAAGTTGAAGTACGTAGATTCTACCTTAGAAACTTACAAACTAGGGCAAGAGGCTCAGTAAAATTTATGAAACAGATTCAAAGTAAAAACATCAGGAACACCATTAAGAGTTAAATATTGGGCTGGTGAGATGGCTCAGTGGTCTAAAGCACCTACTTGGAACAAACTAAAAGCACAAGGACCACTGTTCAATCCCCCAGCACCACATGCCAGCCAGCCCCGCCCCCTGGTGGGCTGAGCTGGCCACACACACACACAAATAAAATAAAATAAAATAAATAAATAAATAAAATAAAATTTAAATAAAATAAAATTTAAAAAATTTAAAAAAAAATAAATAAAAAAAGAGTTAAATATTGTAGTATAAAATGTTCCATCAAAGTTTGAAAGAAGAATCAGTAAGGCTGGGTGGCACACAACTATAATCCCAGCATTTAGGAGGCTGAGACAGGAAGATTGCTGCAAGCACAGGCTAACCTGGGCTACAAAGTGAGCTGAAGACCAGCCTGAACTGCGTAGTAAGACCCTGTCTTAAAACGACAAAACATAAAGGTTATTGAGTATTAATGACCTTAGAGATGCCCTCATTTAAAATACAAGGATTGAGCTAGCCTTGAAACTAGATAAAATTTTGACGGCCTGCAAGAGGCCAAACAACAAAACACACACACACACATACACACATTTAAGGTAGAAGTAACATACACAAAAACAAAGAATTTTACATGACTGATGTTACAAAAAAAATTATTTTTCTCTTTTGAGATGCTATGCAATTTAGGCTAGCCTGGACTCATTGTAGCAATGAATACCATCCTGCCTCACAGCAGTCTTCCCTCAGCCTCCTTGAGTTGTGGGATTACAGGTGTGCTTTACCATACTTGGCTTAAAAATATTTTTTAGATTAGCAAATTAGTAATGACCCCATTTTGATACTATATTGAGAAACTTTTTTTAAATGCCAGCATTTTGTTGAGCTCCTATTTCTAGGGACTAGGGCTTGAACCCAGGGGTTCACTACGACTAAGCTATGTACCAAGTATTTCCTACCATTAAACATTTTAAATCTAAACATTTTATTTCACAGTTTATCTTACAAAAGGCAGTATGACCAAGCATAATAGCACACGCTTGTACACCCAGGACTTGGGAGGCTGAAGCAGGGGGGTTGCTGCAAGTTAGAGGCCATCCTGAACTACATAGTAAAACTCTGTGTCAAAAAGACCAAAAAAAAAAAAAAAAAAAAAGTTCATATTACTTGTGGGGCACACCAGTAATCCCTGTACTCTGGAAAGCTAAGCAGAAGGATCGCAAGTGCAAGCCCAGCCAGACAGCTTAATGATTAACAAGATCCTAATCTCAAAATAAAGAGAGGGCTAAAGATATATAAGTCTATGTGACAAGCCTGGGTTCAATCCCAAGTACTGAGATAGTTAAAAAAAAAAAAGTGATAAAGAGGTGGAAGATGTTGCTCAGTGGAAGAACGCCTGCTGCCTAGCATCAATCCTAGGTTCAATACCCGACAGTTTTTTTAAAGAAAGAAAATACAGCTTTCATAAAATTAAGGTTAGATGTTTCTGTCATACCTTAGAACTTTTCATATGGGTAATTTATTGATGGATTGATTGATTGTAATGACAATTAAACAAGGAACTTCACACTGAGCTACATTTCTAGTTCTTTTTATTTTGAGATAGTCTCAGTGATTATGGAGGCTGAGTTTGAACTTATAAAGCTTTTGTTTCAGCCTTCTAGAGTGCAAGGGTTACAAGAGTATATACCACCACACCCAGCTAGCCTCACTTTAGCTGAAAAAAATTAAGGAACAAAAAATATTAAACAGACTTGCCCAAAGTTTGTAAGTGGTAATTGTAAAGCCAGATTTAAATCTAGGCTGCCTAGCACCAGAATTTACATTCATATTTTTCTATCTAGAATGTGAATGATGTAATTTTTGTGATACATTTCTAATAAAATATAAATACATAGACTTCACCTGGTGAAATTGACTGGTTCACACTTTTAAAACTTTTTCTTAAAGACCAAACTGGAGATGCAGAAGGCCCTTGCAGAAGATTCCACTGTATATGAATATGACAGCATTTATGATGAGATGCAGAAAAAAAAGGAAGAAAGTAATCCCAAATTACTTTTGGGAAAAGATAGAAAGGTTAGTAGCAAAATACGAACTTTCTTTTGACTTTGACTTGTATTTAGTGTCTTAATATTATTATGAGATGAGGACATCTGAGTAAAGGCTAACAACGAAAAAAAAAAAAAAAAAAAAAAACATGTAGTAGTCTGAAGTCCACATGTTGATAATTTGAAATGTGTGAAGGGCCTCTAGTTTCAGATTGAAGATTTGATTTTAGAACCAAGGAAGCTTTATGTATAATACCCTAACAATAGTGAGTTGAATAATCTTATTGTTCTATAAATTTTTAAAAATTTTTATAAATTTTCTGTTCCAAACTTGTACTGCTCATACCTTATACATATTAGTATATGTTTTATTAGCCTGTCGGTTTTATTTTGCCTCCTAGCTTGTAACTGAATTATTTGCCTATATCTACCATACTTTTTTTTTTTTCCCCCCCTCGGGACCGGTGATTGAACGCAGGACCTTGGCTTGCCAGACAATGCTTATTCTACTGAGCTATCTCCCTGGCCCCTACCATACTATTTTTTGAAAAAATTTTGGGTATAGGTATTGAAATAAGTTTAAATCCTCTTTTTATTACTCTTGTTCTTTCATAAGCACAGACTAACAGGATTTTTGCAATTTACACTACTAGGAGAGCGAAGGTATAGAATTAAAGCCACTATTAACATTTCTGCTAATGTCGAAAACTAGTAAGGAATTTGATTCATCTATTGAATCATGTGAGAGGGAGAGGAAACAGAAATGTTTTACTTGATTGTTTGTAAAATAGTATAATAGATTTCTGTTTGTGCTACACTTGAATTTTTTTTGAAAATAATTTTATTAATCTTGTTGAGAAGAGGACAGTACTATTTGGGCTGTCCATTTCTGTACTAATAAGTTCATTATAAGAATTATAACAGTACTGTTTTTGACCCTCTCCTAAATACTCTTTATTTTTCTCTTAGCCTAAGTATATCCACAACTTACTAAAAGCAGTTGAGATCAGAAAAAAGGAACAGGAAAAAAGAATGGAAAAGAAAATACAGAGAGAACGAGAAATGGAAAAAGGAGAATTTGATGATAAAGAAGCATTTGTGACATCTGCTTATAAAAAAAAACTGCAAGAGAGAGCTGAAGAAGAAGAAAGAGAAAGACAGGCTGCTGCACTAGAAGGTAAAATGGAAAAAGAAAAAGTACAGTGAGACCAAAATCCTTACCCTGTGGTTAGTCATTTTCTCTGATGGTTAACTTTTGGGTTATAATGTTGTAATCATAATTTACATATATATCAAAATTCCAGATAAAAGTTACTATGTTGTAATATAAAACAAAGGAAATTTTAACTGAACACACAGTTGGACTCTTTAATAACTTATTCTGGTAGACTTTTCACTTAGTTCTCTTTATCTCACTATGATCATTAGAAGATGTTGTCTTAGAACATGATTCCAAATGTAAAAACACTTATTACAGGTTATGTGTAACACTATAGCATTTATTTAAAAAAAAAGACCAGTATAAATATAACTTTAACCTTCATTTTTGAGATGACAACCTTACCCCTACTCAAGAAGGTCAAGTAGATAATTAGAAAATGAATAACATGAATTGAAAAAATAAATAAATATGACACATACACAGGGGCTAAAGAATATCTTGTGATTTACTTCAGTGCTTTCTATCCATGATCACTTCCTAAGAAGTACATAAACTTACAATATAGTTAGCAAATATTCTTCATCTTCTTAGTGCAGAAAAACAAGTCTAAGAGTCTGTCTAAATCAATTATGTATCCATCTGGAGCACTAGTTAGCAAACTTTAAAGGACCAGATAGTAAATATTTTAGGAATAAGATCTGTATCACAGGGCTGGGGAGATAGCTTAGCAGCGAAAATGCCTGCCTGGCAAGATCCTGATCTGCAAGGTCCTGAGTTCAATCCCTAGTATCAAAAGAAAGAAAAAAGATCTGTATCACAAATTTTCAGTTTTATAGTACAAAACTAGCTGGGGACAATATATGAACAAATGGACAAGCTGTGTTTCAGTAAAAATTTATTTGCAAACATAGGCAGCAGGCCAAATTTGGCCTAAAGGTTATAGTTTGCCAGCTTCTGATCTAGAAGAATACTTCATGCATACATCTATGGATGGTGTAAATTCTACATAGTATAAAACAAAATTGCAGTGTGCTTTACTGAATACTGTATTCTTTCTTTGCTTTCCCTCTCAGCACGTTTGGATGTAACCAAGCAGAAAGATCTCAGTGGATTTTATAGACACCTTTTAAATCAAGCAGTTGGTGAGGAAGAAGTACCAAAATGCAGCTTTCGTGAAGCCAGGTGAGCAGTGAGAAATGGAATATTTAGAAGAAAAGTACTGTTAAACGATCTATGTTATGATGTTATTAAAAGAACATTTTAATTGAAAGATAGATTACAGTGTTGAATGTTGCACTGTTAGCCAACCTGACCTAATTAGAATCACTGGTTTGAAGTTCTTTTTTTTTTTTTGCAGAACCAGGGATTGAACTCAGGCCCTTGCGCTTGCCAGGGAAGCACTTACTCTATACTTCAGCTTTTTTTTAATCCTGCAATTCACAAAAATTTTTATGATTTACATATGAATATTCTTGGTTGTTTCTAAAATAAAATGTGGGGAGTGGGGAGATAGCTCAGTAGAATAAGTATTTTCTTGGCAAGTGCAGGTTCCTGAGTTCAATCCCCGGTACTGCAAAAAATAAATAAATAAAATAAAATGTATCACTTGTGGGGGCAGCACTGGGAACTGAACCTTGTGCATGCATGGTAGGCAAGCCCTCTAACCCTGAGCTGCATCTCCAGCCAAATTTAAAATTCTTTTTTTCTTCTTCACATTCTATAGGGATGGATTTATTTATTTATTTATTATTTGGCAGTACTGGGGATTGAACTCAGGACCTTGCACTTGCCAGGCAAGCTATCTCCCCAGCCCAATTTAAAACTTTTAATATGCAAAATTTCTGAATATTAAAGTGCTTTATGAATCTTACACATAACCTTAATGAAAAAGCAAAACCATCCTTTTTTTTTTTTTCTTTTTTTAATTGAAATCCTTTATGCTCTAGGGCCATAAAATGATTGATACCAGAAATAAGGAAAAATTTGAAGTCAGGTGTTGCACAGCATTGTTTACACATGTTCAAATAATATATAAAAGTAGGCTTTGTTTTTGCTTTTCCATGGATAGACCCAGCCTCTATGAAACAGAACTCATATTTTGGAGGCTAAAACTGCACTGTCTAATAATACCTAACTACTAGTAACTATAAAATGTTTGCCAGGTGTGCTAGCACACACTTGTAGTCTAAGCACTCAGAAGGCTTATGCAGGAAGATCAGTTCAAGGCCAACCTGGGCTACCTAGTGAGCTTAGGGCCAATGTAAACTACATAGAAGGACCCTCTCAGAATAATAAATAAGGAACAAGTAAACCAAAAAAAAAAGTAGAGAAAATCTAAACTTTTAGTCAGCATGACCCACATTTTACATACTCAGCTGTCATATTTGACTAATGACTGCCATACTGAATAGTTCACATATATTACTGTTTTATAGACACTTCTGCATTTCTGTTAAATAATGCTGGCCTCAAAAGCAAAGCATCAGAGGATTTTTAAGTAAAATTATAAAGTATTAAAGGAATAATGAGATGATTGTGTCATAACTAATATAGCAGAAGGTAAAAAGAAGTTGTCCTCAACATGTATATAAGAAAACTTTGGAAAAATTATTCTGATTAAAAGATGTGAGTCTGTGTTGCAGGCGAAAGGGGGAGAAATGGGAGAATGGAATTAAGAGGAATGAGAATCAGATTTATTATTTATTTATTTATTTAGTGGTATGAGGAGTCGAAATCAGGACCTTGCACTTGCCAGACAGGTGTTTATGACACCAAGCTATCTCCCTAGCCTGAGAATCAGATTTTTAATGTCAGTCCCCCTCCCCCTCCCAACAGGTTTTGATTTCAGAATTGATGAGAGAAAGTGCATTTGAATATTTAGCTTTTACATGTAAATTATAATACTACAACTTTCTAAAAGTTTTGTCTGTAATAGTGATACTACCCATGAGACTTTATACTGTCACTTATAGTGTACTACTTTAGTCTCATCATCAGATTCTTAATGAGTAGTGAGTACTTTAGCCAGGATAGTTCTGCCAGCAGTTCCAAGAGAGCCATGGTTGTTCCATTCTTTTAGTGTGAGTGTAGTGATTATTAGTAAGAATGAATATGTAATGTGAAGAATGAATTAGTAATATCTAGGAGCCTAGTACAGAGCCACACACGTGTAGTGCCAGTTCTCATAAAGATGAGGCAAAAGGATCCCCTGAGCCCAGGGAGTCAAGACAGTCTGCACAGCATAGTGAAACCCCATCATAAATGAAAATAGAAGAAAGAAAAGAAAATTTAAGTTGCCACTGTTTTGCTGTGAAAGAATTATCTTCACATGTTTCTAGGACTGTTTTTTAAAAAGGATTTTTTTTTTTTTTTTTAACATATTGGTTGTTATAGGGTCTCACTGCACAGCTCAGACTCATAGTGATCCTCCTGTTTTCAGCCTCCCCAGTGCTGGGATTACGGGCATGCGCCACTACACCCAGATTCTGTGGCCAGCTCAGCCCACCCTGGGGGTGGGGGTAGTGCAGCATGTGATGCTAGGGATCAAACTGTGGTCCCTGCGCTTGCTTAAGCAGGCCCTTTAATCCATTGAGCTATCTTGCTGGCCCCTAAAAAGTTTTAACAGAGAATCACAACTTGAATTTAGATCCAGAACATATCTTCCTTCTCTTTATTCTCTTTTGTCTAAGTTTAGTAAAATATGAACTTTCTGTACGTCTCTACCTGAAGGCTTTATTGGTTCAATATGGGACAGATTTACATCTATTTCATTCTATAAATATTAAAAATTGGGAGTTGCTTGAAAGTACTAGCTTACAAAATAAACATGTTTGCATTTGGATAATCAGACAGTATATATAATAGCTGTATTGATTTAAGTATTGAGAAAAACTATATGAACACTTCTCTATAATTGGTAATCTGACTTTTTTTATTTATATAGTTCTGGAATAAAGGAAGAGAAATCAAGAGGCTACTCAGATGAAATAAATTCAGAAAACAGAATACCACAAGAGAGATGTGTTCTCCAAACTCATGTGACAAAGAAGGAAAATCCAGATGCAGACAGTGATTTTGATACTAAGAGTAGTGAAGATGAAATGGAAGAAAACAAAGTGAATTGTAGAAAGGCAAAGGTCACAGAGACCTCCAGGAATTATTCCAAACATCTCAAGAACCGGACTCACTCAAGATCATCTAGTGAAGAAAAAGAACATAGTACCAAATATCATGCCAAAAATTCCAAGTCCAGAGGGCATGACAAAAGGGAAGATCACCACGAAAGGCAGTCCAGAGACCAGGAGAACTATTACACTGACCGTGATCACAGAAAAGCAAAGGATTCTCATAAACCCAGAGAAGCCAGTCATAGAGATTCCCACTCAAAGAGGCATGAACAAGAGGATAAGCCAAGGGTAGACCAGAGAGAAAGAAATGACAGAGAATGGAAAAGAGAGAAATATTCCTCAAGAGAACAAGAAAGACATAGACAACAAAATGATGCTGACCAATACAGTGAGAGAGGTACGGAGAAGGAAGAAAAGAGCAAAGAGAAGGAAGAACAGATGAAAGGAAGGAAGGAAAGGTATGAAAGTAACGATGAATACAGAGATAAGGGAAAACAAGAAGTAAGTGTTCAGTCTTCAGAAAGAATTTACAGAAAAGAAGGCAGATCTAATTCTAGGGCAAAGGAAGAGTTTTTTGACCATGAGAGAGCTAGTAAAGTAAGGAATATGGAAAAGAAAAAAGAAAGATACCAAGAAAAGCCCTCTGGTTCTGAAACATCACTGGGAGAAAAACACAGACTCACAGAAGAAAGGCAAGAGAAGGGCAAAGAACAAGAGAAACTACCAGAGGCAGTGAGCAAGTTTGCAAAGAGGAATAATAAAGAAACTGTAACGTCAGCTAGAGACAGGTACTTGGCCAGGCAAATGGCACGGGCTAATGCAAAGACCTACATTGAGAAGGAAGATGATTAGTGGCTGCCCCAGCAGGGAGATCTGTGGAAGCACAGGGTATTGTAACTCCCAGGACTCGTGAAGGTGTCATGAAATTTGCTAGTTGAGGGAATGTATTTAAAAATATATTTTTAAATTTTTTTTAAATTAAAGTCAAAAGTCAGTCTTCTAATCTTGACTGTTTAACTAGAAATATGTATATTTGTATGTATGTGTATAATATTGCTTTGTCAGTACCATATTTCTTGGTTGTATTCAAGAACCATAAGTGTGTGTACATCCTGAAGATTATGAGGAACATTAGCTGCACTGCAACCATTAAAAAGTAAACAGCTTTCCTAACAATGTTGCTTTTGTTACAATAGCTGTTTTGTTTTATATTGTATTTCAGGTAAAAATTTGAAAAGTAGGAAAAGTGGTTATACTTTTTACCCTGAAACTTGCATTAAAGTATAAAATGAAGATCATGTATGTTCTCTAAATAAATTTTTGGCCCATAGTTGGTTTAAATAAAAATAAAAAAGTGATGTACTTTTAATCATGCTTTTATTTTACTTTTTTTTTCTTGTTTTTGCGGAACCGGGGATTGAACTCAGGCCCTTGCGCTTGCCAGGGAAGCACTTATTCCACTGAGCCATCTCCCCAGCCCATACTTTTATTTTAAAAGTAATTTCACCTTTATGTCACAATTCCTTTTATTGTTGTAGATAGTAAAATTTAATTTGTAATTCTGAAACCTTAAGAAGTTATTAAATTGGTTACATATGTAAATCTAGGCTAAGGATGAAAAGACGTTTACTCTAAATGAAATTACAGATTGAGTTGGTCTATTTTGTACATTTTTTGTGTACTTTTAAAAAATACAGCTTGTTACAAGTTCCATTTGTAAATACTTAAACTAGGATTACTAAATCTTTGAAATTTCACATAGGCAGTTATACACTGTAAATAATTTATTAATAAGGGATGGAATGCTATGGAGATAGTAGCTGTCATAACAGGAGTGCTTATTCTACTGAGCCATCTTCCTAGCCCCTCATGAAGAAAAGGCCATTTATGTCTCCCATGATAATTTTAGGTTTAGCATTCATATGTCATTATAACTTTAGTAACCAGGAAGATAAGAATGCCCAGATCTCTTAACACAGTAAATACCAGTTACACATCTCAATAATAGAATATAGATCATTGACAGTCATAAAGTCTAAAAAGCCCTGACTTATTCAGGGGAAACAGCATATGGTAACTATAGAAAGATAACAGGGTGAGATCATGGGGTACCATGACAGGCTTAAACTCTTAAACTTTGGTAGTACATACAGTTTCTTCATTAGAATTGTTTCATAGGGACCTGGGAGATGGCTCAGTAGAATAAGCACTTCCCTGGCAAGCGCAAGGGCCTGAGTTCAATCCCTGTTTCTGCCAAAAAAAAAAAAAAAAATTTTTTTTTTGTTTTTTAGAACACATGTGTTCTAAAGTTATTGTATATCAAATATAAGTTTCCCCATAGGAAACAATGGAAACAAATGATTCCACTTGTTTCATAACTGGGCCTGTGATTGAGAAAATTAATTTGATCATTGTGAAGTAGTCTAGGGAGATAGTGGTGTCAGGGAGCTCTGATAAGAAACTGGAGTTTCCCTCTCCTAGAAGTTGAGACTTTCACAAAGGAATTTGGATAGGGAAAGTTGTAGATTACTTTTGTTAACCTACATAGTTTGAAGACGTGTCAGTGAAAAAATGAAAATCTGGTATTTTCATATCACCTCAGATACACTGATGTTTTGCCTCAACAACCGCACCCTTTCGTGAAAACAGCATCTTGATTTTCTTTATTCTTAGTCCAGGGGTTCATATGGGTATAATTGGTGACTCAACTCAGGCCAGCCCTCCAACTGTCAAAACGTACAAAGTTATTTTCCACTTGTGGCAGAATGCCTGGCTGGCTGACAGAAAAGCTTACACACAGCAGTAATGAGATACAGAAAGAAACAGTTTTGTAAAGAGAAAACACGCATTTCAAAAAAAAGTTTTACCCACACCACATAAGATCTGAACCCCTTCCCAGCCTATTCTGCTTTTTTTGAATTTCAATATCGTAGATTAATTTTTCTTGTTTTCTAGGCTGCAGAAAATTTTCTCCATTCTGTTGTTGATGGACATTAGATTGCTTGAGCTTATGACTAACATTTCCAGGAACATTCTTATATTTGTCTCTTAGTAAGTACATACATGTTATTTGAATATTCCTAGGAATAGAATTGCTTATTAAGTATGCAAATATTTAGGTTTAATAGCTATATTAAAATATACTTTACCAATGTAGGAGAGTTGCAAGTGGTCCATGTTTTGCTTTTGTTTAGTATTCATCTTTTGCTCCTGGTAGATGTGATGGTATCACAAGTTTCATTTTGTGGTTGCTTGATGATGTCTTACATATTCCACTCCTTTGGGGATTCAGAGGTGGTCAATCTACTTTTCGTAATTACTTGAATAGGTTCTTTATTCCTCCCTGTGGCTTGCCTTTTTGTTCTCTTGGTAGTATCTTTTAGTGAACAGAAACCTCTAATATTTATATATAAAATTTGTGATTCATTTGATGTTTATGGTTGCACTGGATACATTTCAAGTGCTCAGTTAAGGTATTTAGCTACCACACGAAACAGAAAAATGGATTTACAGGACATTTCTATTACAGAAAGTTTAATGAACATCACTCATACTTCTTACATTGAGATCTACAATGCACCTGGAATTAATGTGATGTAAGAGGAATTAAGATACGTGTTTTTTTACAGTCAGTCCTGGTAGTGCACACTATAATCCTAGCACTCTGGAAGGCTGAGGCGAGAGGATCACAAATTCAGTGCCTTAGTGAGATCTTGTTGTCTTTTGAAACTTTTATGTTTTCTGTATGCAGATGTCCCTAACAAAGATTTTTGGACATAGGAATCAAGAACTGTTGGTTGTCCTGGATTAGGATTATGGGTGGTCATCTCCCATATCCCATATAACCTTAAGTCATTTATGCAGAAATTTCTACAGTAAGAACTATGTATAGGTCACAGTATTTAGCATTTAGTATTTAGGTGATTGGGTAAATGGCTTATTCACAATGTCAGAATTTTAATATATTATTTGGACTAGTATAAGGGATTTACTTATTCTATGTGTTAATTTAAACGTGAGATCTAAGAAAATTTAAAATTTGAATTCCTCTGATGAATTTTTAGTAAGATAGGAATGACTCAAAATACCTTAATTTTTCTCCCTCATATCCTTTTTTGACCCCTTACATCAGTCATACCAAATATGGTAAAAGCTTGATTTGCAAGCATAATTTGTTCCAGGAACATGCAAGCATGTATGTGTTCTGAAGTGATTGTATATCAAATACAAGTTTCCTCATAAGAAACAGTGGAAATATGATTCATTCCATAGCCCAAAATATTCTTATAAAAATTATACAAAATAACAAAACTTGTTCATCCCTTTGGAAACCTTTATGGTTGGTATGAAGAAAATGACATTGTGTAGGACACCTTTCCTATCACTAGTGGAATCATTGCTGTCTATTGGCTCAATAGCATTTCATGCAACTTTTAACAAGGAACTCATCGAATGACACTTTTGCTTTTGAGGATTTTGTGGAAGTTCATTGCAGTGTCATTAACCTGATCAGTTGCTTACGTTGCTACAGCCTTTTTTGGGTGGTGCTTTTCTATAAAATTTTGCACTTTCCCACATTGTACACATCTCACTTGTGCATTCACTTAACAGGCACTCAGAGGTTAAGCATGCCACTCACTCTTACATCTCCCTAATCTCATTTGAAGTGAGGACAGCTTTTTGTCCTCTGCAGACCTGAGCTCCATAACCTTTTGCTGTTGGGAGGTGATCACCCATAATCCTAAAGAGGTGAAAGAACACTGTGATCATGTGGATACCATTTCAGTGTTTCTGTTTGCTGTAGCATCTGGTGTGTCAGCTGGGAAGACTTGAGTGCTGTCATCTTTGGTCACTGGTTGTGGTCCTTGCAGATGGAGCAAGGACCTCTCCAGGTACTGATGGGCAGATATGCCCTCAAGATTTCTTGTGCTCCCTCAGAGATCTAGAGGATTCCTGGCTCCTGCTGCTTTGAGCAGCTCACATCAGGCCCCAAAGAGAGGAGGATGCAGTCTGTTCTGTCTGCCTGATTCTGGTAAGACCCCTGGTGGTACCCCAGTTGTCTGTTAGTCCTGCCCAGCGTGAACAGAAGGGGAATCTGATCAACTTATTAGATCCTCCCTCAAAGGAAGGAGTTTGGCATGTTTAACCTTTGAGTGCCTATTAAGTGAATGCACAGGTGAATGGCATAGACAGTGTAAGCAATAGGCTGCTCTATCTGTGCACCAAGACTGAGAAGCACTGGTTGCAGTGGCTGATTGGGCCCTCACTTGTGGTTCAGTGGTGATGATCAATATATGGCCTAATAGAATAGCAGCCTTGCACCCTCCTTAGCTAAGTTGTCAGGGGTGCAGCCAGGTGAGCACCTATTAGTCTCTTTCTCTGAGGGCCACCCGTCCTTTGTGGCACCATCATTCAAAGACACACAACACATGTACCCAGGAAGTCAGAGATGGGAGCTAATTAGTCAAAACTAACAGTCCCTGACTGCAGGAAAAGAGGCTTTTATGAAGTTAACAGTGAAACCAAACTGCTCCTTTTTTTTTTTTTTTTTTTTTCAAAAATTCTTCCTGAGAATTCCATGTTGGCACCCTGGTCAACTGCTGCAGTTGCCAACAGTTTCAACCCCACTCTCAGCTCATGTACTTCCAGCTAATTGAACTAGTTCCAATTCAATTAGTCATTGCCTGCATTCGGCCACAGAGCAGAATGTCTCCTCTGGAGACAAGCCTGTCCTGGTCAGATGACAACTTTTAATGCCTACTTGAGATGACTGTCAACAATTGCTTCAGAGTTTATTTTGACTGAGGAAAAAATTGGGACTGTCAGCCTTGACAAATAAATTGCCATGGCCTTTCCCAAAGTTCTCCCCATCTAGAAGTATAAAATCAAACACTTTTCAAAGACACCTTCTCATCATCAATCACTGTAGCCCAGAAACCTGCTGTGATAGACATTGACACCATGTGATTAAAGATAAGGGCTATGGATACTAAAAAATAAATGCCCTTTCAGATTAAAAGGCTGCTCAAAAGCTTCAACCTGGATTAGATGACAATTCCATCATGACAACTGACCAAAGGGTGCTCCTCAGACCTCACAGCCCAAGAATAATGGCAGACCCATTTCCTTAGTAACCAACAAATATGTTTGTTACAAACAGTTTTGACACAAAAAACCATCACTACCCCCATCTGTGAGGCACAGGGAAACCTAACTATCCAAACCCACCTCATCCTGAAGCTTTCCTTGTTCTGTTAGAACTGGATAGGTAGGATAGACTGAACTCTATCAAGTTGGGCCCCTGAGAGCCTGCGGTTACTGCAAAAGTTGGGGGGCAAACCTGTGATGTGGACTCGCTCTGCCTTCAGAAATCCCCTCCTTCAAAAAGTTACCATCACTGGCGCAACCGGGACTCTATCCTCCTACCCTCTGCCAGACACAGACTTGTAGCCTGGGGGGATGTCTCACCAAACAAATTCCTCCAGTCAGCCTCTCTCTCATTTAAACCCACACTTTCCCCAAGAGGAAGATGACACCTGCATCAGCCTGGGACAGTAACCATAGTCCTATAATTCTAAAAATTGTCCCAGAGGTATGAGTCAAGTTTCACCTCTCAGCCTAACTACTAGCCATACTCCAGCCACACCTCAGCTAGCTAAAGCAGTGATGGACTATTGGACTGATGGGCTATTAGTCATTTTGGAGCACTTCTGTCCCAGGAAGTATGCCCAGTGGGGATTACCAACCAGCACACAATCTCTGTGCCATTAACAAAGCTATCACCTTGGTTCCAGGCTCATACACCCTTTTTTTTTGGACTGTTCTAGATTTAAAAGATACCTTCCTCTTGTGAGTTGCTCACATAAGCCCCTTCAACTGGGAAAATCCTGAAACAGAAGGCCAGCTTACTCAGTCTGTCTCCCACTATTTTCAGGGAGGTTCTGATAACAGATTTGGCCAAGCCACCAGCACATTTTCCCCAAAATAACCTGTTTCTCTCTCCCTTCCAGCTGTCATGGTCCCCCAGGCAAAGAGTATGAACTGTCAAACTGCTAAAATACAGCTTTCCTGCCTGTAAAGCCAGTTCAGGATCTCAACTACAATGCTGCTGCAATAGCCCTCCATATACACTGTCTCAGTCTTGCCACCCGCAGCCTACTGGTACACCTGCCTAAAAGAATGCCACCTTCTGAACCTTGATTGGCTCCTGTAAGCCAACCCCTTTGCAAAGACCCCAGTCATGAACTCAAAAGTCGACTCAAACCTGCCAGAGGTTCGAAAGCATAGTTCCCAACACAAAATATCACTGTACTTCTGATTAGTGACACCCTAGCTGCCTGCTGGAAAGGCACAAAAGCTCTTGTAATATCTGGCAGAAACTGGTTACAAGAAAGAAACTACAAATTTCTTGGAGCTTCTGGCTTCTATAGAATCTGGATCCTTGAGTTCACAAAAGCAATGAAGCAACCTACCTGTGCAAATACTTGGGTCCAGTCGTGAAGGGCTGCCCTACTCCCCTGCCTCCATGCTCTTAACAGCCATAGTATTGATCAAGAAAACTGACAAGGTCACCTTTCGCCAAGACCCAACTGTCTAGGTGCCGCATGCTGTACTGGACCTCCTAAATTACTGTGGACCACTTAATCCTTCCACATATCTGCCCACCAAACTGGGCCCAGCAGACCATGACTGAAAGGTAAACCTCCTGACAGATGCTAAGTACACCTTGTTTTCAGATGGAAGTAAGTCTATTAGGAATGGAGTCTGGCTAAACATGCTGTAGTCCCTTTGGACAAAGTTATTTTGGCCAAGGCTCTCCTACTGCTTCTTTCTGCTGTCTAAAAACCTGCCACCAATGCCAAATCTATGCATTTAAGCACCTCCAGGAATCTGATTGACTGAAACATTAACCCCAACCAGAAAAACTTTATATTGTACTACGGGGAGATCCATCTTTATCAGAACTAGATCTGCCTCACCGTGTGTTCTGCAAGCTCAAACCACAGCACTGGCACCTGTACCCCTGTACCAGCTCAGGTTTCAACATCTGTGTCACTGGCCCTGACCTCCTCCTATTTAAAAATTTACAGAAAAATTTAGTACTCATTTACACCTACTAAAGCTGGCCTGAGACATTCCCTACCCAAACTGAGAGGACCATAAAGGTTCACAGGGTTCTTCTGTGAAAAATTATCCCTAGATATGGCCTACCCTTGACCATGGGCAGCAACAAGGAGCCTGCGTTTGTAGCAAAAATAACTAAGTAAAAACTACATACAACATACAAGTCACAAGCTCTAAAAAGTTGGAAAAACATAATCCTACAGAAGCAGCTTATAACTAGCTCCACAAAAGTTTGTTAAAAGATCAGCTATAGCTGTAGGCACCCCTGCACACACATATAACCCTGCTGCGTATTAACTACAAGTTTCAGAAATACAGCCTTACATCTACCATTCCAGAGTTCTGGAGAATTTACCTGGGCTAGACAGATCCTCTGGGACTCACACTGAAGACAGCACACTCAAAGCCCTGGTTTGGTCACACTGCTGAAGCCTGAGGGAACTGGGCATAGGATTGCCCCATACCACAGTGCATTACTCCCCTTCATTTTTGTGCCTTTTCAAGCTGCTTACCCCAGTCCTTGCTTTGCCTTATCTCTATTGATGATTGCCCCAAGAGAGTAGAAAATAACTATTCAGGTCTTTTACAGGTGATAAAGATTTGAGGAGTGTCCAAGGCAGAGTATCCTAGATCAAATTAACTCTTCACTCCCTTGTAAGAGTCAACTTAAGGAGAAACCCTATAATAAAGGGAAAACCCACACACTTCTGGTGGGAATTTTCAGTCTTGAGGACCTTGGCTAGGGCCCATCCTAGGACCACTGACAGCTCCAGTGTTACTACTTCTAGTTGGGCCTTGTTTCAGAAGATCACACGTAACACGCTTAGCAACAATTTTCTAGGAAAACTAAGAGGAGGATGTAGCAGAAGATACCCTCCACCCCCAGACAGTATCCTTCAGTTTGTTAGTTGCCCAGGTAATAGTTTCTGTTCCAGTTCTGGTTGCTTCTGTTCTCTTAGAAATAGCTGGTCACTGTGATGCACATTGTATAAACCAATCCCTAATTGACAAGCCATTCTGCCCCTGTACTTCCTGCCTGCTTCTTCCATATAAATCCTAGACTACCAGAGATCAGGGAATATTTTGGAAATGATCCTGATCAGTGCCCACTGATGTAAATAAATGTGCACCCAAGTCCTGGGTGTCATTTCAGTGTGTCTATTTGCAAGGCAGTATCATTTTATAAGTTCACGTAAACTCGGTGCTATGGTTTGTCTCTTCCAAAAGTAATAAAATTTAATCCCCATTGTGAGCTAATGGAACCTTTAGGAGGTAACACGATTAGGCAGGCCTCTGCCTCTGTGATTAATAGGTTTTCTGAAGAATGGGTCTTAGCTAAGCTTTTCCCAAACTCCCTTTCATACGGTGAAGCCTTGGGACTCTGCCAGCAAAAAAAAAAAAAAAAAAAGTTGATCATTCACTAAATGCAACCCCTTGACCCTGAACCAGAGCAATCAAAATAAATGTTTCTTTGCAATTTATCTTGTCTGTGATATTGTGTTATTAGCAACAGGAATCTAATAAGGCAATTTGCAGTTTAAAATGTTTGTGAGGCACTCTGATACACTTAGCTGAGACTTGGAAATCCTCGGTTAACGCCTAAATCATCTGCATAACCTTGGGAAAAATTTCTTTGAATTTTAGTTTTCTTATCTGTGAAAGGGAGATAATGAAAGTATCTCCCTCGTATGACTGATGTGAATATTGCTTGAAGCTGTGTATGCAATGCTGTGCCTGACATGCCCCGTTAGTACTTATCATCATGGTTACCTTGTCATGACCACCTATAAGGAAATAGACCAGTAATGTGGGATGATGTACGTGAGGTTACTTAGCTTGACTTACTCAGCCTTACTGGCCGAAACAGGACTTGAACCTCGTCTTCTCAGTCCTATTGGTTTGTTTTTCTGTATTTGAGTTTTAGCAAAATGTCCAACATTAGCGATACTTACAATGGAGGGAAGCTAAGATTATTTTAGATCTACAGGTATAGCCCTATGGGAGAGAACTTGCCCAGCAAACAAGTATGAGACTTGGTTTGAATACCAGTGCAAGCCCCTGGACACACAGACAAAAGATGTCTTAGTCCCTTTGTGCTGCTGGAATAAGTTTATAAATAATAAGTTTGTTTTTCACAGTTCCAGAGACTTAAGTCCAAGACTGAGGCACTGGCACAGTCCAGTGTCTTGTGTTGTGAGGGGCCTGTGCCCGCGATAGTATCTTCCTCAAACCTAACAGAGAAGAGGCATACAAGGGCTTAAGCTGGTTCCCACCAGCTGAAGAAGGTAGACCACTCATACCTAATCACTTTCCAAAAAGAACCTATATCTTTTGGGGGCAGGGGCAGGAACTGAACTCAGAACCTCATGCTTGCCAGGTAGGTGCTCCACCACTGAGCTAAATCCTTGCCTCCCCCCTTTCTGGTCTTTTTGAGACAGGGTCTCCCTAGCTGTTCAGGCTGGCCTTGAGTTCACTTTGTAGCCCAGACTAATCTCAAACTCACAACGATCCTTCTGCCTCAGCCTCCCAAGTGCTGGGATTACAGATGTATACCACACTCATCCTTAAAAAAAAAAAAAAAAAAGGAAAAGAAAGACCTCCCCCCATGGTACTTAAAATTGTACCTTGGGCCTTGTAATGAGCTATTTGCCATCTGTTTATTTTTTTTGAGACAGAAATGCTGGTCTAAGCCCAGAAATCCTCCTGTCTTGGTCTCCCAAGTAGTAGAGACTGCAGGATTAAGTTCCAATGTGAATTTTGGAGGGGGTACCTCAAAAACCGCAGAACCTGAAAAATTGAAGTAGTAGCCAAAAAAGTTTAAGGTATTTTTGTTTTGGGTTTTGGTTTTGTATTTTAGTGAAGGGTCTACAGGGTGTTCAGGGTCTCACTTCTAGATCGGACTCTTAGTGATCCACCTGTTTACAGCCTCACAAGAGCTGGGATTACAGGCACACACCACCACACCCAGTCTCAATTGCCATTTCAGTGTGCCCTGTGGGCAGGGCCAGCATGCCTGGCCCAAGGATTGAACCTCCAACCCCTGGACCTGCTTGCAGTCACTTTAATCCGCTGAGCTATTTGGCTGGCCTTAGGTTTTGGAAAGTTTAGAAGTATACCTTATTGATGGAGTCTTTACCTTAGAAGATGTTTGGTCCAAACTTTGTCCATCCCACTACATTACTTATCACCTTTTTCACACTACCTCTTATTTTACCCAAGTTGCATTATAGTGGGTTAAAAAAAATACTCCGAACATGTTTTTCGAAGGAAAACACATACTATAGCATAACAGTATCCAGCTGTGCATCTCAGCAGCTGAGACGGGGGACTTCAGGAAGCAGTCGACATTGAGGTGCTTGGGGACAAGATTGTGTGTGTGTGTGTGTGTGTGTGTGTGTGTGTAAGTGGAAATGAGGGAGATTTACCCGTTATACACTGTGTTACATTTTTGTGTATTTATAATTTTTTACTACATGCTTTTCTTGATTTTTCTTGTAGAATAAGCCCATTTCAGTACACTCACACATGAAAATCCACTCTTACAACTTAGGGAGGAGGGTGAAGGTAAGCCACCAGCCGCCCATTACTCGGATGATGAAAGCCAAAGAAGTGGGAAAATAAACCATGTAATAGAGGCTGAGCATACAGCAGTGGAAGAAAGCTTGCCTGGCATGAGCAGTATCCTGGATTTGATCTTCAATAGTGCAAACAAAGCAAAAAAGGTGTGTCAGTCTCAGATTCTGCTTCTATTTCTATTCCTCTTTTCTGTTGTACTCTAAAATAAGACATTTTTGTATTTTAGAAAACAAATTCAGTGTGACTTTGGGCACTTTGGATTTCCCTGGCTTCCACTGATTGGCAAGTACTCTACCCACTGAGCCATACCCCCACGCCCTATAAATGCTAATTTTTAAGGTAGATGTACAAATAACCTTTGGCCTGGAATCAGAAAAGCCAGGTATAAGGCCTGTTCTGGAACTTTCCAGCTGTGTGAACTAAGACAGTCAACTTCTCTGAGCCTCAGGCTCTTTGCTCCTTGTCTGGGAAAACTGTATGTCAGCTAGACCTCTGGTAGTCAGATGAATGTTATACATGTTTTTTGTTTTGTTTTGTTTTAAATTATTTTTTAAAAATCTTGTATTTTTACTTGGCACTGGGTCTTGCTATGCAGCTCAGACTTGTAGTGATCCTCCTGTTCCAGCCTCCCCAGCACTGGGATTACAGGTGTGTGCTACAACGCCGGATTTTGGCAGCCAGCACGGCATGCCCAGTTTCAGGGCCTGCACAGCATGTGGTATGAGGGGTCAAGCCTAGCTCTTTGCTCTGGGTAGGCAGGCACTTAGACCGCTGAGCTACCTGCCAGCCCTGAATGCTGTATGCTAAGTCAAATTATAAACACCTTATTATAGATTGTCAAGAATTTATTTAGCTTTACTACAATTTCACATTTCTAACTTAAGATAGTTTGGTTTGGGTTATGTATAAATGTTTTCACACTACACAGATATAACTAAGAATTTTAGGCCGTGGGGATGGCTCAGTAGAATAAGCACTTCCCTGGCAAGCGCAAGGACCTGAGTTCAATCCCCGATTCCACACACACAAAAAATTATTTTAGGGGCCGGGGAAATGGCTCAGTAGAATAAGCTCTTGTCTGGCAAGTGCAAAGCCCTGAGTTCAATCCCCAGTTCCATCAAAAAAAAAAAAAAAAAAAAAAAGAATTTTATTTTACCTTTAAGAAATGGGAAGTTTTTTTATGAGATGCAGCAAATCTATTAGGCTATTAAGAATTATTTCAGGAATAATTCACAGCAGAAATGGTTACTGATATCTCTTAATCTATCTTTTTTTTAAAATTTTATTTATTTATTTGTTTGTTTATGTGTGTGTGTGTGTGTGTGTGGCCAGCTCAGCCCACCAGGGGGCGGGGCTGGCTGGCATGTGGTGCTGGGGGATTGAACCGCAGTCCTGTGCTTTGCTAAGCTTGTTCTAAGTAGGTGCTTTAGACCACTGAGCCATCTCACCAGCCCCTCTTAATCTATCTTGAAACATATAACTAAACCACCTAAATGAATATAGGGGAATTATATCCATCTTAAAGAAAGGACTCTTTTATTCCAGTAATACTTAGGTTTAATTCTTCCAGATAATTTGTTTTTGTTTCTCCTTTTGAGACAGGGTCTCATGTATGGTTCAGGTTAGCCTTGAAATCAGTATGCAGCTCTGGGTCTGGGGAGATAGCTCAGCAGTCTAAGTGCCTGCCTGGCAAATACAAGAACCTGGGTTCAGTCCTTGGTCCCACATGCTATGCCAGGCCCAGAAGCCAGGCGAGTTCAAACCAGGTGTGGTGGTGCACACCTGTAATCCCAGCACTGGGGAGCCTGAAACAAGAGGATCACTATGAGTCCCACCTGCGTAACAAGACCCTGTACCAATTACATATATTAAAAATAAATAAATACAAATTTTTAAAAGTATGTAGCCCAGGTTGGTCTCAAACTCCTCCTGCCTCTGCCTCTCTGGTGATGGGATTACATTGTGTGACACTATACCTGGCCAAAATTAACTTTTTTTTTTTTTTTCAATATTAAGGATTGAACTCAGGACCCTGCATTTGCCAGGCAGGCACTTATTCTACTGAGCTATCTCCCTGGCCCCCAAATTAACTTTTGAGTCCAATATACAATAAAAAATATCCTGAAGACTAGTGCTACAATACTTGCTTACCATGTTAGAGCCCTTTAGTCTGATCCCTAGCACTGCAAAAAAAAAAAAAAAACTGAAAAGTTTTTGTATATAAAAAACTTTATGGTTAGCACTTTTGGGTTTTTTGTTTTCTGTTTTTTTTTTTTGTTTGTTTGTTTGTTTGTTTGTTTTTTCGAGACAGGGTCTTGCTTTTTAAGGCAGGCTGGCCTTGAGCTCTCTTCTGTAGGCCAAGGTAACCTAGAACTCATGTTGATCCTCCTCCTGCCTTGGCCTCCTGAGTGCTAGGATTCTAGGTGTGCACCACATGTCCAGTTTCAAATTATATTTTATTTATTTTATTTTTTTTTTTTTTTATTTGAGAGAGAGAGAGAGAGAGAGAGAGTGTGTGGTGTGTGTGTGTGTGTGTGTGTGTGGCCAGCTCAGCCCACCAGGGGGCGGGGCTGGCTGGCATGTGGTGCTGGGGGATTGAACCGCGGTCCCTGATGCCTTGCCAAGCTTGTTCTAAGTAGGTGCTTTAGACCACTGAGCCATCTCTCCAGCCCCTCAAATTATATTTTAAATGCCATTAGAAAATAGCTGCAGACTCTTATATCCCTAATTTTATCTTTTTAAAATATGTATTTTTCACCTATTGAGTTTAATGTATACCTTTAATTTTAGGGTATGAATAATAGTAATCTTCCAAAATATCTTTTCTAAAAGAAAAGAAAATGCTCTTGTTTGTATATAACATTTTAACATAGAAATGCAATATATTTAGTCCCACATTAGTGTTTATAAGTTACTAGAAATAAATTACTTACATTTTAGACTACAACTATAGAATTACAGGACAAATATTGTCTATTCTGTCCCCTGAATGCCAAGGCTCCTAGTTCAGTAGACATCAAAACGTTTTTCTGATGCTGTGTTTCACCACTGCATATTATGTCCAAACTAGGATTGTCCAGTGAAGAAAATCTATTTTGATACTTTTTTAAATAGTAGCATTGGGCTAGGGATGTGTCTCAGTGGTAGAGAGTGCTTGCTTAATGAAGCACCAAAGCAAAGAACCAAAACATATGGCACAGTCACACACACACACACACACACACACACACACACACACTCTGGACTTGCTAGAACAACTTGGCTCAAATTTTTTGATAACTGCTAACAACTATCACCTCGCATTCCAGTTGATACCTATTGTGAATCATTTCCAACAAAAGAACCCTTCTTCTACAAAGGCGAGGCTTTAAAAAGAAAATCTAATATGGAAGCAAGACTGAACTGATTATAACTATGTGGAAGTGGGAAACACTTAAGATTCTATCCTAAAATATCTTTTCTACAACCTCTCTGTTAAGCCAACTGAGGTGCATTATTTCATTCTAGTAGGGGAAATAAAATTTATGTTCACCTTTCTTTAGAAATTTTCAGATGCCAGGAAGAACAGACAGATTAGTTTGATCATCAAGCTTTAGATCTTTTCTATTGTTTAAACTTAGAGACAGCAATGAAAGAAAAGGGTATTACTACAGAGAGTAGCAAGAAAAGGGTGCTGCTATAGAAAGTAGCAAGAAAAAGGGGGGAGGACTTTGACATATTCTTTCCATGGAATTAAACATGGCAAATTTCATTTTAAAAAAATCATTATTTCCATTTTGAAAGACATTTAGAAACCAAAGTGCTCCCAGTAAATGAAAACTTTCTGCTTTTCTAATATGTTAATATTTCCTCTCTTGTCCCTTTTTCATATTTAGATTTATGAATTTCACTCCTCAACATGCTTCTCATGCAAACACTTTCTAAATTCACCTTCTTGGTTAGAACCTCTGTGTAATCCTTGTTTTGAAAAATGGTGTGTGGGGGCCGGGGAGATGACTCAGTAGAATAAGCGCTTCCCTGGCAAGCGCAAGGGTCTGAGTTCAATCCCCGGTTCTGCCAAAAACATTTAAACATAAAAAATGGTGTATGAATTTCATGATGACTTGTACTTCTTTTTCCCACTTGGCACAGTACTCTTTTATTACATTATTTATAGGGATGACAGGCTATGGCACACAGCGATGGCAAACCTTTAAAGCTTTCAGTGATAATAGCCCACTGTGGAACACAGGCCATAAGTTCACTACCACTGGCTGGCCTCTCTGAGGAATCCCCTGCTGCTTTTCCCTACCTCTCCCAGACAGAAATAGAACGATGAAAAATGCCCCACTGTGTTTGATGAAGACAACCATCCTAGCAAATTCTGTTGTCTTAAGTATCACAGGTGGACTTAGGAGTAAAGAGACATACTAAGAAATGAACAATCCAATGAGCTTGGGTTGTATCATTGTCTATGATACATGTAAGGATGATAGATCATTGCATTCCACAACGATAACCTTTGATAGTGAACTCTAAGTCAATTATGTCATTGATAGAACACATCAGGGTAGTCTTTCCTACTAATAAGAAATAACTAGCAGCTGGAGATATCACTCAGTGGTAGAGCTCTTGCCTGGCATACATGAGGCCCTGGGTTCGATCCTCAGCACCACCAAAACCAAATTTCTAATTCCAGGAGAATCAGTCTCCCTTTTGGGTGATGGTAGTTAAGTGGACATTCATACTTACACTTAAAAATTGAGATTGGTAGCACCAGATTAACAAACGTAGTCAAAACAAAATAGCTCAAAGTCATTCATCTTACATGTAGAATAACTTTTTGCCTTATTTTGTGGTTCCATTGTTTGACTTTGGAGCCATTACACTGACTTTAGATTTGCCAGGATCTTTGCATCCATCTCCAAATGAGGCACCTGGGGTGGCGAATTTAGGTTACCATTCATGCATTCTAGGTAAGTTTATAGTTAGGGATAAATTCCTTAGAGCATATCAATAGAGGAAACAACTTCTAATAATTGAATACTCTCCATGTCTTTGCTCAGCAGCTTGTCTATATCCTGTGGGGAGGGTGTTTGTGGTTATTGAGATTGAACCCAAGGCCTTGCATGTACTACGCATATGTTTTACCACTGAACTACACCCCTTGCACCCACTTTCATGTCCATTTAATACTAATAGAAGCATAAGAAAAAATTAGGTCCCTAAATTATTTTACAGTTCAATTCCATTTTTAGTTTGTGCTTTTATGTAAAATGTCACGTTAGATATACAAGTCTTCAAAAGATTATATTAAAGCTTGCCTCCTCTTAAATTTTTCTTTAAAAAATCCATAGTGCTATTAATATATAAGGATCAAATAAGGGTAAACTAGGTAGGAAAGCAGATATTTTGATTTATTTCACTTTCATGAAGGTTGAAACCTAACACCTAACTGGGTAAAGGTCTGTTAGAAAAAAATGTGTATAAAAAAGTATAATCTGAGCAGAGCATTGTAGTGCATGCCTGTAATCCCGGTACTCTGGGAGGCTGAAGCAGGAGGATCAAAAATTTGAGCCTAGCCCTGGATTCAATGATTTAGTGAAACTCTGTCTCAGTAGTTCAATCAATCAATCAATCAGTCAGTCAGTCAGTCAGTCAGTCAATTTTAAAAAATGGAGACATAGCTCAGTGCAAAGGCTCTACATTCAATCCCCAGTCCAAAAAAAAAAAAAACAGTACAGTCTTGAGAGAATGCCTTGGTGCATATGGATAGAGTGGAGAAAAGCCATACTCAAAACTATTTTAAAATCAGGTTCTTGGGGCTGGGGAGATGATAGCTCAATGGCATAAGAACCTGCCTGGCAAGTGCAAGGGCCTGAGTCTGATTCCCAGTACCAAAAAAAAAAAAAAAGATAAATAAATAAAAGAAAAAGAAAAAGAGGGCTGGTGAGATGGCTCAGTGGTCTAAAGCACCTACTTAGAACAAGCTTGGCAAAGCACAGGGACCGCGGTTCAATCCCCCAGCACCACATGCCAGCCAGCCCCGCCCCCTGGTGGGCTGAGCTGGCCACACACACACACACACACACACACACACACATAAATAAATAAATAAAATCGTAAAAAAAGAAGAAAGAAAAGATAAAAGTCCTTGCTTAAAATCGGGTTCTTAACATTTGCAAATCTGTTCACCACTGAATATACTACACTTACATAGCTTCTTTCTGAGCACGTTAGAATGGAAATAAAGCAGCAAGAAGAAATAAAAGAATGAAGATAACGCAAGTCAGTAGAGGCACATTAAATTCACCTTTTCTTCTAACATTTGGGAAACTTCTTATCAGCTAGCCTTTAAAACCATCCCCAGCTGGCCGAGCTGTGGTGGCGGAGGTGCAGGTTGAAGGACGTTAGCTGCGGTGTTTCTGGCGAGATTGAAATCATGGCAGGTCCAGAACATGATGCCCAGTTCCAGTTCACTGGTATCAAAAAGTATTTCAACTCTTACACTCTCACAGGTAGAATGAATTGTGTACTGGCCACATATGGAGGCACTGCTATGCTTATCTTGTACTTCAAGTTAAGGTCTAAAAAAACGCCAGCTGTGAAAGCAGCGTAAGTGGATTTTACAGTGTCTGACCTCATCTGTTAAGTCCCAAGCCTGGAGGAGCTAATATCAACTCATCATGTAATACTCAATTTGTACAATAAATTATGAACCTGGAAAAAAAAACAAAGAAAAACCCCAAAAAACTATCCCCAAAGATTAAAAAGAACAGAATGCAGGGGAAATATAGAAAAATGGCCAGGGCAGAGACTGTTAGGGGAAGGCAGCCAGGGAAGGGTCTGTAACTGGATAAATCCAGGCCTCTGCTGCACGGACCTGCTTTTTATAAAGTTGTTAAGATTAAATTTGAATTATATGGAGAACTGAAGATGTGTCAGGCCAGCTAATTGAGTTCTTTGGTCATTGACAAGAATATAGTCCCTTTAAACTTTTGATAAAGTCTCACAGCACAGCGTAAAATATGCTTCTCTACCTATGCATCGGAGAGTCGGAAGCCCAAAGCCAAACTCACTTATCTGTATTATGAGCTTTACCTGAAATGAAAGGTCATTCACACAACTGATTATTCTCCATTTGCCTACACTTGATCTTGAGAATTATCTGGCTAATATATTGTCCTGGATGCTAGGAAGGACCAAAGTGAGGGCAGAAAACAGTTTTTGTCTAAGCAGACTCTCCAGTTGCTCTTGGATCAAAGATGCCCTTGTGAGTTTAAGCCAAGACACCAATTCTACATATCCTATAGCTAAGTGAGATTTGGATTTATTTTTTCTGCACAAAGTAACCTACATAGTCAAAATCATTTTAACTAAATAGAAATTAATCCAAATGTCCAGATGAACATTGAAGGTGGATGTGTCAAAATCCATCTTTAAAGTCGTTCACAACAAATCCATGGTGACTAACATTATAGGCCAAATTTGCTTGTGGAACATCCTGAATATGGAGAGAGAGAGAGAGAGAGAGAGAGAGAGAGAGAGAGAGGAGGAAGCCAGCAATGAACTATAGCAGATACCAAAGTTGGCCCATAAGAAGGGTATGTGAGCAAAAGTAGTATTACTGAAAAAGAAGGTACCAGAGCATGTTGTAGTAATCACACCTTTCAAATAATAACATACATGCATGTTTGAATAGGTAGGTTTTGTTAATGTAAAAAAATTAAAGGAAATTCATATAGTTTATAATGGGGCCAAAGTGTTGGAGTACAAATAAGAATAAACAGACATAACAATATACACAGACACAAATGCTCACATATACACATTATTTTTCAGTTGAGCTTCTTACATCATCTTTTCCTGACCCACAGAAGCACATGGGTAAGAAGGTTCTAGTAGAGTCAAGCAATAGAATTCTATGCTATTCAGAAAATATATGGCGAGCAAGACAACATCCCATTTTCTTCTAATGTTTAATGCATTCATGAACAGTGAAGCCTTTAGAGGCAAACAGATATCAGATAACAATTATACCCCCCCCAAAAAAAAAGACACAGGAAACAGTCACGAACTTGATTCTAAACCTAAGCTAGTCAGTGAGGGGGCAGTTTTCATCACCTCCATACACACCTTCACACACTCAAAACAGGCCAGTTCAGTTGTATCATAGTCCAATGTAGTAATAATGTCCCAGAGACTTAATGGAGGCAGCAAGTCTGGGCAGCAGACTTTTGGCTCTGTGTCTCCACGAAGATCCTTTCGCCATTAGGCAGGCTGGAAACTCATTCACTGAGAGGGAAGAGGTGAGGCGGGATTTGTCAGAGCTAGAGGGCTGGGAAGCCGGCTCCCACTGCAGTGTGTTACACAGCGTTCAAGCGGATGTCCCCACAAGGAATCTCTGTTGGTGTTTCTGGAGTGATACTTTTAATAATGCGCTTGTGGAAAGAAAATACAGTATTATAAAAAGTCTTGTAACTTAACAAAATTCCAAAAAAATTTCAACATTGCTGTTAAAACATTCTGTTATAACAATGCTTAAATCACATTTTAATAACGACAATCATTAGAAGTTGGGATAGTCTCTCTGACTTTCCTTAGGAAAGGAACTCTTATTTGATTTTGAAATATAAGATAGAAATAGTACAGTCTGAAGTCTAAGCATCTGAAAACTAGTTAAGAGTATTATTTTTAACACTAATTAGAAAAAAAATGCCTTTAATAGAACCTCAGTTGGCCCATACGATAGATGCCTTTGTTGCCTTACAAGAGACACCCTTTTCTCCGGACAAGAGGCAGCTTCCCATGGCCACACAGGGCCCAGGGAGCAGAGTGAGGGCTGGATTTCGTTCCACCCGCCCCTCAGATTCTCTGCACCCTGCATGCACACTGCAGCCACAGTGCCCAGTGCCGTGGCCACGGCAATAGCCAGAATCTTACCAATTCAGTGAATCCACCTATAAGGCAGTGCCGGTTCATGCATATGTGTGCATATTACCATAGAACAAAATTTAAAAGATGCAACCATTTAAGTTATCGCTTTTTAGGAAGACTCACATCAGTATAGTTCTCATCAGAGGGAAGAAGCTGAGAATTTCTACTACACAAATGGCGGAGGTGCACAGAAGCTTTAGTAGCTAAAATATGCTCGGGCTTAGGAATGAATTATACAACCTGCCTTATGAAAATTAAGCATCAGAATGACACCAAGCAGCTCAGGGCTGTACAGAAGAAAACAACAGCAGCACAGCAAAAGCTTAGAAAACCTTTATTAACTTTCTTAGTAAATCTTTGATGGTGAAAAGTCTTTATGTTGATAAGCATGCAAAATTAGCTTTGAAACATCTTTTGACTTATTGATGTTTTGGTGAAGCTTTGCTGTCTTTTTTAAAATTTGGGATTAAAGGGGCCGGGGAGATAGCTCCGAGGAATAAGTGCTTGCTTGGCAAATGCAAGGTCTTGAATTTGATCCATGGTACCACAAAAAAAAAAAATGGGATTAAAAAAGTATGTAGTAGTCTTCAAATGTTTCTACTCTCTGATTCTCAGAGTTTGTTCTTTAGGGCATAGAACCTATAGAATTCAGAGTTTCATTTCCATAGTTCATGAAATTCACAAAATTGCACAGTTTGTGTTCATGATTTTAGTATCTGAGTACTGAACTATAGCAGTGGAAATCCTCTTTAAAAATAGTTATTGCAGTATTCATCCACTTGCAAGGCATATCAAGTCACTGAAAGCAAAATTTCAGAAGCCATCTACAGGAAAAGCATACTAGGCCAGAGGAGCCTGACAAAGCCTTCAGTCCATAGCTGAGTGCTTTGGAAGGATAGAAACTCAAAGGTAACGGGCAGTATCTGGGAGAAGCTACAAGGCACTCTACCCTACAATGGCCTGAGAACTGACCTGGGATAGTACGTGGGCTCTAACACGCAAAAGGCAAGCATAAGACCGTCACACTAAAATTCCTCAGATATCACATGAGAAGCAAGAAACAGGAGCACCTGAGATAGTTAAACACCACCTCCTTCAGGCTGATGGTAGAGGATTTGCCCAGCATGAGCCAAGCCCTGGGTCTAACCCCAGCACCAACAAAAAACAAAAAATTATAGCTTTTTCTGGGAACCAAACATGTAGCAACTGAAACTTTTTCTATTCTGTTAATATACAGTATAATGCTGCTGATAGACTCTAAGGCTGAACCACTCATTCTGGCATTCGGAGAAAGACAGTGGCTCCCATCCTCTCCCTAACCACCAGTACCAATGTCTACACTAGCAAACTGTCAACCCCAAGGATGAGAGGGATGTTCCATCTAAAAATGAAAAGAATACTGGGCCAACAGTCCCAAGCCCAGGATTCTCAGCGTTCTTATACTACGTATCATCAGATAAGTCAATGACATAGGATATTTTGACAGATTGTTCCTGGCCTCAGTGACCTTGCCTGCTGACAATACCTATCCCTCCACACCTTAAGACATTTTGGTGACAGATGAGACATTTTGGTACAGATGTTTTGGGAAATGTGGACTCATACAAATTGTAAGGTACCATTATAAAAAAGTTCACATCACATTATTCATTACTAAATTGAATCTTGTATCATGGCAAAAAAATTTATTTACAATGGCTGGAGCTAAAGCTACAGTATTATTGGATAGTTAATAATTTTATTAAATTGCATTATCTTTTAAAATAATTTTTATTTATGAATCTATGTTTGCTATTCATGCAGTTTACAGTTCTCTTGTGGAATGGTTGCAGCTTGTTTCTAGTAATTTTTTGAGCTATAAGTATGGTATGTTGAACTGCTCACATTTGTTATTATTTTTAAGATAGTACTTGTCATGTTACTAGTAGAAAAATTATCATGGGCATTTTTACCATAATTTCCACTTAAAATCTGTGTGGCATCAGTATTCATAGATACGATATCCATGCCCAATAGCAAGCGGGAGGCAAAGGTTTAGCGGTCTGATAGGTTTAGGAAGCTGCACATAGGCCAAATGTGAGCTATGTATACAACTTTGGGCTATGTAAATGCTGTGGCACACACAAGATCAGCTCACTGTGTGTGGTGGTATATACCTGTAATCACAGCACTCTGGGAGGCTGAGGCAGGAGGATTGCAAGTTTGAGCCCTACCTCAGAATCTTAGCAATTTAGTGAGATCCTGTGTCAAAAAAAAAAAAAAGTATCAACTCATTCTTTTGCCCTTATATTTGGAACTTTGAAAGATGCTTTATAACAGTATACACCATTAGAGATCTATACAATCATGTAGGTATATAAAGATATAAGCTTTAGAGCTTTCCTAGTGATTTCATGTAGACGTAACTCTTTAGAATAGAGCATAAAAGGGACTTGTTTTCTCCCCCAACACACACACACACACACACACACACTCTAGCACATACCTCCTTCAGTGTCCCTGGAGTGCTGATCAGCCGATAAGTTATATATGCGGGGATGCAGATAATAGAGGAAGTTCCTATGCAGTAACCCAGGATGACACTCCAGTGGGGATAACTGTATTGGAAAAGTCGCAGCTGGGGCGGGATCATCAGAAAACTGCAGATGATGAACTGTAACAAAAATTTCCAAGACACCTTAAAAATCTTAACAACGTGCAGGTGCACTTCTGATACCACAAATCCTAAATGCTAAAGTGAAAATACAATTGTGATATATCATAGGTTGAGCTTCAACACAGCAGTAGCAATTTTGGTACTTAAACTTTGAGCTAAAAATACAAAGGCCAGGTTTTTCTTCACTATCACCCACCTCAGACCTACTGTGTCCTCCTCCCCGCCTCTAAGGATAGTACCATATCCCTACAGTTGCCTACAAAGTCAGAGAAGTTACTCTGCCCCAGTAGTGAAACTCTGCCAAGAAGAGTGTGGCACCCCTCAGGAGGGGACGGCACAAGTGACCCAGGTGGCCACTCCGCTGTCCCTGCCAGTCCTTCCTCTCTGCCTTGTTCTCATTTCCCTACAGACTACAGATGCAAGGTGCCTTATACCTGAAAGCGGTAAGGTTCTAAAGACCCAAGGAGAATTCAGGTTCCCCAGAAGCTTCCTCGCCATCTCTGCCTTCAGCATTAAGCTCTCTAGCTGGAGATTCAACAAGGGTGACTCTGCCACAAGACATCTCAGTAATGAATGACTGCTGTCCCAGGGCCTCGTAATAAAAGGAATTTTGGAAAGGGGGAAGAAAAGCTTAGTATATTTTTCACTTGAATTCTGTGAAAATTTTGATGAAGAATACTTCCAAAGTGTGCTTTCAACACCCAGTTTATTAGTTTCTTGTTTCAGTTTGGTTTCCAGAGAGCATAAATATCAACTTTTGCCTAGTAACCACTGTGTCGAAATCATCATAGCTCTTGCTTTTATTTTATTTTATTATTTTATGGTCATAAAGAAGATAGTAACGTAAATTATTTGCATGGTTAAAAATCTATTTATATATTTTGTCTTTGTCTGCAGGTAATAAAATGGGAAATTGTTAAACACATATCTATCTTCTGGGCAGTGTTATCCTAAGTCCACAAGGAGGCCTTCAAACAAGAGGTCAGCTGCAAATCTTTCTTGACTGACTCGTCTCATCCCAGACCAGTTACTAAGGAAGGAAATTTGGGAACAGAGAAAGAGCAGGTCTGGTTAGGAGCTGCTGCTGCTGCTGCTGCTGCTAGAACTCATCATCTTGATGTCAAGTGCGTGGAATCCAACTCAGTCAGAGAAGGTTCACACTCTTTAGAAACTCTCATAACCACATGCGGTGGCCAGGGCCTGTAATCCCAGCTGTTTGGAAGGGGAAGGCAGGAGGATTGCAAATTTCAGGCCAGATTAGGCAATTTAGTGAGACCCTGTTTCAAAGTTTTTCAAAAGCGAGGGATGTAGCTTAGTGGGAGAGCGCTTATCTAGCATGTGTAAGGCCCTGAGTTTAATCCCCAGTACTCACGGGAGAAAGGAAGGAAGAGAGAGACAGAGACAGAGACAGAGAGACACAGAGACACAGAGACAGACAGAGACAGAGACAGAGACAGAGACAGAGAGACAGGCAGAGACAGAGAAAGAGAGACAGTAGAGGGAGAAAAGAAAGAAAAGGGAAGAGAGAAACCCTCCAGAAAGGCCAACCTGTTCTTGGTTATACACAATCACAATATTTTCATTTTTTATAACTTGGCTTCAGTGAAAAAATATTTTTAGTAAGTTACTCGTTGTTTATCTAAAACAGCCTTTAAAAGCTCAGAGCAGGGATCTGTTATGTAAACTTAGGAGTAAAAGACAGATCAGCCTCCTCTTAATTGGGCACTAGAACACTTGCCTGTAGAGGAGTAAAGCAAGCATCACAGGAATTATGAGTAATGATATAATAATGAATTATAATAGGCCTGCACTCAAGTCTACACATGAGCTTTGCCGGCCAAAGGACCTCATTGACCATACACTGCCAGAAATGAAAGAACAAAAAGCCTCAGGTCCGGGACGGGGCAATGTATGAGAAGCATTCACTTCAGGCAGAGCATTTCGGGAGCAGCCACTATTTCAGTAATCAAGATAAATAATATTTTAGCACAATTTTTAAGAAACAGTATCTGATGGGGCCAGATGAGGGTAAAGCAAGGGAAGTGAGCACACAGCTACTGGGTCAGGTCTTGTGCTACGTAAAACATTGTTCATCATGTATTTGCATTTTTTAAAAAATTGTATTAAAACGGTACGTATTGTGAGGATTGAGTTCAGAATGCCTTAAATTTTATGTTACTGGTCAATGTTTTCTCTTGCTTTACCCACATCTGGGCCCTGACAACATTTCCTCACGAGGCAGGGAAAGCAGAAGTAAATAAACAAACATGTTTCTGTCCTCAAGGAACTCATCCAATGTCTCTTCTTCCTTTGAAAAACAAATGAAAGCATCTCAGTCGATTATCAAGAGGCACTGGTACTAATATAAATTGATGACCCATTTATGGAAGGACTCCAGCACCTCTTAGTGGGGGCCAGGTGATTCAGACCAAGCTTCTCACTGAAAACAACTGAAACTTCTGTGTTAAAAAATATATTTCTACAAAATATATAAATATATATAACATACACTTGTATAAAATATATACTTATATTTAATACTCATATAAAGCACCCATAAGCTGATAAGGTCATAAGGATCTTCTGAGCCACGATCTATAGGACCATTGGTGCCCAGCACTTACAACAACAGCCGCGGCGCCCTGGAAATATTTGTTGTTTGGGGGAAATGCTGGTTTTGGTTTTTGAAACCTCTGGAGTGCAGGGGAATGGAAGTCAGGGGGGCTTTAAGGGTACAGAGACTCATGAACATTATGTATATGTTAATATTGAGAGGTGCAGCTACAAAACAAAAAGGGGGCTGTCCCCAAGGTAGAATGTAGAAGGGAGATTTTTTAAAGGAGGGAAGGGACAGCTGTGTGGCAGAGAGCTCCTAAGACAAAATGGACTAGCCTGAATATTCACAATAAGCTGAAGTTGGACTGAAAGAATGATCTAGAAACATTTCTGGCTCTAAACACATCAAACAGCCCCTCAAACAAAGTTACAAATATGAGGAAGAACTGAAGAATAACCCCTGCTGGTGCACACGGAGAGGGTTTACCCCACAAGACCGCAAGTGCACACCTGCCAGAGCAGCAGGACATGACCCATCTTTGGCCAAATGCTTTTCTTCAGGTAGACACCAGAGGAATCTTGGGACACATAAGCATGAGGAAAGTGAATATCGAACTTGTCTTGGCAAATAGACAATCCTTGGAACTCACCTTTCTTAACCAAATCCTTTGGCATAAAAAATGGCTTCTACTTTTGACTTGGACCTATGCTTGAGGACCTTTGTAAGGGGCTTCTTTAAGAAGATACAAAATTTTTTAATATGAAATTGCTTGGATCTCTCAGGGGCTTCCTGAACCATATAGTAAATTCTTTCCTGGTCTTGACTAGTTCTTACCTGTTATTTGACTTTAATGTCAGTAAGCCTCAGTTTTCTTAAATATAAAACAGGAACACTAACACTATACCTACTTCATAGAAAGATCATGAAAATTAAAATGATGGGTGCAAAATTTGGCCTGGCTGGTGCTTAGTGCTCATAAATGTTTTTATCATTGTTGTTTGGCAGGGGAATGATGTACTAAATAACCAAAGCCCAGACTACTTTATGTGTGAGACATCAGAAGAGGGGTGACCCATGGCGGGCACAGTGACAGAGAAGGACACAGAGGGGTTATGGAGCACTATTCATGCCTTTTGATTCTTGGTATTTTGTTTTTGTATGATTTTGACTACGTAGTGTTATTTATAAAATGTCTTTGAGATAAATGCATATGATTGGCATGTTTTTCTGCATATATGTTGTACTTCAATGAAATTTATTTGGTTGCAAGTCTCTGGGGGTGAGTCTTTCTCCAGAGCAAGAAGAAGGGAAATGACAACTCACCAGGAGGAGCACAGGGCTGATGGCTACCCAGCAGACCCTCCAGAACCATCCAGGGCTGAAGCCGAGCATCTCCTCCACATCACTGCAGAACTGAGTGACCCCTGAAACCATCCCAAAGAGAAAGAACTGACTGAGAGGACATGGACTTTCCTTCTATTCCCTGATTCTCAGGGGGCATCACAGTCACCAACATCAGCCTCTTGTCACTAGGACTACAAGAAGAAAGCCAGAATTTCTATACTGAACAAGTGCCCCAGCTCTGGCATTTCTCCAAGGAGGAGCTCAGGGACACCAATCTGGTCTGAAGTGAGACTAGGGAGGGGATTTGTCATGAAAAACTTCACTTTTAATAGTGAGCAAAGGTCTTTCTACATATACCTGAAGGCTGATGAACTCTTGACCTTGGTGCCTGCACTGCTTTTCTAAGATCATATAATAGATTTGATCTGACTGTTATTAGAGAAAAGAAGGGCTGAATCTTGTTTAGGCATGGTCAACCCACCCAACTCTTGACTATACCCTGCAAACTTCTGAGACTTTTTCTTTCTTTTCTTTTCTTTCTTTCTTTTTCTTTTTCTTTTCTTTCTTTTTTTTTTTTTCTCACAGTACTGGGATTCAAACCCAAGAGTGCCCTTCCACCAAGCTGAGCTATATCCTGGCAGGCTTTTAAATTTCATTTTTATGCAGGGTCTCACAAAGTTTCCCAGGCTGGGCTTCAATTTGTGAACCTCCTGGTGACTAGCTGGGAACACAAAGAGTATATAACTAGGCTGGAGTTAAAGGAAAAATTTAACCCTAGTTTCCTCATTCATATTCTAGATCAAGATGAGGATTCATCTATAAAATGTGACTGGTCTCAAAATGAGACTTTCTCACCACAACTGGCAGGTGAGAAACCAAGAAGGTCTGTGGTTGACACCCTCGAAAGCTACCCATGGTCCCGAGAGCAGACAAGTCTGCAGTGATTCACATTTTGAATTCTGTCTTCTGAACTGCTGATGATTATTTTTTAACTTCACAATTTTTTTTTTCTGGTACCGGGGATTGAACTCAGGACCCTGCACTTGCCAGGTAAGCGCTTATTCTACTGAGCTGTCTTCCCGGCTGATGATTATTTTTTAAACTGGGCCTATATGCAACTAAAAATCTGCCTTCTCCTTTTTTCATGATATGTGTAGTGACTACATGCTAAAACTATTTTATTATCATAGAGAAGGAAGGGTACATTTTTAGAATGAGGTAACCACGTCTTAACTTCAGAGAGACATCTCTGAACTGATGTTTCCCACTTCAATTGCCAATGTCCAAAATCACCCCAGGGACTCTTGGGGTCCTCCAGGACCCTTCTCAGTTCCCTTCCTGCACCCTTAGCAGTATATCATCAAATTCCATCCTAAGAAGGAGGACAGATAATGCAAATAAGAGAATTCTTGCCTTTTCTTTAGGAGACGAGTACCTAAGCTTCTCAGAGCACTGGAAGGAACTCTTACTTGAGAAATGCCGGTCTGGGGCCATTCTATTTAACAATGATATATCATACACACTGTAGAGGCATTCACTGTGCACTAATTCTGTGTTATCTTTCTAATTGTTAGAGCCTGTTGGGATCTTAACCTACCACCAAAGATGAACTATGTGAGGCTGCTTCAGCTTCCACTCGGTAACCATTCAAGTGCAATAGGAGGAAATGTTAGCCGCCGGGCTGAGGCCACTCCATACAGAGCACAGAGACAATGACTCACTTCTGCAGAACGCCCTCAGCTAAGATTATTTTACAGACTCACAGGAGGTCACAATGTGTCAATTTCCCCTTCCTGTCTTTCTTTGATGAAATCAGCCCCTATTTGTGTGGGCTGCCATGTCAAAAGGGGCTGCCCTCGCGGAAGCCAAAAGACCTTACCATAGAACCAAGACACCGCGATGGCTTCTATAAGCACAACTGTTAGCACCGCAGGCCCCGTAGCGTATTCCTCCAGCAGTTTCACCACATAGGCTCCTCCCTGAGAACAAGATCCAAATCTGTTAAGGGCCTCCCCCTCGCTGCAGAGCCTGAAAAGCTTTTTAAAGTTCAGGGAATGATGGAAATTCCAACCTTGAACCTAGTGTCACTACTTCCAAGCCTGCGTCTTGGAGTGGCCTTTGCAGTGTGGGCCAGGTTTTGCCACATCAGACATCTTTTCTGTACCACAGAGCCCATCACTTTTGTTTTTTTCTGCTGGTGGGAATCAAACCCAGGGCTGGTGCATAGTAAGTAGGCAAGTATTCTCCGATTGAGCCCCAGCCCCAGATCACATTTTTCTTGTTTCCTCTCACCACTAAGGTTTAAGAGACAAACTCCAAAAGACTTCTAGATCTATTAGGAGTTTTCTTCAACGTATTGAACGCTTTCTGTATAAACAAGCCTGGATACTGCCCACCACTAAAAACTAAATCTGGGAGGGTCCATGGTTACCAGGCACAGCGAGCACCCCTGTCAGTTTCACCTTCCTGACCTAACTCCTGGCAGCTTGGATCTATGTGGCCTTTTACCTCACCCTGCTGAAGTTCCTAGGCTACTGGGGCCAAAACATAAAGATGTCTGTCTGCAAAAGGTACCTTGAGTCAGCAAGACACAACCTAGGACAACTAGGGGAACACAGTCTGATCAATGCTTTATTGTATTTGCTTCAGCTACCAAGAAAAGAACACCAGAGAACATCGGACTTCTTTGCCATCACGGCTGTAGAGGAGACAAAGTAACGTTGTACACATAAGACACCCACTTCCCACTCTCCTGCATACCAGGACGCCAGGGCAATATTCCCATGAAAGCAGTCTTAAGGAGTGGAAATGCACTGGAAACGAAAATTCTATTTTTTTTCCAGATATTCTGCCAAGACTGAAATATAATTGGATGTCTTGTAAAATGCTAACAGCCTCCAGATAATATGTAGACTACAAATGGATGCTGCCAGAAACAACTTCTCTTCTCCTTGGTGACCAGCTTTTTTCCCCTGGTGCTGGAAATGAAACCCAGAGCTTCACACATGCAAGGCAGGCACTCTACCACTGGGCCACACCCCTAGCCCTCAGGAACAAACATTTTAATAGCTCTAGTGATTCCCCTCTGTGGGCCCCCAAACCAGGATACCATGTGGGGAAGGAGGAAAGGAATGGCTTCTTCTGCATTTTTTGGCCCTAGTAGTCAGCTCAGACCTGAGAGCCTTGGTACTTACAAAAGTCAAGGTGGTCAAGGATCCAAAGAAACAAGTTATGACCACAGCAAGCACGAACCACTCTCGACGCCTGGCCCAGATGTGTGGAAACTCATCCAGTACAGCTGTGATCACCCCCTCCAAGCCTGCAAACTGAGAGGCACATACAGTAGTCATGTTGACAGTGAGCAGGAGAAAGGGTGAGATCGCTAAGTGACTAATCAGGCTGATTCTGAGCAGTTCCCAGACTCACTGGCCCAAGAGCACTGCTGAGAAGTATATTTCCCTGATGCACTCTGTCACTTAAAACCTATCACTAAGAACAGCCAGGAAAGAAAAGATAACAAAGGAGAGAACTTCAGTATGTGAGGTCTCTTGGAGAGTCTGGTTGTACCATAAAGGCCAACTCGAAGCTGAGACTCACTCCATCCTAGTCTCAGTGCAAAGTGCTAAGCTGAATGCTAAACACAAGAGGGACCTTGTCCTGGCCTTTAGGTGCCACCACCTGGCCAAGAGTAAGCATGCAAGAAGGAATTCACATGTGCTGGGCCCTTTCCCTGTGCCAGGCACTTTCCCCTGTTATCCCACAAATGACTCTCCATTGTACTCGGCATGGTGCATGCCATGGTCAAGAAATGGACAAGGGCCTGGGCAACACCACAGAGGACCAGCTAATGCTGCCTGAGATGGCCAGTGTGGGAGGAAATGGCCTCCTCCCTCTCCTTCCATCCCCTGTCATCTTCATCCTCCCAGAGCCCATTTGCCCTCCCTGTTCACTCACTGTGCTGTCCAAACCCAGGGTGATTAACATGAGGAAGAAGATGATGGCAAAAAATGTGGCTGCTGGCATATTGGCTATGGCTTCTGCATATGTGATGAAGAGGAGGCTGGGGCCTAAGCAGGGGGGAGAGAGGAGGAAGCGGTTGCTGAGATCTGTTCTGAAAAGATGTCACAGAATAAAATTCACCCACACGGTCAGTCACAGTTCTTGTCGTGAGACCTTTTGCATGAACCAGGCTTTGCTACATATGAAGTGCTTCCTCACACTCCACACCATCTGACCTGGCCATTTTTAGGGTCCTGGGAGGCAGGAAGGAAAGAGTGTTCCCCATGAAAACTGTGTGTCCTCAATTAACATGGGTGATAGAAACAGTCCCAAGACCCTAAGATTAGCAAAAGCAGTACATACAGTAGGAGTTTCTACCGTATAATAATTTGGTGGTGGTGGCTTTTTTCAGGGCCAAGATCTATATTTCTAAAGCCCCACAGCATTAAGCCCCCTCTGATGTCTTCAGCTCTAGAACAGTAAAAAGTGGAATAAAGGCTTCCTGCTATTTTAAAGTCCTTTTGATAGTGTGAGAGACACGTCTTCAGCCTCTCACGGGCTAGCTAAGGGTGCCTTTATTCAGGCTACGATATTGGTGAAAGTACTACCTCAGGCCAAATACACAAGGATGTTCACAAAATAGCCCTGGGACTCCCTTCACTGGATCCTATCACCTTTTTTTCAACATGTCACACTTTTATTTTTTCATGACAACTTCACAGTAGATTGGCCCCCATCAGCTACCTTTGATTTAATTTTCTACAGAAAGGCATTTCTGAAGATAGTAGTTATTTCCCTACTGGCCCAGAGTCATTCCAATACCATCCCAGGACCCCAAACCACTGGCTTTTGCTTGTTTTTGCAGTAATGGGGACCGATCTCAGGGTCTCTCACATGACAGGTAAGCACTCCACTACTAAAACACATCCCCAGCTCTTTTATTAAATTTTGGGACAGGATTTTGCTACGGTGCCAAACTGGCCTTGAATTACGACCCTCTTGACTCAGTCTTCTGAGTCATTAGGATCACCATTATATGCCACCACCTTGACTCCAAATCCACTGGTTTTATTTTTATTTTATTTTATTATACCAGGAATTGATCCATTGGTTTTATTTTTAAAAATATTTTATGTATTTATTTATTTATTTGCTACAAGGTCTCACTACACAGCTCAAACTCATAGTAACCTTCCTGTCTCAGCCTCCCCTGCACTGGGATTGTAGGCATGTGCCTCCACGCCCAGTCTCAATGACTAGCTCAGCATGGGGCCTGCACAGCATGTGGTACCAGGATCAAACCCAGGTCCTTGCACTTGCCAGGCAGGTGCTAAGACCGCCAAACTATATCCCTGGCCCAATCCACTGGCTTTAAAGCCAACATCCAAGTCATCCTTTCAAGTTCATCGAATGCTGAAGGTACCAGTACTGAGCATCAAGACAGCTGACACATCCCCAGCGGTCTGAATGCATAGAAAGAATTTAGATCTCCAAAGCATTAAGTTTTCTCTTAAATCTTTGAAATTTTATTTATTTATTTTTACTTTATATATTTAGTACAGGGTCTACAGGGTCTCACTACACAGATTAGACTTGTAGTGAGCCTCCTGTTTTCAGCCTCCCAAGCGCTGAGATTACAGGTGTGTGCCAACACACCCAGTTTCAATTGCCATCTCAGCATGCCCCCGGGGCGGGGCTGGCATGGTAGGCCAGGGATCGAACCCCAGTCCCTGCATCTGCCTAACCAGGTCCTTTAATCCGCTAAGCTACCTGGCTGGCCCAAATCTTTGAAATTTTAAAGGATTGTTTAAAAATAATTCAAATGAGTATGGTGGCACACACCTGTAATCCCAGGACTTGGGAGGTTGAGATAGGAGGACTATTAAAAATTGAAGGCCAGCCTAGGCTACATAGTGAGTTCAAGGCCAGCCTGAACTACATAGTGAGAACTTATCTCAAAAAAGACAAAAATAAAAAAGTTCAAAAGTCAGTTATCTGTAAATATTCAAAGTAAAGCATTGCACTAGGATCAGGGACCTGCACAGAGCCCGATGTCCTACCTGCATCTTTGGCCACCTCGGACACATCTTCGTTCCTCATCTCAGCCATGTACCCCAGCACCGTGAAGATGACAAATCCCGAAAGGAAGCTTGTCATGCAGTTCACCACACTGGTCACCAGGGCATCTCTAGAGTAGAAAACCCAAGGGGTCTGAGACAGTTCTTGCATGGGGAGTCTAAGAAGCATCAGTCTGTGTGCCTGCTCTGCCAACACAGGCCAGTGTGGTTCAAAGGATCCTGGTGGAGTCCTTGTGTCCCTGCCCCTTCTCCCAAAGCCCAGGCTCTCGGGCTTGAAGTGCAAACACTGTACACACAGTGTGGGAAGAGTGGCAGGTAGCGGGTTAAGAGGTGGTTCTTGTGAAATATCACAGCACAGCCCTCTCTGCTCAGCTGAGAATTGTTCTACAGCGAGCCCCAGGCTAGAGGGTGGGGACAGGATAGAGTCTAGGCCTCAGGTTTATGAAGTCCTCACAGTAGATGTTTGACATTTGAAACAATCTTCAGTTGAAGTCACAGATTTGTTATAAAGAAATCCTGGGCCTGGGAAATGGCTCAGCGGAATAAGCGCTTCCCTGGCAAGCGCAAGGGCCTGAGTTCAATCTCCAGTTACACCAAAAAAAAAAAAAAAAGAAATCCTTACTTTTTTGTTTTTGTTGTTGTTAGTACTGGGGAGTGAACTCAGAGCCTTTGCACTAAGTTATATGCCAAGCTTTTTTTTTTTTTTTTTGGAGACATACTAAGTTGCTAAATGGCTCAGGCTAGGGAATTTGTTACTCTCCTGCCTCACTTTCCTAGAGTATTAGGATTACAGGTGTGTGCCATCATGCCTGACTTAACTTACTACATTTTAAAAAGAAGACCTTCATATCAATGTCCCAATGCAAGGTCATATTGCCGGGCACATGTGTATTCCTCATTCTTATTTTTTTGTCCTTTTGAGATAGAGTTTCACTATGCGGTTCCTGCTGGCCTTGAACTCCTGGCAATTCACTTGCTTCAGGCTTCCAAATGCTGGGATTGTAGGAATGCACCACCACCCCAAGCAAACTCATTTTTTAAAAAATCCTATAAGTGTTTTATGAATGGCAGAAATAGATTGCTGAACATTGCTCTCTGTGACAGGACAATTAAATCTAGAGGTGATACATGGAGTGACATTTAAGTGATAACTGGTACAATATTCCTTATTGTCTGGAGTGTCTCCCATAGCTCCATGCTGGTACAGGCAGTACCATCCCGGCCCACTTCCAGCCAGGCTGAGGCCATTGACTCAATCACCTGACTCCAGACCGGCTAACTTTTGTTCACTCCATTTCCAAGCTCTGCGTGGGTGCCCCAGATACTCACTGGTAACAGTTGTTGTTGAATTTGTTATAGCTGGCAAAGGCCAGGAGGACCCCGAAGCCTGGACCAAGAGAGAAGAATATCTGAGCAGCAGCATCGATCCACACCTGGAAACAGCAGGGGAGGACACGGGGGAGGTGAGGAGGGTGGCTGTATTCAGGGCACAAAAACCCAGCTTGTGGAGCTCCTTCCAGAGATAGTCACATACTCGATGTAAACACGCGTGATTTATCACCCTATCATATAGGCTTAAACCTTTTCAGTGCTCTTAACTGTATTTCTGGATTTTGATGTTTGTATTTCTGGCTTAAAGCATCACTGCACACTTGCATGTGGAAATTAAATTTCCTTCATCTCTCTTGTCCTACTTGAAGGAGAATTAGCTTCCTCTAATAAATGACAGACAGGCCACGCTGCCTCCCTCAGTATCTTACCCCTGTCTCCAGGAGTTTCTGCCAGTTGGGTTTCAAGTAGAAGAGCACACCTTTCCATGCTCCTGGGAGTGTTGCCCCCCTCACCAGCAGTATAGAAAGGACGATATAAGGAAAGGTAGCTGTCACCCACACCACCTGTAAGGCAGGAGAGCAGAAACTCAGGTTATTACCAGAGAGAAGAAGAAAGGGAGATGAGTGGTATCAATGTTGTTTTCCTAAAGACTCAGAGAAAACACCTCTTTGTTTTATCCTTTTAGGAGGCACAGTCGGTGTGGCCAAAAGCTTTCTGCCTTCAGAATCTGGGAGGGATCTGACTAGGTTGGCTGGCACCACCCACCCCAAAATCTACACATCTGTAAAAAGAGGAAATATCTAGCAGGACACAACATATTTAACCAGTGTAGACAGAACATCAAGCACAGCCCATGAGGTTTTTTAGTGAATTGTTGCCATGACTGGGCTAGGGGTGTGGTTCATTGGTAGAGCACTTGCCTAGCATGTGTAAAGCTCCAGGTTTCACCCAACAGTGAAAAAAAAATTGCTACTATTATTCACTGTGATTCTATCAGTAGGTTAAAGGAATTTTGAAAACAGAATTATATAACAGTTCTCAGTACTGACCAATTTCTAGAATTTTCTAACCGATGTGGTAGAGAAAGGACATCATGGAATGTGTTTGATTTGAAGGAAAAACAACTGTCTCCTGACCGTTACTGTCCAGGTTACTGGATCCTGCGTTTGACTGTCACTGTCCAGGTTACTGGATCCCCACACTGTGGGGCCCCTCGGCAGGGAAAGATTAGCAGCCGAAGTCCTTCTCACCTTGCCAGATGTTTTGACACCTTTCCAGATGCTGAAGTATATAATGGTAAAGATAAGCATGATGCAGAGGGTAAGCTGCCAACTGATGCCCCCCATGTCCTGGAGTCCCTTAGCCCGGTGGATCTGTAGAATGTGGCGCCTAAAGCAAAAAAGAAAGGAGAGAATCTGGACGGTGATGTGACCACAGGCATATGATGCCTCCAGGGGGGTGGCAGAAAAAGATGGACACAGTGTTGAAAGATCTGTATGGTCACTGGGCCTCTGTGTTATAGTTTAAGTATCAAGTGCCCCTAAAGACTCACAGATTGAAGGTTTTGTCCCCAGTACAGAAATTTTTAGCGAAGGGGGATCTAGAGAAGTGACTGGATCATGAGGGATAAATTCACTGATAAGATAATAATTTATGGGAGGTGATGGAAGCGGGAAGTAGGGCCTAGTTGAAGGGAGTGGATCATGGGGGTGTGATCTTAGGCATTAAATCTGTCTGCAGCCCCTTCTTTGGCCTCCTTGCTTTCTTTTTGCTTCCTGGATGCCACAAGAGAGCAGCTTCCTCCACTTTACCCTTCTACCATGATGCAGTATCTGCTCAGGCCCAGAAAGAATGGAGCCACTGACTATGACTGAAACCTTTAAGACTAAGATAAGCCTTTCCTGCTCTAAGTTGCTCTGTAAGCATGCTTTTCCAAAGGGAAGATCACACTCAAGAAGTTAACACATAAAACCAGAAACTCTTTGAATAGTTCTCCCACCTTTGACAGCTTCACCTCTCAGAAATCGTCCAGGAAAACAGGGAAAAGCCCATGGCCTCGACCTGTCTCCTAAGAAGTCAGACCTCAGGGGTGTGACTTCCCCTGATGATCCCTTGCTCACTTACACTTACATATAAAATTCTTCAGCAGGAGACGTGGAGTGGAGTGTCCAAGTGATGTTGTCCTCGGAGAAGTAGTTGGTGCAGTTGCCAGTGTTCCAGGAGTTCCTGCAGCTGGTCCAGGGCAGCCGGTCCGTGAAGGAGGAGATGAGGTAGTAGAGTGCCCAGGCCATGATGGTGTTGTAGTAGGAGGCAATGTAAAAGGCAATGATGCAGATGGCATAGCCAATCCCTGGGCAGGAGGGGAGAGAGGCCAAGGTCAGAAAGGGCAGCCCTCTAGCGAAAGGCTGAGACAGTGGGCTGGAGACCCGCAGTCCAGGTGAGGGATAAGGATGGTTATTGCCTTCCATTTCATTTCCAAAAGGCTTCAAGAGATGGTGGGAAAAGTGGCAATGCAAAAGATTACTCATCTGTATTTGCAAGCATTTGCTATCATTTTTAAAGAAATTTACTAATTTTTTAAAACTTTGGTTTACTTTAAATTGTTATTTATTATTTCTTCTTAATAATAACACTCTACTTGAGCAGTCAAAAACTTAATAACTTGTTATCTCCTAGAGATACCTAAGGTCTAAGTAATTCCAGAAGCAGGTCCCTAGCTCCCACCCACTAATGGAAATGCCCCACTGGCCTACCCAAGTAAGCCCTTCATTACCTTTGAAAATTGGGCAGATTTTCCTCCATATAGAAATGCATCCATTTCGGTGATACTGGCCCAATGCAAGCTCCATATAAAAGAGTGGGATCCCTCCAAATATGGCCATGATGGTGTAGGGGAGGAGGAATGCTCCTGAGACAGAGAAAAGACAATTTTACTTCCTGTCCACATCTGTCCCAGGACGGCCCAAATGATCTGGACAAGAGGGTCCACACCAGAATCACGGAGGCTTGAGAATCACAAAGCCACACTGCGCTTTGCCAGAAGTAACAGTAGACAGGGCTCCACAGCTAAATGAGGTTCCAAGAAGCGGCTGACAGAGAATCTGGAAAGAAAGCTAGGTCAAAAGTCAACAGAGCAGGTACTGGGACCAACTCCACTCTTCACTGTCTTGAGAATCTGAGCCACTACCCGTTTCTGAGTCCTGATTTCTTCCCCTATAAGGTGACTGGGTAGAGGAGGGATCAGGTTTCCAAACCCAGAGATGTATCACAATCACTGGTGAACCTAAAAACACACCCTTAATTCCAGGGTCTGTCCTGAATCTTCTGAAGCAGAAATGTGCATTTGTGGGCGCAGTGTGAAATTACTTTCAAGCTCTCTATGTGGTTCCAATATGTGGGCTTCTGGCCTCCTGGGAACTCTAGAAGCCTGTGGCGATTATACGGCCATAACCATCAATGAACCACTGAACTAGAATCTTTGTTCATTAGTCTTATCTATAGCGCCTGACATTTGATTACTCATACTTGGCTATCTGTTCATAATTCCATTGAGGCAGAACGTTCCTCACAAGCCACCTTTGGTTGTGTAGCTGGAAAGAGCCTTTTCTTTTTTCAATGGAAGAAGAAAGCGCAGAGCTGCAGCGTAACTGGAGATGCTAGTGTTGCCCAGATCTTGTGGCTGACGATAAATTTGGAAAGGTTAAGTTAGGGTTTGCTTCCTTGCAACCTGACTTAGCCCAAAGGTCAGCTGTAATTCTCCCTGATATAAAACTTTCCCTCCTATAAAATGCTCTGGTCTTAGAAACCTGAAGTCAGTGCTACTCAGCAGGGTCCAAGTAACTTACAATCATGCTCCTTAAACCTGCTTGAAAATGAAAACTAGGTTGTGTTTTTGTGACCTTTGTCCACAGGGTCTGCTTGGTCAGCTATACAATAGGAAATGCCACCGGTGACCCAACACTTAGTAATGCGGAGGCTAAAGGTGAGTCCGCCCCGCCCGAGCTGCTGATAACCTGATTGTGATTATGGCTTCTGCTCCTCCTTGGCAGGAAGCTCCAAACTTCCCAGGGGCCCCCACGGAACTGCCATCACATGGACAAAAGTCCTTAAGAAAAGTAGCAAATCAAGGCAACTGTCAGCCACAGAAGAAGTGAATATATCATGAATTATCCTCCAAACTTCATTTCAACTGCCATTCCAGGTCTGTTTCCCATCAAAATAATTATTAACAGCTCAGTACCATCACAGAGGCCCACACCTAAGCCTCTCCCTGACCTGCTCGCTTCCAGGCTCTCATGTTTATATGCCTGCAGTCACTTTAAGATTTCTGATTATCTACAGAGTAACTTTCAAAGCTTTAAGGTTACAAGGAGGAACAATATATGGCTTCTCTGTTCTCCTGCATCAACTTCCCAAGTTTACAGCTGTGTGCCTCCATGCCCAGCTACTATCTTTTTCCCCAGCACTGGGGATTGACCCAGGACTTTGCAATGAACCATGAGTTACATCTCCAGTCCTTTTGTTATTTTTTATTTTGAGATAGTCTCACTAAGTTGCTAAACTGCCCAGCCAGGGATCAAATTTCCCAGCATCCCAGAGTTCTGGGACTACAGGCACATGCCACCACACCTGGCCCAGCTAACACTCTTTAAGAGACCCAGGCATATCATGTGGGGATCAGGGCTGGCATTAGTTCCATGTTGTGGCTGAGTTCAGTTCTAGATTATGTTCAGAGGAGTAACCTGAGAGTCCAGACCCAAGCTGATGCCATGCAGGTCCAAAGGCCAAGTAGGGCCGGGAAACACCTCCCAGGTTTTCCTTATGCAGATCTGATTCCTCCACTCTTCCACACAGCACCTGCCAGCAGGGCGAGGAAACTCAGCACGGTGCTAATGGCCATTCCTTCCCTCCCTCCTGGCCTGGTGGAGGATATACTTGGCTAATGCAGGATGAGGAGACCCTGCAATACAAATGATGCAGGGACAGGCGAGTTCCGGCTTGGGATTGCGTCTGTCCTGCTTCATAACCCAGAAGGTCTCCAACTAAACTTTTATTTACTGGAGATTTGTCTCTTTTTTTAATCTTTTATTTATTTACTTGCTATAGGGTCTCCCTATGCAGCTCAGACTCGTGGTGATCCTCCTGTCTCAGCCTTCCCAGCACTGGAGTTACAGTCATGTGCCACCACACCTGGTTCCTGTGGCTGGCAGGGCGTACCTGGTTCCAGGGCCAGTACAGCATGCTGTACTGGGGATCAAAACTCTGGCCTTTGTGCATGCCAGACAGGTGCTTAGACTGCCGAGTTATCTCCTAAGCCCCAATATTTGTCTTTTAAACTAGAGGAGACTAAGTCATATTTCCAGACTCGAGTCAGTTACACAAACAGCAAAGATGTGATTTGTCTTCTGACCTCCCACAAGATCAATAACCCACCCCAGACCAGAACCTCTGATGGCCCCACGATACTGACCTCCACCATTTTGGTAACACACGTAGGGAAAGCGCCAGATGTTGCCCAGGTCCACAGCGTAGCCGATGACCGAGAGGAGAAAATCTATCTTCTTGCCCCAGGTCTCCCGTTCCCCTTGATATGCTTCCGCTACTAGGGTGGTAGTGGCAGCTGGGACTGAACGCTCAGTGTCATCCCCTGTGCTAGAGCTGGGAACTGCTGAGTACCCATTGGATATCTGGCCAGATTCTGCTCTGTCGCCCGGCGCGGGAACACTCTTCTGTAAAAGACTGTTTTCTTGACAATCCTCTCTGCCCTTACACACCGATAGCGCCTTCTGAGAATTCAAGGCTGTGGTCTCCATCTTGTTGGTTAGTAACTGACACTGATGCCCATCTGCCAATGCCCTGAACACAACTCCTGGTGTCTGGATTGTGGATCTCCTCAGAGCTTTACAGTGATGGGATTGAGAGCTCTGTTGGAAAAGTACACAGAGAAAAGAGAACAAAATTAGGCACTTTGCTTGACTTCAGTACTAACTCATCTTCCACCTTAATCTGTATGATGTAATACAATTACAAATGCACCTATCAAATGCGAGCTGCGAAGCCGAGTATAGTGGTACACTCTTTACTCCTAGCACTTTTAGAGGCTGAGGCCCAAAGATTTCAAGTTCAAGCACAGTCTGGGCAGTTTAGTGACTCTGTTTTAAAGTTTTAAAAAGGAATGGGGATGTGTAGTATCTCACTGGGAAGGTCCTGAGTTCAGTCTCCAGTACTGGAAAAAAAAAATTATTTATTCTATGAGAGTCAAAATCAACTACTTTTTCCAAACTATATATTGTGTTTCAAATCACAACCAAGTAATCTGAAAAAGAAGTCACACACACTTATACACAAAATAAGACATCAAGGAGCCAAGGTTGTACAAGGTGCTCTGAAAATAAGCTCTCACTCTGAGGGACCAGAATCTCACCCCATAGTGCGTCAAGAACCCAGACAATGCCAGGAGAGGCTCTTACCACCGTGTCACAGAGCACTCTCTTCTGGATCTGTGCTGGGCAAACAATAAACAGAAAAACAGTTTCTGCCTGCAAGTAGAGAAAGACAGTTCTGTCCATCATTTAGACCAAAAGCCCAATGTCAGGTCTTGTAGAAACTGCATATGATCCAAAAAGGAAAAGAGCAAAGCACGAGGGTAAAAGGTGCCCCAACTTGAGATGTGCCCCAACTTGTTGGCTGGGATCTTTTTATTCTTTTTAAGCCCAGGCCCGGGAAGCTCTGCAGGGTGTACAGTCTGCCTGTGCTTGGCCTTCTGCCTCCCAGGGGGCCCCTGGAGGTCCCACAGCTGTGAGTATGCTGCTGCTCCCCAGGCATCCTTCGTGCCACTCACCAGCAGCTCCTGTGGCCAAATCACATCTGGGAGGGGGCAGGGAGAAGAGCACGCAGGTCACTGATGATGTGCAGGGTGTCCCTGTCCCCACATGGTCCAGAGCGATCTGGGCCAGGTTCATTGTGCCTTCATCTCACTGCCATAGGCAGGAAAGTAGGGAAGACAGCTCCACTCTCCTGCCGACTAACGTCTGAGATGGCAAATGAGGGGTAGAAATCTGAGCCCTTTTGGACTTTAAACCTTTGACCTGTCATAAAACTGCAAGCAGCTGAGACCTTCCAGCTCACTCATTTCTTCTGAGCCTGTGCTTTCAAACTGCTGAAACGGGGAGCTGAAATATATCTCTGTGTAGTTAAGATAACCTAAAATCACACTGTTCCCATTATTCACTATTTCACAGCCCTGGTGCTGGCCTTCCTATCCAACAGCAGGAGGGCTAGGTGCTAAAAATGGCAAATGCATAGAGTCTTCCCCCATCTCCGGCTTTCTGTGACTCTGAACTAAGTATCTACACACAGAAACATGAAGACTAAAATGTAGTGAGTGAAAAACTAGAACACAAAACAATAGTAGATTCACTTTGATGAGGGCGGGGAGGAATACCAGGGAATGAGAATAACTAGGTCTTGGGTTCATTGGGTTCCTCTTTTTGCTTGAAAAAGGAAAATAAACTTTTTAAAGGGATTGATTGTAGCCAAAAATACAGCAGCAAGAGATAAATCAGCTCTATAAAACTAGGGTGTGTGTGTGTGTGTGTGTGTGTGTGTATAAGAAGGTAGACGTCTTGGGATGTTTTACCCAGCTGTTTGGCCCCCACCTCCTGTCCTATCTGTAATGATCAGCTTTTCTTTGCTGTGACAAAATGCCTGACACACACAACTTAAAGGAATAAATGGATTGCTTTTGGCTCACGATTTCAGAAGCTTCAGTAGCACAGATCCAGAAGAGAGTGCTCTGTGACACGGTGGTGTGAGCTTCTCCTGGCATTCTTCCAGGTTCTTGATGCACTACAGGGTGAGATTCTGGTCCCTCAGAATGAGTGCTTATTTTCAGAGCACCTCTGTACTCCTTAGCGGCTTCCAGGCAGAAACATCATGGTAAGAAGGCAGGGCTGAGGACAGCTGCTCAGCTCCTGGCCGCCAGGAAGCACAGGCAGAGGGCAGCACCAAGAAGGGGCAGGGACCAGATACAGTCCCCCAGCTCACCTTCCTATGGCCCACCCAGCCTCAGGACAAGTGTTTACTAATTTGCTAAGCATCTGTCAAGCCAATCAATCTGACAAAATTAAGCACCACACCATCCCAGATTCGAAGACGCAAATACCACTGTGAGGAGTGTGAGTTTCTGCCACAGCAACCTAGACAAAGCCTCATTCCACCTGCTCACCCTTTGTGGGGTGGCCTCCCTGGTCTGCACACTTGCTTGGGACCACAGCCATACTTAATAGATCTTCTCTGTGTGTGTCTCGTGTGTGTGTGTGTGTGTGTGTGTGTGTGTGTATGCATGTGTATATGTACGTGTTTGGGTGTGGGTTGTTGGCACCTGAACCAAGACCTCACACATGCTAGGCAAGGGCTCTACCACTGGGCTACAACCCCAACCCCATAGACTTTTAAAATAAACATACATTCTCTCATCCGCTATAATTAACAACTTATCAGGTCAAGGTTTTTTTTTGAGAGAGAGAGAGAGATTGAAACAAGAACTTATTTAATGGCCCAGTGCCTAAAGGGAACAAGCTACCTCACTCCTGAGATGAACATCCTGTCTGGTTAAGGTTTGCTATCAGTTGCTAGGCAACCTAGTATCATGTGTTACTAACTTCACAAAAGTGTAAATAAAGGACAGTTTTGTTGTGAAAAAAAGGGGGAAGGAAATACACACACTCTACACACACACACACACACACACACGAGCATTAGGATAGATATACAGCTACTTTCTCTTAGTTCACTGAGAAAAAAAGTTTCTACTAGTATTTTTTGGACAAGATATCATGTCTGCATCTTGTCCTCTGAATAACTACTATGAAGACAACAATATGCAATGTATTAATTATTGCAAACGTTCTAATAACCTGTATTGAAACTGCTTCATGCTATTCTTTTTTTCTCATTAAAACGAATAAAAAAATAATAAAAAAGAACTTACATACATAATTAAGTTGAATTTCATTGTCTTGGGTTATATAGTTCAAGGCCTCTGTATTCTCTGTGGTTTATATCAATGACTTTTTCTACATTAAACACTGAAGAATCTCAAGATCAAATGGCAGGGAATAGAGCTTTACTGAGGGGGCCCAGCTGACAAAACTTGTCCTGGGACAGCCTGCCTTCCCTTGTTCTTTTTTCTTCCACCCTCCAAAATTTTCTTTAAAAACTTCTCTTCAATTCCTTCACTTTCTTCTCATTTAAATAGAGAGGCAAATGTCTGTCCAGCAGCAACACACTGGGAGGGGAGCAAACACTCAGAGGATCTGCTCTGCATTTCATTTATTTTCTCCCCTTGAGCATCCAGCAGGGCAGATGGAAAACATGCATAGGTTGCAGGATTAGGGAAGTGAGGAGCAACCTGAGGTCCTCGAAGGGAGCTGGTCTCCCAGGGATCTGATCTTGATTTCTTGGCAACTACAATGAGAAGCTTTTGGAAGAACTGTGTTATGTTCTCTATTTTTGTTCTTAGCCATTACAAAGGTCTGATTTCCTGAAATATCTCCCAGGACTTTTTAGCTTGATAGAAAAAAAAATTTAAAACTCATGGAGAACATTCCTCAGGCAACCCAGGACTTCAGGTTGCCTCTCTAATGACATCGGTCTTGCTCCATCCAGATCTGCTTTCTGGAATTCTCCTACTGTGCTCCACTCTTGATCATGAAAACTGGGGGACACACAGGAAGTTACAGCCACTCAGAGCCCCCAAACAGGCACACGCTGGCTCCTTTTCTTTAGCTCACTCCCTTGCCTCTTCCAGTTAGAGAAAAACTTACAAATCTGGGGGTCAGGAGCAGACAGCTTGTGCCGAGGCCCCTTTTTGCCCATGGAGCCAACTCCTTTCTCACCTTCCTGGCTCTGCAGAGAGCCCTGTCCAGCTTTTTCCACTGAGACTACAGAAGACAATGGCTGAGAGCAAGCTGGCCCAGTGACGCAGCTGTATAAGTGGTTAAGAAGGGTGGCTTCTGAGGATGCTTTCTTGAAAGCTTTCTTTTTTAAAATATATTTTTGTCCTGCTGGTTACAAAGACAACAAGTAAAGCCAGTGTGACAGTAGTGAACTCCTCCAGGCAGTCTTTGAGTTGCTCCATGGCTAGAAAAATCACCAAAGCCTTTCTTTGTACCTTGAAGGTGTGCAGTTGTTTAGGCTGAGGAGTGACAGGTTGTGCACGGAGCCACGCGACTCATTTCCACTCTGGGATGTCAACTTGGTTCCCAGAAGCCAGTTCTCCACACCTGAGAGGCAACAGGGCTGTATGATTGTTGAAGGTCATGGTTGACTTCCTGTTTGTACTCCTGTTGCTTCTTAGCTAATTCACTCCACCATCCCACCCCATCCCCACTCAGAGAGAGAGAGAGAGAGAGAGAGAGAGAGAGAGAGAGAGAGAGATTGCTTTTATTTAAATTTCTGACCAAATCTCTATCGCTCTTTCCACAAACTTTCTATGTAACCAGGAAAAACCAGTATCTAAACAAGCAAGTAATTATAACAATTAACCATAAAATACTCAGCCCTCTGGAAATGCCTGTGACTTGGACCTGTCTGTTTGTTGCCTACGGGCATATTCTAAGAAAAAGTATGGTAAAAATTTTATACTTTTGCTTCATGTGTCAAGATCAAAGTGAATTCATTTTGCAGGATACCTAACAACCATTTTCAGTAACAAAAACAAAACAAACTCCATCATGAAGTATGGGTGGAACACTGAGATAAGATTAATTATAGGTCATCAAGGCAAGAGGTAATTTGCATTGTCTATGCAGACAGAGTCTGAAATTCCCAAAGAATTTACCAAGGGTGACAGAAATTAGGGAGTTCTGGTGCCTCCCCCACTCAATAAGCATCAGAGCCTCAGCCCCCTGACATGGAAAAGCACTAATTCAGCAAAGCCATTTTCATGGAATTCACAGTACAAGGCCAAAGTCTGGACTGCAGGCTCAAGGAGTCAGAGGCTGGGATTCCTCTAGAGCCATGGCCATCCCCTGTAGCCTGGAGTCCTGTGGACTTGATGGTTCAGCTCCACAGTTTCCCTGGGGCTGTACAAGTCTCCTGGAGCTGCTGGGCCAGTTTTTGTCATGGGGCCTTAGGGTTCATCTGATTCCTCCTCGCAGACTCTGCTGGGTCAGATGGTGGCGCATGTTTGTACCTGCAGAGGCACTCCTGAGTTTTCAGAAGTTGTGTAATCATGTCATAAACCATACAGACTCCAGCTTGCCTTTCAAGCAAAATAAAAAAGACCTAGAGTATAGATGAAGAGGGTAGAGAAAATCTGCTTGTTTTGTGGGCATAAAGAATAGACATGAGCACCACGGTCATAGCCATCGCCTCAGCCAAAGGATTCTTTGTAGGAAAGAGAGGAATAGTTTCATTTTTAGGAAAGGAATTAAGTAGGATAAAGTCCTCAGAGCCACTTGAGCCAAGTACCAGAAGATTGGCTATCTGTGGATCACTTGAAAAGCTGGCCAGAGGTACAATGGAACCTTAGGTTTTCATAAAAATCCAACAAGAAATAGATTTGGCATACACAGGAATGGACAGTCCTCCTTCGGTGAACACGCACAGTCAAGCCCAGACAAGCCACCTTCTTGAGTTGTCCACAATCCAGAACCTTCTTTTCTGTCTCATAGATCTGCAGCAGAATCCCAGATCCACCATTTACTGGCTGTGTAACTTTGTGTAGATCACTTAACCTCTCTGAGCCTCCTTTTCCTCCTATCTGAAAAGCAGAGCATTAAAATTCTGAAAGGCTGCCATGGGACTTACAAATATGACAGAGGCTCAGCTCAGTGTCCAGCACATGGAACACATAAATAAATAACACTGAGGCATTTTGCTGCCATCACCATACACAGACAGTCCATTCTGCTTCTACTTCACATCCCGATCAAGGAAACTGAAGCCCATAGGACTTGCAATGTAAGCGACCTATGGCCCACAGCTAGGGCCTCATGCTGCTCCTTGGAGTCACGTGGGGTCCTTGTAAAGGACAAATCCCTGGGCTGTTTTCTGAGAGGTTCTAATTCAAGAAAACCATGAGGTGCCTGGGCATCTACAGGTCTAATGAGTACTCTGGGTTATTCAGGGCTGAGTGGGTCTCTGCCCCTGTCTTGCATGTCTCCTCTCTGCCTTCTCTTTCCACCATACATCCTATATTTGCTTTGTGTCTTCTGGAAGCAGGGCCATGACGTCTGCCTGGCTCAGCACGCAGGGTGGGCCTTCTGTAGCACTCTGGGTCTTACAGCGAAATCAAGTACAGCCAGGATCCCATCCCCAGGGCCCTTCTCTACTAGATGACACCCACCCCCAGCGGTGTGGGAGTGATTGTAGGGGTGAAGAACTGGTGCCACCTCAGATTTCAGTGGCTCTGGACTGGGAGAGACTGTCCAGTCCAGGGTTAAAGGAGATCCCAGGCTGTTCTAACCCTGAAACACACAGCGGCAGCCACAGCCATCTATGGTCTGGGTTCCAAATGCTTATTTCTGTGCTGAATGTTTGTAATCTAAACTATATTAACTAGCCACAGAAAGACATATTAAGAAAAGGAAATGAGGGCTGGTGAGATAGCTCAGGGGACTAAGTGCTTACTTTGGCAAGCACAGGGAGCAGGGTTCAATCTCTGGTCCCCCATGCCGCGCCGACTCCAACCCCAGGGCGTGCTGAGCTGGTAACCCATTCCCGGTGTAGTGGCGCACACCTGTAATCGCAGCCCTGGGGAGGCTGAAAACAGGAGGATCATTGCAAGTTTGAGCTGCATAGTGAGACTCTGTAACAAATACATAAATTTTTAAAAAAAGAAGAAGAAACAGAAATGTCTAATACTCTTCCTAATCTTTTTTCTTTTCTTAGTTTGTCTGACCAGGAAGAAGCTATTAAGTTCTGGGTTGTTTTTTTTTTTGGGGGGGGTGTACCTGATGATTTGTCCCTTCTAGGCACACTGCATTTTTTCTCTCAGTTCTATATTACACCTTTGGTGAATCAGCTATGGTCAGAATTTCCACGTAATGATTACCTTTTGGAGAAGGTGACTTCACTCTGACCCTGGGCCACAAACAGGGCTGTGTACACCTGTGTTCTGGCTCTTGGTGTGTGTGGCTGTCAAATTGGTTTGAGAACAGAGAAAACTGGATGGTTTTAGGTTAAAATGGACAGCATTTGCTAGTCTTTGAGGGGTTATCTTAGGACAGTGGACTTCTTGAGGTAGAAGGTAACATTTTAACCTATTTTTAATTTAGTGAATACAGAGTTCTAAAACAATATAGAAATACACACTGGCAAAATAACGGGCACAACTCTCCATGTTTGTATCTCAAGTTTTGAGAATTAACACATGCCTTTGTGATATTTAGGAATAAATTATGAATGGCACCAAATGGAAGCAAAGGTTCTCAACCGAATGACAGGTAATCCGTTCCTCAGCAGTTTGGTTGATAGGTGTTTGGAACATGAGGAGCAGTGGATCACTCTCCATGCCCTGGCGTGGTATGCACTGTAGAGGAGCGCAGGAGACGCATGTGAGAATCTCCATTTCACTACTGTCTCAGGGCGCTGCTGTCTCTGTTCACTGTAGGTTTAGGTTTGGATGTACAAATAACCGTCAGCTGCAATTTTCCTTTAAGTTATGACAGGAGATGGCTAATTTCACTTCCACTTATGATTTTTTCTTCAGTAACAAACAGAAGGACAATAAACCATGAACTATTTTGGTTTACGTATGCTTTTCTTAATACTTTTTATGTTTCCTTACTATCTTAAAGCTTTATTGTACTTAAAGCCATCTTTGTTAAGTATTGACTCATCTTAGATCTATATACAATTCAGACTTAATTTTGTGTGTTGGCTTTAATGAAACTTCAAAAGCATCTTATTTCAGAGTGACTAGTGTTTGTATTAGTTAACTTAAGTGAAATATCTTAAATATTGTCTTTCATCTAACTAAAATAGGGCATAATTTAGTTTCAGTGGGAAAGGAAGTAATTGGTTTTTTAAATACTGTGCCTATTTCTAGAAATTTGGTGGCTTTTTAGGTTATGCTGTGAAAACTAATGTTTATGGAAGATCGTCTCAAACTATTTGGGAGTAAATTTTAGTCTAAAAAATAGATATTTATGCTGAGTCATGTTAAATGAGTTATTTTTGTGAGACGCAAAAGTGGGTAGGCAAAAATTGATGAAATGGTTTTATGAAATATAAAAGAGATGTATGAGAATTGACGAAGTATAAAGAAATCAACTTTCAATGTGACATTTTGATAGACTTGTAAACTTTATTTCTCTAGGAATTATTTTTGTCTTATGTGGAATTACTTAACATTTAAGTTTATAGCAGTGTTTTATTACTTTACCTTGGTGGGCATTTTAATGCCAGCATTAAGACTGTATAAGTAAACCCTTTTAAGTGATTCTGCCTACAGTAGTAAAGTTCTTGCTGGTTTTTAAAATTTTAATTGTCAACCAGATCTAAGCAAGAGCCCCAAAGTACCTGTAGAGTTTACCTTATAGTTAAAAGAACTGAAACTTTTACAACAGATTTGTTTCTGGATTTATTACACAAGCAACAATAGTTTTGTCTTTTTCCTTCAGTATTAATAAAAGGAAGTGACTGATTTTAACTTATTTTGGGCATAATTACCATAAATAAAAGATTTTGGGTGAAAAAAATGTCTAATACTGAAGCTGTAGAGCACAGCATGAAGTACCCAGTACCCCAAACTGCACATGTGGAGATGACGAGATGAAGTGGAAGTCATCTATTGATTTTAACCCTCTTTCTGGTTCTTGAGGAAAAACTAAATTTAAGGAGAAAAGGGCAAGAAACTTTTCTAGGGATTTTGTGAAGATCTCTTTTAGGCCTTTTGTGTGTGATGGTGGGGTGTAGGGGTCAAATCCATGTGGATGCTACTTCTGAGTGACATCCTGGACCCCTTTTAAATTTTTTGAGGCAGGGCCTCACTAAGTTGCCTGGGTAGAACGTGAACTTGAGATCCTTCGACCTCAGCCCCGTAAAGTGCTGGAGTTATAGGCAAATGCCACTGTGCCTGGTTTATTTCTCGATTGATTTTAGGTCTTTTAAGGCTTTAGAAATTGATGGCACAAATTCCTTAGTATAGTTATTTTAATTTCACAACTTATAACTTTTTACAGAAATTGATGCAATATATTTAAATGTGGGTAAGGACAGGAAAGGGACTCAGGAAACGCAAAACAAGTGATGTGTTAGGATTAGGAGTGGCACTTGTATCCTCTTCTTTTGCTTGTGCTGCTGAGGATTGAACCTGGGTCCTTGCACATGACAGGCAAATGCTCTACTACTGAGCCACACCTCAGTACTGACTTACATCTTCCAAACACACCTTTATTGTTGTAATAATGAAATTTATGCTATAAATAGAAAACAAAAGAAAATATATGGAAACCTTTCCAGACATAGCTTTTCTTTTCCTCATTACAAATATACAATTACTTTTATGTGAAATAGACATGATTAGATGCACAGAGGGACCCAAGAGAGGGAAAAGAGAGACAAAAACCAGTCACAAGGAGCAGGCGTTAAGAGAGGAGGTGGATTTACCTGGGGTAGCTAAACATGGTGGCAGAGAGAGGTACAGGAGAAAAGGAGGTGAGGTGAGGTGAGGTGACATGAAGCAATAAAGGGTGAGTGGGAAGACCAGAGGAAGGGGAGTTGGGCCCACTACTCACAGTGTGGCAAGGAATAGGAAAAGGAAGTAGAGGGAGGGGAGCCAGATACAGGAAGAGAGGCATTTCGGAGCATTGGGGGCACAGGGACCACATGCGGCCACCTGGTCAGCTGTAAGATGTGTTGTGACTTGGGTGTTGTCGGTGCCTATACTGTTGGGCAAGAAATCCTGAATTGTGCCTTATGGTGAGTGGCTCAGCTGAGGTGAGACGGTCAGGGACTTCAAAGCTGTGTTTGCTCAAGTGCACCAACTCTTCAGCTGGGCTTACGGAGCCCCTGAGTAACTGAAGGCAGGATAGAGCTTGGCGTCTCTGCCTTCATTTCACGTCCATCTCCTTTACTACTTTAAACTTTGAGTTGGATCCTGCTCAGCTCCAGGGGTAGGTGAGCTGATCACCTAAGGAATGTCTGTGCAAAGCCTGTTTATTAGTCTTAAATTTACCTAACCTATCTCATCCCAAAATAAGAGTAACTAAAGTGTCCTCAAGGTTTCAGGGACATTCAACTGCCAGCTTTTACAACATATTGTTCCACCCTGCTGGAGCGATGCCTAAAAGTCACTAGGCACTGCCCTAAACCTGCAGTCACCTTGGATTCCTGCAGGGCCTCTGCAAACAGAGCACCCCACGATGAGATTACCCCTAAGTATAAACAGTCATCTCACGGGAACCCCCATCCCCAACTGTCCCCTTGCAGAACCAGAACTGAGCTAATGGATCAACCAGAGTCAGCCCAGCCAGCAAACTAATAAAAACTGGCCTCTTGCCTTTGTAATGGGCCAGCTTGATTTTCTGTGTCAGGGCTGTAACCCCGTTAGCTCTTTTCCTGGCGCTCAAATCCCTTTCCCCATTTTCTCTTCTTTCCAAATAAAGTCTTTGCCTATAAGTTTGTGCTTTGCCTTGCCTTTAATTTGTGTTATCACTGAGACAGATGTTGGGGGGGTTGGGAGAGTTGGTAAGAACCAGTTCATCATTATGCAGCACACATCTAGCTTTCAGCTATGCATTCAGATAAGGGCAAGAAGCACTCTGACCCCAGGAAAGTACAGCTGCAAGAAGTAACCACATCAGCTCCCAAGGATGTCACTGAGACCACAGGGGGAAATGTGACTGGGAGCCCCGTATCCCGCAGTAGCACCCTGTGGACATCGTTGCTCCCCAGGATGCTACTGGAGCTGCTGACACCGGAGAAAGTCCTTGTTCTGAGGAGACATGCTAATGTAGCAGGAGTAAACTGTCTGGCTGGCTGTGAACTGTCAGGGGGTTCAACAAGATAATACTACATACAGCTACGTTCTCCTTTTTTTCTTCTTGAGACAGGGTCTTGCTATGCAGTTCAGGCTGGCCTTGAGCTCACGTTGTAGCCCAGGCTAGTCTTGAACTTGCAGCAATCCTCCTGCCTCAGCCTCCCAAGTGCTGGGAATAACGGCATGTGCCACCACAATAAATTATTATTATTTTTATGTATTTAGTACAGGGTCTACAGGGTCTCATTATGTAGATCGGACTCATAGTGATTCTCCTGTTTTTAGCCTCCCAAGCGCTGTGATTATAGACACGTGCCACCACACCCAGTCTCAGTCACCATCTCAGCACACCCAAGAGAGGAGGTGCGGCACGGCAGGCTGGGGATCAAACCCCGACTGCTGTGCTCTGCCTAAGCAGGTGCTTTAGTCCACTGAGCTATCTGGCCGGCCCCACCACAATAAATTATATATTGTACCAATTTTTTCATGTATTATAAATATAACAAATTTTATGTTCCATGTGCAAAAATTAGATGTGTATAGTTAGAATACAACTTTCAACATACGTGTGGCAAAAGTTAACAACTGGTGAACATGGATGACTTCTCTGTCTTTTCATGTGAAATTTCTTTTTTTTTTTTTTCATGTGAAATTTCTTAAAAGAAAAAAATTGGTTAAAGAAACCTAATTCCAGACCTCAGACCAGTTCTAGGAAACCTCCAGTCAGCCCAAAATAGCTTATCTCTCGGCCCGCCAGACTCTTCCCTGCTTTTTCCTCCCCCAGCTCCTTTCCTCTGAAAGGAGGAAAAGAACCAACTAATTTGATTAGTGTTTTAAAGACACCAGACCCACGGTCAGCTGGGGGATGGCCAGGGGGCCGACCTGGAGCACAGGACGCACGTGTTCCAGGCTGGCCCTTGTGGCCTGAGAGACAGGCGAGTGCTAGCGTCAGCCAAGGACCTCTCCTTCTAGGGTCCCAGTCCCTAATTCTAGGCCCGTTAGAGAAAGAGAGGAAAGTCAGTTTGTCTTGATTTTTTTCAGCAGGTCAGTAAAAAATGAAGTAAGTGTTCTTTTTTTTCCCCCTTGACTATGCCCTGAAGGATCACACAAAAAATGCAATTTGGCAAAGGCCCACAGGCCAGCCCTTCCCACCCGCCACACCTGCCACATGGGGCTCTTTCCTGAGCCTTGAGAAGTGCCCGTCATAACCCCTCGCTCACTTGTGCCCTCCCTACTTCAAATAATGACATGAACTGGACCTCAGCTTCCCAGGAGACCTTCCCCTGCCATTTGTTACTTGTCAGTCTCTGGAGACCCTGGGATGTCACCTCTGTGTCTTTATGTTGCAGGGGGCCTCTCTGGCTTTACAGTGCAGAAGCTGCAGTTGTCACGAGACTTCTATTCAGTCGTGGAGTTGAAAAGCCTCCGGCTCAAACTCCCACTATCAAGTCTTCTTTGCCCAGGGTTGGCTGGGAGCGGGAGAGGTGCAGCCAGGTTCCAAGGCCACCAAAGGACAGGTGGAAATAACAAAGCAGTCAGACAACCTTGCACAGCCTTATCTCTTCTCACTTTGTCACTGTGTCAGACACAGGACTGGGAAAATGCTTGGTCAGTTTGAAAGTGTGCTGTTGACACTCAGTAAATGAGCATTTATCCTCCCAGTCACCAAGAGCTAAGAAGCGGGGAGACTGGAGGGAATGTCCACGTAGGGTATGACTCCTAGACCCACACTGCAGATGTGGACCAAAGTCAGTGGAAGTGGCCCTGCTACAAATAAGGCGGCTGTGTCAGTCCACGGCGGGTCTCATACTCACTCTAGAAATGAAATGCATTTCTCTGCTCAGGTACAACCAGTTATGCCAGGCGTCTTTGAAAGGCTAGTTTCATCTTTTTTCACCTAGGTCTCTCCTCTAAAGATGTTGGTTACTTTCCTTAGGATGCTATTTTGCTCCAGGCAGCAGAGAAACTGACTCCCCATAAAAGCATGGCAAGTCTACATGATTTGTCCCAAGAAACTGGGGCTTATTCTGATGGTCTCCACACCCAGGCTCACCACTGAACACCACAAGTCTCAGAGGAGCATGGCTGATCTGCAGTGGCTCACAACTAATTAGGAGGAACGACACAGTCCAAATTTTTGTGCCAGGGGCTGTCTCACCAGTACCACACCCTGGGTAGTTTCCAGACAGCATTAGGGGAACTGGGAACTCAACCTGCTGACTGGGCGCAGAAATGTAGGACCTATCTTACACATGCCAGAGTGTGGGAAGCCTCTGCCTTTGAGTGAGACATCAGGAGAGGCCTCCATAGAAGAGCCTGATTTGACAGCAACATCTTGAGTAGAGTCTAAGCTCTTAGGCCATTTTGTACCATCAATACAGCTCCTGTTTTCTTGAAAGAGAGAGAGGTTTGGGCCACAGTCTGAAAATGAATTGGAGGGGACTTGGATATGGTGTAATGCGTATCTCCCCACTTCCTCCACACTTGGAGCCCAAGATCATGAGACCCAGGGGGCCCGGGAGATGGCTCAGTAGAATAAGCGCTTCCCTGGAAAGTGCAAGGGCCTGAGTTCAATCCCCCGGTTCCAAAAAAAAAAAAAAAAAAATTAGATCCAGAGGAGCCAAAGTGTTACTGGGAATAACTAAGTTCTGAGTTGCCTTCTCAAGAACCAAAGGCTACATGATTTTCCCTTTGGCCACCAAGGCATCCTTAGGAAAGGAGTCAAGTCATGATCATACACTTGATTCTATAAGCCAAAATAAAACACAATTTCTCTAGTCAGCCTTGTCTCCAGGACTCTCACACTGCACCACTTTAAAAGTATGAAAAAGGGGCCGGGGAGATGGCTCAGTAGAATAATCGCTTGCCTGGCAAGCTCAAGGGCCTGAGTTCCACCAAAAAAAAAAAAAAAAAAAAAAAAAGTATGAAAGAGAAGGAGCTGCCATAAACAGTCTTAATTTTTAGAACTACCTGTGTTGCTCCTTGGCAGGGACATCCGGATTTTTTCGCAAGCCTGCCACAGAGAGAGCCCAACCCACACTCCTAATCCCCCTTCAGCCACACATTCTCATTCCATAGTCACCCCGCCCATTTGTGAAAATCTTCAAGGAGCCTCTCCCATGTTTCACTAAAAATGCTCAGATGACTAAACCACTCCCAAGTGGTTTTGATGTCTTGCTGATTCCAGTAATATTTCAACATTATTCTGTCTCCCCCTTCTCACCTTTAGCACGTATATTTCTTAAAGAGCCTGAAAGAAATGGGTTTGACTATCTAGGTTGGTAGCTACTACAGTATGAAATTCTCCTTCCTTTTTCTCTCCCTCTCTCTCTGAATTTAAACAAGAACAGATTGAAATTACTTCAAAGCCCCACACCTGACTGACCTTGCCATTTCCAGTGTGTTTGGGTTTTTCTGCCTTAGAATGAATCAGAAGCCCCCACAACACTCCGGTGGATCCATCGAAGGCTTCCAGAGGTAGATACCAGCTTGGATATCCAAACCCATTTCTCTTCTGTGTAGCTCAGTAGTAGAACATGTACTCAGCATGTCTGAAGCTCTGGGTTCAATCCAGAGAGAGAGAGAGAGAGAGAGAGAGAGAGAGAGAGAGAGAGAGAGAGAGAGAGAGAGAGACACCGACACACACACTGACACACAGACAGAGACAGAGACTGCTAGATTGCTTCTCACCTATGCAGGGAATAGTCACATATACCCAAAGGTCTGTAGTAGAAAACCGGAGCCTTCTGGCACCCTTAGCACCACAAAAAGCCAGCGGCGATGGGACAGGAAGAAAGCAGTGGTTTTTTCCTGAGCTCCTCCACACCCACACACTAATGCTGCCCCAGCTCGCTCTCTTTCATTAAACACAAATCCCAGTGTTGCCTTCTTAGACATTTTTTCCTATGTAACTGAAGGCAAAACACATTAAATATTTGATCTCATCTTACTATGATGCAAGCTAGCAGGTTCATAAATAATCCATTGACCTGGTTCACTTTTCTGGACAAAATTGATCATAAAAATACATACAAGCTTTTGCAACGTCTGACTCGTAGAAATTCCCCTGTTCTTAGGGTTTTTAGAACTCTCCCAACCGAAGTAGGAACAATTCAATCTAAAAGTAAAAGGAAACCTGCTCTTTAGCTCCAGAGAGCTCTTTTAGAACAAATTTGAACGCACACACTTCTCAAGCAACCGGATGGGCGCGCACACACTTGAGCGACGTAGAAGCACTCCTTGGAGTTTCCCATAAATTCTGAATGGCCTGAGAGGGATCTGAGCGTCAGCCTTGGCAGCAAAAAACACTCCAAGCGCAGCGAGACCCAGCTCACGTCGGTGTCACTCAAAGGTTTCCCTAGGTATTTGGGCACCTGTGTCCACTAGGACCCTCCCTGCACAAACGCATAAAGCCGTGTGCACACGACGGCAGCAAAGTGATGAGCAAACATAAAACATGGCTTGAAACTAAGGCAACTTTTCCCTACAGCGCAGGACTGCACTTCTGCTGAAGACCGAATCCTCCTCCTGGCCCAGCCTGGGCTTGCAGTGGACAAAGGAGCCCAGAGGCACGGAGCCCTCGCCAGACTGGACGGGGCCGGAGCTCAGCCCGCTTCGAGAGAGGGCGGCACCTGGAAAGAAGCGGGGTTACGGGCAAAGGGGAGCGGACCCACCTGCCTGGGCGGCGGGCGGCGGAGCGACCCTCGCGCCCTCGAGGCCCGGGGCGTCCGCTGCTGTGCAGAGCCGGCGCCCGCGCCGCACTATTTGTACTCTCAGCCCCTCACATGGTCTGATCTCTAGATAGCCGCCGCCAAAGAGCTCTTCAAGAATCTTTGCGTCACTTTGAGACGTAGAAACTTTGTTTCTCGAGACCTGAGGCGCGGGGGGTGGGGCGGGGTGGGTAGCGTCTCCTGCGTGGGGGAGGGGCGGGACCCCCGTTGTGGGGCGGCGACCAGAGGGGGCGGGCGGGGCCGCTAAAGGAGCGGACTTCTCGGCGGCGCTCGAGGCTGTGGACTGCTGTGCAACCCTAGACGTTAATTTCCTCCCCTACCAAAGGCGCCCAGAGGGGGCTGGAGGTTTCTGCTCCACCTCAGGTCCTCCGAGCAATCTTTCCGACCCAGAGGCTCCTCTCCATCGCCCCCCACGAGTCCTGCCCCGCTTCTCTCACTAGGGCCCACCAGCTCCCCGCCCTCCACGGGTTTCTCTGGCCTGCGGCTGGGGCGTGAGAGCAGCCAGAGGGACCTCGTCTAATTCTTTTCTGTCCGCCGAGCCTCCAGCAGCTGCACACAATAAATACGTGCAGAATGAATGGAGGATGCGCTCATCTCCTCAGCCCGCCACGGTTCAAAGCGGTTTCCAGCCTGAAGGCGAGGGCCGAGCTGCGGGAGCGCCCCTGCCCCTTGGTGCTTGCTGAAGGAAGGTGTTTGAGGGGTTTAATAAAGCAGCCCTTTGTCTGAAACCATGTACATAGGTTGTTTTGTTTTTGTTTATGAAAACAATAATGCTAAAGATGAATGTAATGTTATTACACTGCCTTTTCATTAAAATCACACGATCTCTCCTCCTCGCAACAGAAGCAGTTTTGCCTTGAGCGGACAGAGACGTCAGGCTTTGGTTGATCAGCCTACTTCTTCCTCTGGGACGTGAGGGAAGAACGGTAGCTAAATCCAAGCCAATGAGGAAGCAGCGACGGTAAGTCTCGCCCCTTTATACCTGGGGGAGTTCAGCCAAGAAAGCCGCGCGCCGCCGGAGGCTCACAGCCCAGAACGATCAGTGTGAAGTTTTGGTGCCACCTAGAAGCCAGGGCTGGGATTGCAGAGAGAGCCGGGAGCCTTCCAGCAGCGGGGCGGTCAGGCTGGTGATGCCGAACAGTGGGCATTTCACGTCCCAGCCACATCCCCAGGGTGTGTGTGTGTGTGTGTGTGTGTGTGTGTGTGTGTGTGTGTGTGTGTGGAGGTGGAGGTGGAGGTGGAGGTGGAGGTGGAGGTGGAGGTGGAGCGATAGGTGCCCCACTGTGCTCTTTCTCCCTTTCAGTTGGGACATCTCCTCTCTGAATGCTCCTGACCAAGAGGTACTCAGAAGAGGACATCAGATTGACACAACAGAACCTTTCCCTTGTTACTGCCACATCCCTGAGAAGTCAGCAAGAAATCAAACCTTTTGGTTCTTTTTTTTTTTTTTTAGACAAGGTGTCATTATGCAGTTCAGGGTGGCCTAGAGCTCATTATGTAGCCCAAGCTGGCCTCAGACTCCTGGTGATCCTCTTGCCTCAGCCTCCCAAGTGCTGGGATTACAAGTATGTGCCACCATGCCCAGCTGAACCAGTGTTTTGGACAAGTGCTCCTCCTGAGCTGTGGGTGTCAGGGATGCCCCAGCAATCACATTGTCCCAACAGACCTGACATCTCCCCTAGCTAAGGCATCCTAATCCTCAGTGTTTCAGATACTTATGGCTACATGGCCCTGCCTTTCCCTGGCATCTGCCTCTCTCTCTCTCTCCATCAGGATACTGGATTCTGATGTCTTGTCCTCAGCTTACACAGTGTCATGTGACCATCCCTCTGTGCCCCAATTTATGGTGGGTGAACAGATGTCATCTGTTCCCCAGACATGGCTTCTCTGCTTCCTGACTGCTTCCTGGCCTGGGCATGACTGCAGTTAGGCTCCAGGGAAGACATTTTTGTGTTGTGTTAGGTTTTGGTATGAAATTCCCCCAAAAGGCTCATATGTAGAAAGCTTGATCACCAAAATACAGCAGTGTGCAAAGGTAGGGCTTTGGGAAAATGACTGGGTCATGAGGGTTCTAACTTCATGTCACCCTTGTGCAGAGCAGAGGACCTCCATGGCAGGCTTCGCTGCCCTGAGAACCCTAGGCTTGTGCCCGGGACACCACCACAGCCACCTGTGCAGGCCCAGCTCTTCCAGATGGAGTGGGGTAGAGGGATTCGAGGGAAGGCATCTGAGGAGTCCTGCAGAGATCTTGTGAGGGTGGGGGTATGGGAAGAAGGGTCCCTGAATGATCAGGAAGGTGGCTCTTACTATAATAGATGGTGCTATTAAAACCAGTGCCTGAGGGCTGGAAAGGTCACCACAGCAAATCAGCAATGGAATCTCACACACCAGTTAAAACATATGACAGGTTTTGTTTGTTTGTTTGTTTTTTCTTTTTCCTCCTGATACTGGAGCTCAAACCCAGGGGTGCTCTACTACCACTGAGCCACATCTCCAGCCTTTTTCACTTTTCATTTTGAGGCAAAGTCTCACTAAGTTGTTCAGGCTGGTCTTGGACTTGAGATCTTCCTGCCTCAGGTTCCCAAGTGGCTGGGGTTACAGCATGTGTCATGATGCTTAGCTAAAAGCAGCATTCTTTAAAATTATATTTTAAAGTGAGGATAAGGAAAGAGAGGAAAAGCACATTCTAAAGAACCCCAAGCTTCTCACAGATCAGGGAAGAACCCTGACAGATTCTCAGGGACCCAGCTCTATTTAATGGCCTACCGGCTCACAAGGACAAGTGACTGCCAGCGTTTGTTCATTTACTTAGTTTTGTTCACTTGAGAAAGAGGCAGATGTTTCCTCTACATTGCTAACAGGGGTGCTGTGAATCCAGAGGTGAAGTCCAGTGCTCTGCTCAGAACCTGATGAGAAGCAGAGTGAGAATTTGAGGCCTCTGCTTTCAGCGCCAAAAGCCATTTGTCTCTCTAGCCGCTTCATTGTTCTCCATCCCTCAAGATTACAGAGCTGTCTCTGGCTCTTCCTGTCCTCCACGCACCTCTGTCTCTGGAGATTCCCCTCCATCCCTTCTCAGAAAGCTGGTCACCCTTGTTGTTGATATCTGTGCCCACTGTGGCCAGAAGTTAGTCTAAAACCAGTTAGCACCTCTTTTCCGCCTCCAACTCCAAGCCGGCTCACAGCTGTGTGGTGTGCATAGAAAGCCACCTTCCCCTTTAACATCTGACAGACTCCTTTGGAGAGCAGGGAATTGTTTTAAGCCCCGGAGGGCCTAGCACAATGCCGGATCTGTTGGAGAAGCTCAGGAGAACTGATTTTTTTAAAAAATAAAAGCTGCCATTTATTTAGCATCTAAGGAGGAAATGACATTGTCTTTTGTCCTTTCTCTATCATATGGATTTTACACTGTATTTAACTATTGTTCTTTCTCTTGTCATAGTAGAGATTGAATCATTATAATCCCCCCCAGGCCATTTTTTAAAAAATGTATTTGGTACAAGCTCTCACTATACAGCTCGGATTTGTAGCGATCCCCCTGTTTTCAGCCACCCCAGCACTGGTATTATAGGGGTGCACCACCACGCCTGGTCTCAGTGGCCAGCCTGGTATACCAGGGGCTGGAACCAGTGCAGACTGTAGTGTGGGGGACTGAACCCTGAACCCCGGTCCCTGCGCTTGCCTAAGCAGGCACTTAGTCCGAAGAGCTATCTCGTCAGCCCTGGCCTTTTAAAATTTTTATTATTGTTGTTATTTTGAGACAGGGTCTCACTAAGTTGCCAAGTTACTCACACTGGGCTCAATGCAATCATCCTGCCTCAGGCTATTGTATATGTTATTAAAAAATAAATTCATTTTCTTCCTTTGCAAGTGGTGAGTTTTTACAAGAATAAATTTCAAAAATAGTGTTTCATTATATGTAGTATGGAAACTGAGGCTCAGAGATGTTAGGAATCTTCTCCAGGCTTACACAGCCCCCAAGTGGCAAGGCCAGTTTTTCTGCCTAAAGTTCACAGCCTGGCTCCTCCCGCTGGGCTGTTTGAAACAAGAATGGTTCAAGCAGGGGAAAAGTACAGTGGGACTCATGGCTTTCTCCTCACCTTCCTACTCACCTGAGCCAGCCGCCTTTGTGGAATCCAGGCCTTTGTGTTAGGCCTTGAAAGAGGAAGACCCATGAGGTACTTGTCTTCCCGAGCAGGGAAGCAGACTGCAGCTCTATGTATAAACTCGTAATTGATCGTAGCTGTCGGAACGTAGGACGCGTTCCATCCGTCAGCCTCGTGGTATTTATTAGGAGCAGGGCACTGAGAATACACTGGTAGGCAAGACAAACTTCCTGCCCTTGGAGAACTGACAGGAAGTATTGACTGTGGGGAAAACAGACAATAAACATATAAATAAATAAGATAATTTCAGAAAGCAGTTAGTGCTGTGAAAAAAAATAGATTCCAATAAGAGCACAGAGAGCGACAGATGTGGAGGAGCCCCAGGGAGTGGGGAGGGGCTGACTGCTTGGATGAGGCGACACTGGGGCCACAACCTGAGCAATGAGAAGCCAGCTGTGCAAGACCCAAGGGGAAGCTTTAGGTGGAGGGAACAGCAGAGCCAAACTGAGGTGGGTGTGTTCCAGGACAAAGTAGGGGACAGGCAGTTGGCCAGGCCAGAGAACATGAAGGGAAGTGATTAAGTTGAATCTGGAGAGGTAGGAGGGCAAGGAGGCCATGTGTCCTTGTTACTGAATTTGTCTAAGTGGAAAAGGACTTTTGTTTTGGAGACATTTGGACCAGAGCACCTATATGGTCCCTACTAGGCGAAATGCAGGTATGCTACAATTGTATTGTATTTTTCAGTGCTGGGGATTGCCCACTCTGGGCAAGTGCTTCACCAGTCCCAGAAATGCTACTATTGTAGGTTCTGTGCAAGATCCTTTCCACCATTTATCCACCCTGGGCAGCTGTCCTATCCTGCCCCTTAAAACAACAAAGACTAACTGTCATGGGGTAGCCAGAGAGATGGCTTAGAGAACACCTCAGTTGTGCTACTGGCCGCTAGAGGTTTTAACCTTCCCATAGCAAGTCAGAATTACACTGCTCTCTGAGGATCAAAGCAAGCAGACAGCCACAAACACATCCAGACGGCATGTCCCCCCATCAGGGCTTGGCTTCTGGACACTCACAAATAGAGGAGGCCTGGCCTGAGAACTTCTAGACAGCACATCACTTCGCTTTCTGCTGACACAGTCATTTGGTGAAGGAGAGAACAATCCCACACCTTCCCATTTCCTAAGCCTGCGTGTCACCCGCGTGTTGGGAAGTTCTTCCAGTTCAGATCTCTGGCAGAAATTTTAGCCTCTGCCCTTTATCTTCAGCAGAGAAGGCAGACCCACCATTCTTTGTTTCTCTCCACTGAATCCTGCTCTTGCTTGAAAAATCACTTTTATTAAGCATTTAGTTGTGAAGGTTATTTTCTTAAATACTGCTAGATTTGTTTATTGCTTTTGTAGCTATGTTTATGGAATATATATACATATATATTATATATATAATATATATGTTATTGATGATAATATATATTATCCTTATCTGGCTTATGCCAGACTCATACAATATTCATACATGCCATAAAATAGTCTTTTTTCCATCTTTCCTCTTGCGATAGTCAAGAGTTCTCAGAGAAGACTTCTGATCTCCTTCTATGAGGGTTCCAGGAGCTTCAGGTGGCTGAGGACTTTCAGAATGTCAACGTTCACTGCCCTCATGGTGCTTAGACTCTCACCTCTGTCCCAGACCTCCACAGTATAAATGGCTTTTCCCTCTCTGTAGAACTAATGTGCTGATGAGTGGAGGAGTAGCCCAGAGCAGCAAGGGATCTGAGGTTCATTCAAATATTCAGTGGCCCTCCTGCTCCCAGTGCCAGAGGCAGTGTTCTGGGGTGTTAGGCAATGTACACTGGTTTGTCTGTCACTGGGTTTCACTGTTACTGGCTCAGGAGTCCACTTTTTTGGCTCTGGTAAATCTTAATGCCCTATTTTTTCCCTCCAGCTTCAAATATTGCCGTTTTCTCTCTTCTTCCATAAATTTGTGCACTTGTGTCTGTGCTCTTGGCAAAGTTTGAGTATTTTTTTATTTTTTGAATATCTGCAGCAACCTGATGTGCTTTCTCCCTTTCAGCTTTGCCAAAGACTTGTTAATGTGCTTCCTTTTTAAAGAATCAACTTCTGGCTTTGTTTAATCTATGTTTACTTTTCTGTCACCTTTTTTTTCTGTAGGTTTACTTTGCTGTTCTAACTACTGAAATAGAGGTTTGGCTCAATTTCCAGGCTTTCTTACATTCTAATAAAATTATTTTATTATTTCCACACGATAAATGTTTAAAGTACTGTTTTGGCTGCATCCTTCAGTTCGATATATATTATTGTTAGATTAAATTTACCTTATGAAAGTTACACTTCTTGTTATATAGGTCTTGCTATATCTTGGTCTTAACTATCCAGCAGAAAAGTATAAAAACGAGGTATATAAAGTAAATCCATATTAATACGATGAGCTGTAAAAGGCTCAAGTCAGTAATTTCTGAGGATAACCCACTAATATTATAGACTGCTAGTCAGTGTTAGATTGTTTAGTTGAATTCAAACACCTATAGTATTTAGATGCCAATAGAATATTCACCTCTGACAGGAAAAAAAAGGATACAAAGGAAAGATCATTTTGTATTTATATATATATATAAGATAGTTAGGATAGGTTTACAGCTACTTTCGCTTAATTCAATGAGAAGAGGTGTACTAACAGTGTTTGGACAGGATATCCTGTCTGCTTCTTGTACTATGGATAACCACTAAGAAGATACCAATGTACAGTGTATTATCAAAACTGTCCTATTAATCAGCTGTGAAACTGTCTCATTCATATTTATTTCTCAATAAAAAATAAAAATAAATTTACCTTATGATTTATTCTTGGACTGTAAATTTCTAAATACATAAGGATTAATATTACTTTTTTTTTTTTTTCTTCAGTACTGGGGATTGAACTCAGGACCCTGTGCTTGCCAGGCAAGCACTCTACTTATCTTTTAACTCTGGTTTCTCACCTAATTGTACTGTGGCTGGAAGGTGGTACAAGCCTTGGCTTTTTGTTGAGGTTGACCTCGTCTAATGTGTGGTTAGCTTAAAAAGTTCTGTGTGCTCAAAAGGAACAGTTGCTAGATGTAATGTTCTACACCTGTCCATTACACCAGACTTACTAAATGCTTAGCACTGTCACATATTCACCTGGTATTTTCCTTGTCTGAACTATCAGGAATTATGGAGCATGTTAAAAACCTCTCATTATGATGTTGGATTATGTATTTTCTCAGGTTTTTCAGTTTTGCTCTTATAGTATTTTAAGACTATGTTATTAGAGATATATGCACTAATTTAGCATCTGTTTTCCTAGACAATGGAGTAGGCGTATTGTTATGTAAAGGTTCTATCTCTAGTAAGGCCTTTCCAGGCCTACTGCGATGCACAACGCCTGGGAGGCCATTCATGGAACAGTTCACGTACTGGCAGACCCTGGAATTAGATGGTCTCTTTGGTCACTCAAGAGTGCCTTGATTTTTGTGACTTACTAATACAGCTTTATCAGATTTATTTTGTTGAGTGTCTAATATAGCTTTTCTATCCCTTTTTAAAATAACCTAGATTGCCTGTCTCTTTTAAACAGCAGATGGCTGTGTTTCTTTAAAAATCTAGTTTGAATCACATGTGGTGGTGCACACCTGTAATCCCAGCACTGGGGAGGCTGAGGCAGGAGGCTCTCTATGATTGAGCCCAGCCTGGGCTACATAGTGACCTCCACAGTGAAATATCTCAAACAAAACAAAGCCAAGACCAAATAACAACTCTTGGCATTTCATGATGGGTCTTTTCTATATTTAATCCATTTATGTATATGGTAGTTACTGACCTACTTAGATCTGTTTCTACTATCCTACTTTGGATATTGTAGTTGTTCTGACTTTTCTTTTTCTCCTCTATCTTGTCTTCTTATGGGCTGACTATATTTTCTTTTGTTGTCATTGTATATTTTATCACTATACTTACTCTTTTTCTGAGACAGAGCCTTGCTGTGTAGTTCTGACTGGCCTTGCCTTGCGTTCGCTAGGTAGCATGCTCTAGCCTCATACTCAAAAGCCTCTTGCCTCAGCCCGCCACTTGCTGAGATCATAGGTGCCTGCCTCATAGGTGCCTGCCTCCACAACCAGCTTGTGCTACTTGTATCAAAAATATGTATCAAATTTTTTTGTATCAGATCACTTCCTTTTGTTAGGGCAAACTTAAGTATTTTTTTCTGAAAACACCTTTCATTTCAACCCTTTCTTGAAAGATATTTTTATTGAGCATAGGTTTACAGTGAATTTCTCATAACACTTTGAAGGTACACGTCACCGTCTTCTGGTATACCGTTGCTGATCAGAAGTTAGCTGTCACCCCGACTGTCTTCACTTTGGAGGTTATCTGGCTTTTCCTCCTGGATGCTTTTAAAATCTGTGCTGCGGTTTACCAGATGTGTCTAGAAATCAATGTATTTATTCTGCTTGGAACAGGATTACTGGAATACTATAAACACTTCGGTTAGGTTTGAGCCTCTATTCTAATTTTGTCTTAGAAAGTGCTGTGGCAGACAATTCCCTGCTGCAACTGGGAGCCAGACTAGTGGTGGTCGGCAGACACTGATGGAACAGGACTCTGTTTCTGCTTATTTATTTTCAGTGAAATGGAGGCCCAGATTCAGTAAAATTTGTGCTCTCCAGGCCAACAGTACATCCTTTCCCACTCTTAGATCTGGGCAAAGAGTGAAGTGGCGGGGGCACAGGACCCCTCAGGGAAGCCCTCTGAACAAGGCTCAGGCTTCTTCAGCCCTGATTGGAAGAATCTGACATCCTGCAGACAAGCTGAAGCAGGAGCCTCACACCTGCTTCCTGTTTTTTTACTTTGAAGAACATAAGCCACGTCCTTGCTTTCATTTGTAACTAAATAAACAGTACAAATAAGTCAACTTATTCTCATTTAGCAAAGTGTTTTATTCAAAAGCTTCTCAGCACCATCTAGTTGTCAGAAAGAATGAACATCACCTTTTCCTGCCCCCCCACCCGAGCGCAGAGGCAAAGTTAAGCCATTTGGCTAGAGCTCCCCCTAAGGATTACAACTGAGATCATGATAAAGTTTTGGTTGTTTTCTCTCCCACTTTCTCTAAGCCTCTATTTAACCCAAAGCAAGCAGAGCTGCACATCCACAGTTCAGAGCAGGAAGGAATCATGTCAGACCTGATCAACCTCCTCCTCTTCTTGGGCTGTAAGAGGTATGTGAAATTGTCTTAAAAACATGAATTCCGTGACTGCCATCCAGGAAGGGCTGTGATCTGCGAGGCCACATGCAGTTCTGAGAGCTCAAGTCGTAGGCACCCTCCCCCACTCTACGCTAGGAACCAGGAGCACCCAGGTTGCTCCGCTCCAGCCACCTCGGCTGCTCTTCCTCTCCTGCCTTATTACAACAGACACTGAGGACCTTCTTGATGGGGTTAAGACAATGACATCTGATTAAAATGCTAAGAGATCCTGAGCTGTTGGAGATGAGGAGAGTACATAACATGTTCTGAATTTTCCTTTTTTTGTTCTTAATGAATATTTTGTTGCAGCAGAAAGCACATTTTCCCAAAGAGGTTCCTGGTGGAGACTGGAAATCCAAGGGTCTAACTGCATCCTTGGGAACACACAGTCACCTCTGTTAACTTTGGCTTGAGTCCCTGGATCTGTCCTTTGCAGCTACATCAGGTCCCGTGGGAGGAGGAAAGAGCTGGAGGTGGTGTCACTCAGCCAAAGCCCCCATGGGGTCCCAAGCCGGGAGGACAATGGGCTCCTGCTCTAACACAGCCAGCACGTCTTCAGGGACATGCTTCTTGTCCACCACCACCTCGTAGACATACTCAGAGAACCACTCGTCAGTCATGCACAGGTAACCTAGGGAAGAGAATGGAGCCATGTGAGTCCAGGTGGGCAAAGAGAAGCCCTGTCAGTACTGCAAATATGCTGCCCACAAAATAGCTGTACATGTTTTTCAGCTTTCCAGCCTATAGTATCATTTGATCTAGGTCTTCATAGCAATTCTGTGACCCACACAGACATGGCATTTTTTTTTTTTTTGCAGAACCGGGGATTGAACTCAGATCTTTGTGTTTGCCAGTCAAGCGCTTATCCTACTGAGCCATCTCCCCGGCCCCGACATGGCATATTTTTACCAACTGTAAAAATGATGCTCACGGTAACCAAGTGCTATGTCTGGGTGACACAGGTGAGGTTCAGAGAGGGGTTCCAGAACCATGGCTGTGCCAGATGAGTGCTTCTCTGCAACCTTGCTGATGGCTGTCGCTGCCCTGCATGCTGGCAGGTGGGTGGAAATACATCTTGTTTATACATCCCTCCCCAGAGAGATGAATCTGTAGGGTGGAAGGCAAGTTCACCAGCTCCATGCTCATTTAACCTGCCCTGTCAGCATCATGGGCTCTTCTCCCTCCCTCTCTATCACACACTCCTACAGCAACAAGCTAAGCTGTTACAGGCATCTTGATGGGCTACCTCACCATTCCTACAGAAACTATGCATTTACAGATAATACCGTGTGAGTCAAGTGGTCATACAGTTTTTGCTTTCTTGGGAAGAAATCTGCAATGAGGATCAGGCAGGACTGAGGATCAGAAACACTCAGACTGCTGTTGTTCCTACTGTCCTCAGTGAGGCCACCAAATTTACAGATTTCACAGGGAACACAAAGATGCTGCTGCACTAACATCCCAAGCTGTGAACTCAACGAGAAGGAAAGGAACCTATGCCAATAACATGTCTCCTCCCACTGGGAAAATCAACCTGTATCTCAGCTCCACCAGAACAATACAAATTCCCATTCAGAAGCACACTTCCAACAAACTTACATGGGAAACATGTTTTGCTTAAGCCACTTCTAATATGAAGAACAAAATTAAAGCAAGGAACTAAATTGTATGTTGTGAAAACAAAACCCGGTCACTAGGCCAAAAAAAAATACAGGGCATAAAGTGTGTATCTAACCAAAGGATTCATAGGATCATCAACACTGACCACCTCCCTGTATCTGGTGCCTCCTCTGGGGCAGACACATGAACTATTTTTTTCTGAAAGTGTTTGTATAAACTGGGGTCTGTATTATTCATTTCTTATGAAAAGACATCAGAGAAGGGGAGAAGACATAGCTATTTCTCACAAGAGAGTCCTCTAGTATAGTTTTTTAACTTCC
>NW_004524648.1:3522227-3525945 GCF_000260255.1 Octodon degus | reverse complement strand
TCAGTAAGGGGAATAACCTCAAAAGTTGCCAGAGATCCACAGGTCCTTGGTGCACACTATGGGAGCTACTGTTTCTAAGACATGACTTATTTAAGTAATGAAAAGGCAACATGGTGGTAAGTCTAACTGTAGGCTAAATGCTGCCAAAGGGGATTGTCCAACATGAAGATACTATTGCTTTGGAGTTTACCTATGCTCAATTCTGCTTTTTACCTCCGACAGAAGTCAAAGATAACTCATCCTGATTTGGTATAGCACATTTACCCTCAAAGCAGATGTCTTGAAAAATTGTTCTAGGTCTAGGGAGACTGGCAGGGAAGCCAGCCAGCATGCATGAGGCCCTAGGCTTAACACAAAAATACATACACAAATATCCAAGGGCTCACTCTCAATAGGAGACACAGGAAGAAGGCTTGTGCTCTGGCCTGCCCTGATTATACACCTGAAGTTCTTGGCTTTGCTTCAGTCAGTCAGTCAGTCAGTCAGTCAGTCAGTCAGTCAGTCAGTCAGTCAGTCAGTCAGTATCTTAACATATCCTATACCAAGGTTGCCCAGTACCACTCACTGCTAGCTACATTTTGAGTATGCACTTCCTGAGACCCTCAGCATCTGCCTTCTCAAAGTGAGATGTAAGCAAGGAAGCCAGTCTGCTCAACAGTACACTTTATGACACATCAGTCATTCTCCCTTTACCACTATGCAGGCCAAATACATTCTAGAGTAGCTCTGGGCAGTGAGGCAGGTAAAGGACAGAGGCAGATTCATGTAATAAAGTTCTGTGTCCTTATAACAATATTATCACCATACAATCAAATGAATCTTCAAAGAATGCCCAAAGAAAATGGACAGTAAGTACATCTACACTATCTTGTTCCAAAAACAGATCAGATTAAATCCTCACAAATTAAAACTCCTATCAATTGTAATCCACCCCTTCAATGTCTCTGCTGAGAGGACCCGCTTGATTAGTGTCTCTCTTCAGGATATGAGTTCTTTGGGGGCTCACAAAAACCTCACAGTCTAGGTGGCTGTCAAGTAATTTTGCCCTGAGATAACAGCCTGTTGCTGCTGTAACTGTTGACACTGCTCGTCTGGAAGTTTGAGAAGATTAAAATCGGTGTCTGAAACTCAGGGAGGCTGTGCTTAGGCAGGTGCCCGTGGCCACTCTGATTCAAGGCTGTAGCTCCTAGCCCTTAAGCATTGTGGCCATTAAAAGGCACTTCCTAGGTAAGCAGAAAAAATGAGATGCCAAGTTAATAATGAGGAAACTGTTAAATGAGTAAAGAAAGTCAAGTTTAGAAAGTAAGGTGAAAGGAAATTTTATTTAAACTTTAGGAAGATAGTGTACCTCGAGTAGAGAGTACAGCCAGAGAGTACAGACCCTGAGTTTAATTCCTAGTACTACAAACCAAATGAAACAAAAACTAACAAAGAAACCACTTTTTGATATTGCTACAGTCTATGAAATCTGATCTTAATGACTTGATGTTCTGTGACATGGTTTCTCACTATACTGGAATTCTGGACTGTGAGACTTTAAACCTTACTGACTTACTTACATCCTGAGAAAGATATAAAATAAATGAAAAGTCCTTCAAAGAAACTGGTAATGCTTTGGTATTTTACAAACCAGACAGAAGGATCTATCTGTAAAAGGAAAATAGTTGTCTGTAGATAGAGCTGTAGACTAGTGAGGGGAAGTTCAAGTAGAAGAGCTCCTGTTCTTGAATGGCCAGTTTTCTGAAATTCTGCTGGAGAACTGACATGTAAACCTCTCACGCTAGATAGCATGCACGAATCATAAATATTTCATACTTTTGTTGTCTTTGTTCTATGAAGCATTTCACCTGACTAACAAACTATTTGTGGCTAATTATTATTTTAAAATGTTTGACAAAACCAAGTTATCTGTTCTGCTCTGGCGGATCCATCTAGCAGTATGACCCTAAGAAAGCCAGACTACCAGACCTCATTAAGTCACTGCCAATCTTTCACCTGCTGGCCCTAACTCCAGTGCAAAGACATGCTCCCAGAAAGGAAAACAGAACCTCAGTGGCACCTGTCTACAGTTCAAACTTGCTAATAACATGGGACACACCACCTCACAGAGCATTAGTGATTTAAGATAAAGTTGTACTAGCAATACAAGAGTTTTTTCTTTCTCTTTTTTGGTGGTGTTGGTGAAAGAATCAGGCCCTTTGCATTCTTTTTTTTTTTTTTTTTCTTTGCGGAACCAGGGATTGAACTCAGGTCCATTTGCTTGCCAGGCAAGTGCTTTTTCCACTGAGCTATCTCCCTGGCCCCCCCTTTGCATTCTTGGCAAGCTCTACCACTGTGCTACATGCTCAGTCCATGAAAAAGTATTTAAGTGATAAAAGTACACAAAACTGGTATATTCTGTATAAATCTGTGTTACAAATATAGATGCATGTTGCAGGTAACAATAAACTGATAGTTCTATGCCACTGTGTAGGTGATTTTCTCCTCCAAAATTTCTGAAATGCTGTATTTCTCTCTCCTGTATCCTTCCTTCTCTCCCTCCCTCCTTTCCAGCCTTCCTTTTTTCCTTTTTCTTTTTGTTGTACTGGAAAATGAATCCAAGGCTTTTGTGCTAAGCTACATCCTCAAACCATTTTTCATTTTGAGGCAGGGTCTTGCTTAGTAACCAAGTTGCCCAGGCTAGGTTAAAAAATGTAATCCTTCTGCCTCAGCCTCCCAGAGTTCTGGGATAACAGACATGTGCCACCACTCTCAGCTTATTTTTTAACACCTTAAAAATTACCCAAATTAATTCAAACTCATTATAAAAATTTTTAGAAACACAGTAAGAGGAAGAAGAGAAAGAAAAGAGAAGACAAATATAAATTTAAAAACTACTTATAATATACCACTTAGGATAAGGCTTATTCAAACTTTATCCATATCCTTTGATGAAGTTCCCACATGTGAACTTGATATAGTAAAAAAATATATATCACACAGTTGTATTACAAAGTTCATGCTTCTTTTCCAATCAGTCTCCTACCATTTTGATAACGAATCAATTTATATCATAATTTTAGGGTCAAATCTATGATTAGGGCCGGCAAGACAGCTCAGCAGACTAAGCACCTGTGTAGGCAAGAGCAGGGACTGGGTTTGATCCCTGGCACCACAGGCTGTGCCAGCCCTGCCCCAGGAAGCACTAAGCCAGTCACCGAGAGTGGGCATGGTAGCACATGCCTATAATGCCAGCACTGGGGAGGCTAAAAACAGGAATCACTATGAGTCTGAGCTGTGTGGTGGGATCCTGTACCAAATACATTTTTTAAAAAAATCTATGATTAAATCAAAATATATTTAATCAATTCCCTACTTTCTATGTAATTTCCTTATATATTCATCAATATGTGGTATATATGATTATCAATTATCTTTTGGGCCCAACTGACTGTTTTTAGAAAATTCTGTTAGCTTGTTATTTATAGCTCTATCAAGTACCTGTTTGAGATCCCTCTCCTACCCACCTTTTTCTTTCATGGTACTAACAAATGAACCCAGGGCCTCTCATGTGCTGGTTAAGTGCTCTATCACCAAGTTACATTGCCAGTCCTTTTTTTTTTTTTTTTTCCATAATTTTATTGAGAGACAAATAGCAGTGAGACAGTTTCAAATCAAATTGGTAGGACAGTTTCAATAATTAATACATTGCATACTCTCTTCCTAGTGGTTATTTGCT
>NW_004524648.1:3520263-3521437 GCF_000260255.1 Octodon degus | reverse complement strand
GAACTCCATTACCAGCTCAGCACACCTCAGGAGCAAGGCCAGAGTGGCATGTGGTACTGGGGATCAAACCAGTATTTGATTAGGCAAAGTTCCTGCATTTACCTAAGCAAGCACTTAAGTTCGGTGAGCTATGTAGCCGGCCCTTAAGTGGTGACAATTTGTCAGCCACTTCTGTGTATGAAGCATGCCCAAATGCATTAACTTTCTACAGGGTATATTGCAAATGTGCAGTGACATAGCTCATACGGAACAGAATTTGACAATATCTAGAAAAATTATAAATGCAATGCAATTTCTATGACTTCATTCTACAGATACAGTTCTAGTGTGCACACAGTGTGTATTTCTGGGCAATAACAGCTAATACTTATTCAACACTTATACTGGGCTTCGCACTATTTTACACACTGTGTATGCATTAACCCACTGCACTATTTTTTGCAATAGCAAAAGACTAGAAGCAACCCAAAATAGTAACAGAACTGGTCAAGTTAACTATGGTACAGCCAAACAATGGGAGACAAAGTGTACTGATGTGGAAATACACCGAGAGGGAAATGCCTCCAGAACATGCCACTAAGGAAGGCGTGTGTGTGTGTGTGTGTGTGTGTGTGTGTGTCTGCACACAAAAGAAAGATGTACCAGAAACTAATAGAAATGGTAGTCTGAAAGAAGCAGATTAGGTGGAGTAGAGATAGACACAAATGGAAATAAGATTCTTAATATACTTCTTCTGTAAGTGATTTTATAAAAAACATTTTATTATCTAGTACAAGAATTATACTATAAAACAAAAAAAAAACCCATACATACAAAAAAAGAACAAAGGCCACCAGGCACATGCCTATAATCTCAGCACTCAGGAGGCTAAGGCAGGAGGATCTCTATGAGTTGGAGACAAGCTTGAGCTACAAAGTGAGCAAAGCCAGTCTGAACTGCACAGTGAAACCCTGTGTCAAAAAAGAACAAAGTAAAACTGAAAAACCAGAACTACCCCAAAATTACAATCCTCAAAAAACCACACCCGGGGGAGCTTATATTTTACAATGTAATGTCATACACATGAGTCATGCTTGGATTTTAATCCTCTTAACTGTGAGGAAAGCAGGGCTGGCTTTAGTCATCTAACGTCACACAGACAGTAAGCAAAGCCCACATCAACTCAGGTCTTAAC
>NW_004524648.1:3517899-3519563 GCF_000260255.1 Octodon degus | reverse complement strand
GAAGTGCCCTCCATCCAACAGCCCAGAAGCCCATTCACTTCCTCTCCCTGGAGCACAAGCATGAGCAGGGCAAGCCTGAGTGCACACCTGTGCACTCCTCAACTCCCAGAGACCAAACTCCTCCAAGGCTTTGTGTCCCTAAAGCTGAGATTCAATGACTTCTCTGGTCCCAAAACTATCACTAGTGCTATTTGTTTCAGGCACAATATGCTTTCTGGCCATTCATCAAAAGCTGCATAGATGGCAGGTCACATCATTTGTTGCCTTCCCTCCTCTGACCTGTCCAAAGCAGGCTCCAAACGTTAAGGGCTGCCCATTCTCAGCTATCACCTTTCTTGCTGGTCTCCCCACATCACTTTCCAAAAAAAGGCAAAGCCCTAACAGGAGGTCTTAATGCTCTTCAAGCTGACTTGCCAGAAAGGACCCCTGAAAAGATCAGTTCTAGTCATTTTCTCCTTGAGGTTCATCTCCCATGTCCCCCTTAACCCTGTGTGTCTGTTTCACATACATGGATCAAGATTTACAAGTATGCCAGCTTTAATATTCCCTGCCCTGCTGTATGCAGCATTTAAGGAACTGAGTACTAAAATGCCGTAGATGGGGCTTGTATCTCAGCCTCCTAAAACTTCCCAAACCACCGTCAAATCTAAGCCCAAAGCCTTTCCCTTGCTGTCTGCTCTACTGTCAGGGAGACTACTGACACCCGTAGTCTCCCTGACACGTTAAGTCCCATGGCTTCTGAGGTGTTCTCTCCACTCCCTGCCCCTTTCAATAACCTTAGCTTCAATGTCTTCTCCCCCTACCCTGCCTGCACTGATGAGGGCCTCTCTGGTTCTTTCTCAGTCAGCTGCCTTCTTGGAGAAATCATTTTTTCCTTGCTTTTCTTGGTTTATTTATACTACATCTTATAGTCTGAGGAGTACATCACAAATGCCACTCCTGTCACATCACAGCCCTCTTCAAATCCCCTTTCCATGTCGCAGGTGAAGTATAAATTCCTCAGAGTGCCAGAGACATTCTCCCACTGTAGCCTGTGCACGGTTCCCTGCATCATGTCAATAAATGCGAGCTGATGTTACTGCTAATGGCTTTTCCTCGGGACCAGGTTTATTCACCTACATCACTTTCTCTCATGAAACTAAGTCCATACAATGGAATATCCACCCAGAAACTGGAGAGGTACTACAATGATCACTTTGGGGTCTGAGTTCTTAGAAACCTGAAAATAGAGCCATGAGGGAGGTTAGGCAGCCCCTCTTCTAGAAGGGAAAGGTGAGGGAGCCTGATGTTTTTGTTCTCTTGCCCCCATGAATCTACAACTAAATGTTAACAATGGAGGGCTAATATTTTTGAGTATTTCTTTATGCCTGGCATGGTCCCCTATCCTTCCTCTTGAGTTTATACAGACCAGAAGACACTGTCAAAGGGGACACTGGGTGAAGTTCATGAGACAAGAATTGTGCCATCAGGGTGAGAGACAGGAGTTTTTATAAAGGTTTGAGGATATGTGAAAAGATGGTCTAGGCAACAAGTATGATTTTCTAAAGAATGTCTTTTCCTGGAGCATTTAGGACTTTGTAGATCTTCCAAGAGTACCTGCGTCATGTTTAAAATTATAAGTGTAGGGGGCCGGGGAGATGGCTCAGTGGAATAAGCGCTTCCCT
>NW_004524648.1:3515333-3516803 GCF_000260255.1 Octodon degus | reverse complement strand
TATGCATGTTATTGACAAAGAAATGTAAAACTATCCAGATATATGATCAGGAATTAAATATCAACTTGTCTCTCTATAACTCACCAGGTGTCACAATGTAACATTATAGAAGAATCTGGTGAGTTCTGTGCTGAGCTTTGGCCATACTGTTCCCAAATAACATGTGGTATTAGTTTGGCTGGTGAGGTAATTAAAGGGTATGTTGGTTTATCCAGATACAAGGGCTGATTAAAAATTACAGGATAGGGGTTGGGGAGATAGCTCAGTAGAATAAGTGCTTGCCTGGCAAGCACAGGGGCCTGAGTTCAATCCCCAGTTCTGAAACAAACAAACAAACCAACCAGGATATTGAAACTTTAAAATTTATTATAGTAAAGGACACACTGACATTACCCACCCCCCGCCATTCCCCTTGCTTCGAAAACACTTTTTCCATGATTCTTGCCATTTTTTTTTTTTTTTTTAAACAGCATCTCCCTATTATAGCCCAGGCTGGCTTTGACCTCATAGTCTTCCTGCTGAGATTACAGTGTAAGCCACCACATCCAGCTTTCTTGCTACTTTTTTTTTTTTTCAGAACCAGGGATTGAACTCAGGCCCTTGTGCTCACCAGGGAAGCGCTTATTCTACTGAGTCATCTCCCCACCACACCCTTTTTTCTTGCCACTTTTGAAGCTGTTCTAGTTCTTTTTCATGAGTGTCTTTCTGAGACGTAGTCAAATATGTGGTGAATGCTGCTATCCAATGAAAAGAGAAGCTGGTAAAAATATTTCAGTGTGTCCTCATATTCATTATTCACCAAATCTGGTACTGTGTGCTTCCTGGCTGTTCTCCCAGTCAAAATAATGACAAAAGGTAACCATTTTGAACTGGCCAGGGCATCAAAGCAGCCATGACAGTGTAATTGAAGACAATGATAAGAGGACTTCTAGAACTGTTTTCAGAAAGTGCCAAAAATGATGGGACATGTGCATTTGAAGCAAATGGGAGGCAGGCAGCAATATTTTCAAGGAGATTAATGCCAATGTGTCCTTCACTGTAACACATGTAAAAATTTCTATGAACATTTATTGGTTTTTTTAATCATAATTCACACAATCTGAATTGGTCATGTAAATTTCAAGATTAATATCTAACATGCCAAAAGTTTCTTTAGCTGAAATCACCACAAAATACCCTTTCAGAAGGAAGTCTGAAATTTCTACTAAAATGATATCCGGGACAGAAAAGCTAATCTGACCAGAAAAATTGAGAGAAAGCAATTTGGTGGTTAAGAAAAATGGCTCTGGTATCAGAATGTCTGGCTTATAATTTTGCACTGTACCACTAAATACCTAGGAAACTTGCAGATTACTTTGGTTTGGTTTAAAGATTATGCTTTTCTGACTAATAAGGACAGAAGCCAATGGATATTTCCTCTAATTTAAATTCTCAAGTATTTTACAAAATATTTTACTGTGTCAATTTTTT
>NW_004524648.1:3513222-3514618 GCF_000260255.1 Octodon degus | reverse complement strand
TACCTATATTATGAAACAGGTTATTTGGGGCAGGAAAAGCCACAAACATGACCACTAGAGAAGACCAAAGCCAGAACTGGGAAGAGGGCAAGGGCAGCCTGCCCAGGTGTCTCTACTCTGTTTACCTCCAGCCTGTATTAACATTTTGCTTTCTTTTATTTTTTTCAAAAACATCAATCTAAACAAGGAGCAATCCCAAAGAGAATAGTAACAATCCCTTAATGTTACGTACAGGAAAAAAAAAAAATCATTGCATGCTGCTTAAAGGGTAGTCATGTTTCTCAAGAGAGTACAGAGGTCCTGTCTTAGGTATGCCAGCGAATGACCACCAGGACAACATCACCAGCAGAATAACACACTAGGCACGCTCTGAAGGCCAGGCCAAATGTGCCAATTAAATTAGATTGTGTTTTCTTTCCTTCCTTCCTTTGTTAAGGCAGAAAGAACATTACCACAAAATATATGAGAATAATTATTTTGGCTTTGAATGAATTATTGTTTACTGCTCCCTTGCATTCTATTTCTTATCTTTCTCTACTGAAAGCTTTGCTCTGTACAATCTTAGGCATTTTATTATTTAAGAACAAAAAAGGTTAGCTTAATCTTGACTAAATAGCTACAAATTTCACTAGGAAGGGTTATAGGCAGAGTGTAGGAATAATGACCCCAGTTCTCTCAGCACAGTACCAGAAGAATAACCAAGTCATAAGACTAGTAGAATGACTAAGTCATTGAGTAGGAATAAAATGGTACAACTGAATGAGGAAAAAAGCAGCAAAATGGCCCAGAGTCCTCCCTGAAATCAAGTAGTTAGGTTCAGAATAATAAGAACAGTTAACTCAGAATATACAAGAGTATTTTCCGACTTAGTGTTTGTTTTTTCTTAAATGGATATCATTATCTAAAACCCAGTGATTAACCCAGATGGACAACAAAAATAAATAGCAAACCGACAAAGCTAGCTAGGTTTACCTAAAGATATCGTAATTTCAATCCTTTTCCTAGATGTTTTCCATGTCAGAACTGTGATTAAAGATTCCAAATTAGTAAAGTGCCTTCAAGCAGGTACAGGGGCCAGGGGTTCGATCCCTGGGCCTGCCCTGCTGGCTCTGCCCCTGGGACACACTGAGACAGCAACTGAGAATGGGCATGGTGGCACACACCTGTAATTCCAGCTCTTTGGAGGCTATAAATAGGCAAATCACTATGAGTCCATCTAGTAATGAGACCCTGAACACCCTGTAGACCCTTCCCTAAAATACAAAAAAAAAAAAAGAAAGATGAAAGAAAGAAAGAAAGGCTCCAAATTAGACCAAAGATGAAACAGGAGACAGAGGTTCATCCAAAAAATGAGAAAAACAATTTTAACTCAGGATCTTATGTTTGCTACAAATAA
>NW_004524648.1:3509183-3512587 GCF_000260255.1 Octodon degus | reverse complement strand
CTACTTACTGGGGCTAGGGATATAGTTCAGCAGTATAAGCACCTGCCTGGCAAGTGCAAGATCCTGAGTTTCATCCTTAGTACCCCTCCAAAAAAAAAAAAAAAAAAAATCTCTACTTCCTTTTTATTTTTTCTTTTTAAAGAAACTGTCTGGCTGATTTTGAGATATAGGCGATTTTGAGGTATCTGGTGAGATTGTACTGAAGTCTGGTTCCAAATGTCTGGGTATTTTACTTCTCTGGTTTCCCTTTTGTCTCAATCTTCTACCTAGTCTACTAAGCTGTAGATAATGTGTTTTTTCTAATAAGAATCCACTGGCTAAAAGTAAGGAATATGGACTCTGGGAAAGAACTGGCTACAAAATACAGAAAACAGGCATATATATGCTCCAATCACATATACCATGGTAGCTGCCATTTTTGACTTGAAACCTTAAAAATCAAAGTGCAAAGCTCCTTTAATAGGCTTTGATCTAGTATTAAAAAAGAATCTTCAAGAGTACTGTCTCAAATTTTTTCAAAAATATACTTTATCAATGGTGATCCCTGGGTGGCTGGATGATTATAGAGATTTTTCTTTTTTTCTTTTTTAAAATTTTATTTTATTTTATTTTATTTTGCAGAACCAGGGATTGAACTCAGGCCCTTACGCTTGCCAGGGAAGCGCTTATTCCACTGAGCCATCTCCCCAGCCCCTAAAATTTTATTTTTTTGATACAGGGTCTCACTATGCAATTCAGGTCCGTAGTGATCCTCCTATCTCAGTCTCCTTACTGCTGGGATTACAGGCATGCACCATCTTGCCTAGTACCAAGACCTACAGGGTGTGCCTAGGAGAGAGGCTTGCTAACTACCACACCGCTGATCCTCCCCTTTGCTCTTTGTTGTTTTCTGCCACCATGAATAGCTGCCCTCTTCTATGCCACTCTGCCTTGGAACCAGCTAATTATGGACTGAAACCTCCACTAACCATGAGCTAAATAAACCTTTCCTTTCCATAATTTTGGGTGTCAGGTATTTGTCCTAGCAATGAGAGAAGAGTAATTATGACAGAATTTGGTACCCGGGGTGGGGTTGTTGTTGTGACTATGCCTGACCATCTGGCCAGACTGTTGGCTAAGCCCATAAGTCAGTATACAGTCACACATCTGGTATGATATGCAGTACCAGGGATTGAACTTGGGACCTTGAACTCACCAAGCAGGTGCTTATGCCACTAAGCTATATCCCTGGCTCTTTACCCGGTATTATAGAATTCTAAATGGTAATCAAAGTGTTCCCTTCCTTAGGCTTCACAATGTCTAAGAAATGCTAAGAATTTCTTGATAATCACACACTCCTACTCAGAAGGGTTTTTTTGTTTTTTTTTTTGGAGCACTAGTAGAGTAGATGAAAATGTCCCAAATGCCCAGATAGCAAGCATGTTGGCAAAGGGTATTCAACCTTCTTGAATTCAACCAAGAAGTTCTGTTACAGAATGGCTTAGTAGAGTCAGCCTTGGAACAAATGGAAACACGTAGTGGTCCTGAGTCAACGCGATGCTCATGCATGCTATACTGGTCACAGGAATCCTTGGGCAAACCCAATCTTTATACTTTTTTGTAGAACAGTTTTGCCACAGGACCAATTATTAAAAAACCTTTACAGTAGACCAGCTTTCTACCCAAAAAGACAGAATACAACAGATTTGAGTTACCTGAAATTAATATTTTAACTTTAAGCTCACCTTTGTGTCCATGGTCTTCACCCCATGAATTCTCTACTCTCCATTTTAGAAATGTACCCTCCTGATCATCCTGGAAAAAATAAAAGGATGATAGGTAACAAAACAAATAGATCCCCTTGCTGGGGCATTATGCAATTTTACTGTGCTGTAGCCACTTAAAACAAATAGTCTGCTGTAAACAGCCATGATGTACATGATCAGGGACAATGTATTTTCTAATATTACTAAAAGGATACATACTCCAATAATAAGTGGGGTAAATAAAACTAACAAAATAGTAAATACTACCTTTCCTTTACATTCTATCCTACATAGAAAATAAACTGGTGAAAATGCTACTTGGCTAAGGAAAATAAAACATATTATTAAAAGTAGTGAACATCATTTGAAGCCAGCGATTCTTGCTCTTAATCAGTTAGAACTCTTTGAAAGGCATCCCACTGCATTTATTATAGGAATGATTTTAAGTCCTGGCCAAGAGTTTTTGAAAGATAAAACAACACAAACTAAACATATTCTCATCACAATGCATGATTTTCTACTTAGGGAAATCAAATAATGATGTTCTCCAAATACGTTTTTTACCAAGTCAGTTACACAAATATTGAATTTAAGACAACAGAGATTGAATGGCAAAGCCAAAATAAAGAGATAATTTTCATAAACAAAACCCAGGCACTTTTGCTTTCCACCTTCATTAATAAAATAACCTCTATCATCATCTTTTTAAAGGGACAATGATACAACAATAACCTTCCTTTCTGGTATTTATTATAATGACAAAGAGAGGACAAAAGTAGAGCTCCATTTGAGAAAATACTTCTCTGTCATGTTTACCCAGGACATTTGATGATGTCAAAACAATTTAAATCTCTGTAGCATGAGAGAGCACTGACACTTGTACTTCTCCTAATGATTTCATCTGTCAGCTCCTGCTTGCTATTACTGATGATAAGTCTTTCCTGCATGAGATTTGGTTCCCTGTGGGTTTGCTGACCTGAACATTCTAATTCTACTCTTAGCATTTTTCTTAGAATTCAGTAATTTTCAGTCTCAGATTTAGCCAACAAACCCATGAGTTTCAAGTACTCTTACCTGTACTAGCAACATTAAATTATTATACCTTAAGGCCAACATATTAAATATCTGCTTTAGTTCTATTTTAGTCACTGTAATCCACCTTTACTTTTAAATATCATGACTAGAATTTATACCACCTAAAGTCATTTACTTGTTAATGCATGTTTGAAATGCTTATTATTACTTTGCCAATTAATTACTGCATAACCTGAATTAAGTTGTTTTTTGGACCATCTATAAATATAGAATGATAAAAGCTGGACCTTCCTCCCAGGGATGCCATGGGAACAGCATTAGGAATGAATACTGCAGAAATATAGTAACCAGAATGCATTTAGCTCTGTATTTTTTTTTTTTTTTTTAATGTATTTGGTACAGGGTCTAGGCAGCCCAGACTCATAGTAATCCTCCTGTTTTCAGCCTCCCTGCTGGGATTACAGGCATGCACCACCACTCCCAGACTCCGTGGCTGGCTCAGCAAGCCTAAGGGCAGGGCCAGTATGACATGTGGTGCTGGGGATTGAACCCAGGTCCCTACACTTGCCTAAGCAGGTACTTATCACCAGCCCTTCTGTATTATTATTATTATTATTATTATTA
>NW_004524648.1:3482197-3507763 GCF_000260255.1 Octodon degus | reverse complement strand
GGGATCACTACGAGTCCGATATGTGCAGTGAGTCTCTATAGACCCTGTACTAAACAAATAAAAAATAAGTAAATAAATAAATAATTTTCTGAAGCTAACTTTTAATAGAAATCACGTAAGTCCTCAACTTTTGCATTTATTTGGGAAAACTACATGAATATCAGGAATATCTGCACAGGGCTGCCTAGTTAGTTCAGGGTATGTTTTATATCACACTGTGTTTGATCTCACATAAAACTGAAATACTTCAGAGTTGTACTACTTAAAGACTACTTAAAATCTTACCCCTGTAATGTGTAAAATGTAATTAAACCTTCCTTAAGATCAGGTTTTGTGGTCAAAAAGACACAAGTTGTGGGTCAAAAAGGTACAAGTGAAGGAGGTGGTAGAGATGGGAGGAAGGTATAGAGAAAACTTCATCCTGGTCATAAGGTGTACACAAAACAATCAGACTTCTAGGTAGTCTAGTTAGAAAAACATGGCATAATGATATACTAAGATAGCAAGTACTTTAGTGATCATAAATCCAGGCGCATGGCAGGAAAAAACAGTTCTCTATCAAACTGTTTCCTAAAACACTTCATGCAAAGTAGTTAGCCTGTAGATTTTTTTCCAGTAATTGTACTAAAAAGAAAACATTTTGTCTGCAGTGGTATCAGAGTGGCTTAAGTCTTTTCTTCCTTACAATCCCTAAGCATTGGGAGTAAAACAACCTTCTATAGCCTCAAAGTAGGGAGTTTATTTGTGAAAGATAAAATTTCTAACACTAATATCCTAGAAATTGTGATAGTACTATTCAGAGTATTTCAGAACAAGTTCAAAATCCAATCGCCTAAAGCTCTGCACAAATCCAGTAATAGCCAATAGCAAATGAATGAAGATAAGTCTGAAAGTAGGTCATCAAGAAAGTAATACTGTCAGGACACATTTTCATTCCTTATAAACAGAAATTAACTTCCTAAATTCCTCTGCTATACTCTGGTTTCTCTTCAGATCACATAAATCTTTCGCCTTTTACTAAATTACTCTGCTGACCTTTCTTTACATCAAGACCTTCCAAATTTACAAAAAAAGCAGTTACTTCTTTATTCCCTGTTGAACCAAATTCTGTATCTCATGGAAGTCCCTAATTTTATCATATCATATCTGAACACAGAGCTCAAATTCAAATGATATAGGAACAATGTCTTACTTAGAAGCTAACTTTTAATAGAAATCATGGGGGGAGGTGGTAAAAAAAAAAAAGAAAGAAATCATAAACACCATGAAAGAAGTTCTGCTGGATTAACAGACTACAGGCAAATGTGGATCCACCTGTACAAACACCAATGCAGTCACCCTGGGGGTCCTACCTTCTCTGAGACAGCAGTGAAGGTCATGGCGTGGGTCATAAGTGACTCACCAAAAGACAACCTCTCTGCTTTATTCATGTTCTTCAAAGAGACACCAAACACCAACTCATGATCATAGCTGTAAAAAAGAACGACAGTACAAAATAGAGTTTGCAACCCTGCCTTGACTATAAAAGGACCACAGGAAACTGATTAAGCTCAACAGCTCTAAACAAATATGGGTTCCATCTGTATCTCTTCAGAAAGAAATGTCACATGCAGAATTTGTTTCTCAATAGTATTCCATTCTTTATGTATCATAAGCATATATAGGAAAATATGCAATTATTAAAGATTAAATTCACCATATTAAAAGCTGGCACATCAGTTTGACTTACATTTTGGCAAGACAACTTTTTAAAAAAGTATGGAAGAAAGCATTTGAAGTAATTTCTTAGAAAAAGGGTCTTTTTCAAAGGTGGAACTAGCCAGTTTCTGAATTCACTTAAAAACACTGCTGGGCTGGGGAGACAGCTCAGCAGTCCAAGCGCCTGCCTGGCAAGCACAAGGCCTGGAGTTCGATCCCTAGTACCACATGTCATGCCAGCCCCAGAACCCCAGGCACACCATACTGGCCCTGAAACCGGGTATGGTGACACACACCTGTAATCCCAGCACTGGGGAGGCTGAGACCAGAGGATCACTATGAGTTTGAACTGCCCAGCAAGACCCTGTATCAAATAAATAAATTAAAATACAAATTAAAAATAATAAAAAAAAACACTGCTGACTGAAATTTATATAAATAATGCCAAATACATTGAACATTATTTTCTTTTTTGTCTTTTTGAGACATGGTTTCACAATGCAGTTTAGACTGGCCTTGAACTCACTTTGTAGCCCAGGTTAGCCTCAAACTCATAGCAATCCTCCTGCCTCAGCCTCTTGAGTGCTAGCATTGCAGGGATGCACCACCATGCCTGGCTGGATATTATATTCAAACTTTAAAAAAGTATTCTTTCTTTTGTTAACTATCAAGATATTTATTCAACTTCCTACTAGTTTAACCATTACTATATTACTATTACTATAAGTAACTCTCAAGGGGATGGTGAGATGGCTCAGTGGCCTAAAGCACCTACTTAGAACAAGCTAAGCCACGCAAAGCACAGGGACCGCAGTTCAATCCCCCAGCACCACATGCCAGCCAGCCCCGCCCCCTGGTGGGCTGAGCTGGCCACACACACACACACACAAAATAAACAAATAAATATTTTTTTTAAAAAAGTAACTCTCAAATGGCATATTTTAACAGTCAAGGAATTTAGTCTAATTTAGTTTGCAAATGAACCTTCACTATCATAACAGACAAGGACACATACAAATTAGTACTATTTCTCATAAAGATAAGCCATTGAAGACAAGCAGTATGAGAAACAACAAATAGGAAATAAGAGCTTTAGAAAATCTTTCACTATATTCTCAAGTACACTAAGCAGATTAACATGGTAACTGATTTTTTTTTTTTTTTTTTTTGAGTATCTTTTTCTTTAAGGATGCTTTTTAGGAAGACTAATGACTTCTGCTAAAGTATGATCTTGATCTCTGGGCTTAGGCAGTTAAATATGTGGAGTTTCTGCTGTGATCTCACATGCTACAGTATAAAACGAGACCCATCCTTAGGCCAACCTTTCTTCAGATGAAGCTCAGAAGTCATTATGTATCAAGAGTACACTCCAAGAGCAACAGTCCAAAGTGACTATTTTAAATTTATTATACTCACATATTCATGTCACTGAGGCCCAGCTTGCCATTGAAGTGTTTTCCAACATCACAGCCAAACCACACAGCCTAGAAATAGAGAAAAAAGAAAAATAAACAAAAGCCCTATCTTCTTAAAGAAGCAAAATAAGTTATTTTAACCCCAGTATGGAGACATAAAAGCAATACTAACCTCTCCATCTTTGATGGATGCAGCAACCATCTTTTTCAGTAAGTCAATCGGCTGGTTGTTATACAGAGTTCTTCTCCCTCCAACCATATTGCTCAGGTAGTCTACAGTATAAAGTTTATTGTACTTGTGCTGGGGCCGTGGATCATTCACAAAACAAATCTTTTAAGATCAAGAATATGCTGATTAGACCATAAAATCGGGAACATCAAGCAAGAAATCTTTTTCCTCTAGGTTTGTAAGTTTGCACTGAACTTATCCTGCTGCCTACTAGAATAAGCACTACAGACACACTATAAAGTAACGAATAAAAGTCGGCAAAATACATATGAGGAAGGCCCTTACATATTTTAATTAGTGCAAGGGACACATTTGAGAACTACATCTACTTGTTTTTCCTGTGGGCAAGAACTGCCCCAAAACTAGTTTTAAAAAACTGCATATATTCAGGTGACATGGAGCACACATTACTGTAAAGTTCCTTCTCTCAAGTTATAAGATACAATAATACCTGGCAATACCATTTGCTTAGAAGACAGTCAAGATTATCAATAAAATGAAGAAGGCCTAGTTCCTATTGCTAAGCAGATGGGGAAAAACTGAAGGGAGTAGGAAAAATTAAGATGGAGCAATGTTCCCTTCAACAATATAAAGTTCTCAGAAGTGCCCATGGTAGGATGATGCTCTGAATCCAGCATAAGAAATATACATCTTCCTTGTGTTTGCACCTGAGACTGATTCTGGTCCCAAATCAAGGAACAAAAGAGTTAGAAACTGACACCTGGCCTAAAGTCAGAAATGTCTCTGAAGAAAAATATTGGGAAAAAGTGAAAAGATTCTGGCATGCCAAACTGATTAGATGAATAAAAAACTTCATAGTACGGAAAATAAATAGTTCATTTGGTGTTTAGCTTGATGATCACACATGTTAACCCAAGAATCTTATACACTTCCTTATACAACGAACACTTGAAAGTGAACAACCAGTGGCTCAGTCTCCAACCTTATCTTCCATATTGAAGAGTGGCTTGACATGTTCCCTGTAAAACTCCAAGGGTGTTATGGGGCCAATCTTGTGATAATTTTTATCTTTGTCTCGATACTCCCAGGTGAATGTCTCTGGTGGATTACCCAAACAAATGCACACTACTCGGAATATCTGCAAGAGAAGAGTACAAACAAGCAATGGTAGAGAAAACTTTTCTTCAAGTTTGGAAAACATTAGAGAAAAAGGAGGGCTGCAAGGAAAGCCAACATTTTGGCCCTAGCCTTCCAAGGTCAATTAAGACTCAGGACATATGAGAACTTGTACAGTAACGTCACATAACTCAGTAGTGTCCCAAATTTTCTGATCAAGGAGATTATGCGGCCAAAGAGGAAAGTGATCGATGATGTAGAATGTGCCTAAGGAGAGTCACATGGAGAGAAAACATTCTCTCAGGCTTTCACAGAGAGCACATTGGCCAAGCAATGGCCGTGACTCATCCACATGGCTGACACTGACAAAGGTTCTACAATCTGAGGTACAGGATCTCAGGATAAATCCTGAGGGGATTTCACTGACCTTATCAGACCCAAAAGCTACAACTCTTGTTGCATAGGTCCTGCTTTACCTTGGTCTTAACCATCCAGCAGAAAAGTATAAAAACGAAATATAAGAAGTAAAGCCATGCTATTATGTTGAGCTGTGGGGGACTCAGATCAACAATTTCTGACATTGCCAGTTAAGCAGAAGACCCAATACTATTATGGGCTACTGGACTGTTTTAGAATATTTTGCTGAGTTTACACACCTATAATATTCAAATAATGGAACTTTTAAAAAAGGGTATACAGATGAATGTCCATTTTGTATCTGTGTATTCAAAGTGGTTAGGATAGATATATAGTTACATTCTCTTAATGAATAGAGGGATTTGTTCTAATAGTGTTTGTAAATAGACTATCATGTCTGCATCTTGTACAGCAATTAACCACTAGGAAGAATGTATGCAATGTGTTAATTATTGAAACTGTTCTACCAATTTAGTTTAAAATGTCTCATTGCTATTTGTTTCTCAATAATATTACGGAAAAAAAAAGTTTGGAAAACATAAAAAATTAGTGACTAAATTCAAAGCAGAATTTCAAAAAAAATCTAGTACTTCTCTAAAAACTAGAAAGTTTTTATGTCTAGAATCTGCTATCAGTCAACTCATGAATTCTCAGATAAACACTCAGAACAATGCAATTCTGAAATGTTAATATTTAGTGTTTAGTATTTGTCCTGCAAATTAAAATTCCTTATCTAAGGAACTGCTCACCATTGACACTCAACAAGATTTGGGTTATTTGCTGATAATTTTTCAAGTGACAATAACATAACATTTATAAATGGAATTCCTTCCCTTTATGACTTGAAGGTTTCCTTTGATTATGACAGCAGGGATCTATTCAGACTAATCAATATCTTTTCACCTGGAACCTGAATGATGATACCCATTAAAAGTATTATTAGAAAAGAAATAACTTTTAGTAACAAGGGCTGAGCCTGGAAACACAGTACAATCTTGTATCAAAATGAAAAAACAGCTATCTTAGTGTGAATATCTTGTGAATGTCAATTTCCAGTACCACATACACACATACACACACATTCACCAATATACTCTAAGGATAAGTTTACATTATTTTCATTTTCTAGAATAACAAAAATAGAATATAAAGACATAGCCTACATAAGACCAGGATAGGGCCAGCCAAATAGCTCAGCAGATTAAAGCACCTGCAAGTAGGCACAGGGGCCAGGGGTTCAATCCCTGGGCATGCTGTGCAGCACCCAGCCTGCTGTGCCAGCCCTGCCCCCAGAGTGTGCTGAGATGGCAATCGAGACTGGGTGTGGTGGCACGAGCCTGTAATCCCAGCTTTTGGGAGGCTGTAAGCAGACAGATCACTATGAGTCCGATCTAGTAGTGAGACCCTGAACACCCTGTAGGCCCTTCCCTAAAATACAAAAAAAAAAAAAGGACCAGGATAAAGTACTTTCTGTTCTATCTCAAATTCCCTTATCTTATACAAAAATATAACAACACTATAATTTATTCCTTTTTCTCTATCTCAGTCACCACCCTGATCCAATTTCATTCCTTATTTGCCTGCATTATTTGTATACCGCACTTTTTTTTTTTGGATACATAGTTTAAACTGGTCTTGAATTCACTACGTAGCCCAGGCAGGCCTCAAACTCACAGTGATCCTCCTGCCTCAGCCTGCTGAGTGCTGGGATTCCAGGTATGTGTCTCTATGCCTGGCTGTACCACACTTCTGTATACTCATTATACTCAAAGAGATGTGGATCTTGTATTTATTAAATGGACTTATTTTGTGCTGGATACTATATATCTACTTAGTTCACTTAATTATTGCAAGAAATAACCTCCTCCCCACTATATCAGAAGAAACTGGGACTCAAAGAAATTTTAGTAAGATAGCTGGAAGATAAGCAGAAAATAGTAGGTAACTAGAAGACCACACTCTGAACATAGGTCACTACCATCAAAAAAAGAAAATAACAGTATTATTATTCCTTGACTACCAGCCTTAAAAGGGGAATACTGATGTTCCCTTATCGTACTATGATCTTTGAACATAAAATCTTTTTTTAAAAAATTTTAAATCATTTTAAGTATGTATATATGTATTTAGTACAGGGTCTCACTATGTAGCTCAGACTCTTAGTGATCCTCCTGTCTGAGCCACCCCAGTGCTAGGATTACAGGCAAGTGCCACCACACCTGGTTTCTGGGTTTGCACACAGTATCAGGGATAGCTTGTCTGGAGTCACAAAGCCAGGAAATCGCAAAATTAGAATTGGAACTCAGGTCTGACTTCATCACTATTTCCAAAACCTTATGAATTTGCCACTTACTGTAACTTTCTAGGTTTCATGGAACTTACATCCTATAATAAATTACACATTTTTAAAGAGTAAGAACAAAATCATGGATATTTTGTGTCCCCAGTAGCATCTAGCTCTGAACTGAGCACTTGGCTGGATATACCAGTAGATCTGGTTCATTCTTCACATCACCACAGAATAATTTTAGGAGCATCATTTTCTTCAAGTTACTTCTTTGTTGAATATTCAATAATGCTTCCCCATTGCCAAGGCCTAATTCCAAATCAAAATTCCAAGACCTAACTTTTTTTATTAGTATTGAAAGTATACTAATCTTAAGCGTCTGACTCAATTCAAATTTTTAAGACATGCATATATGACCATGTAACTATCATTTAGATCAATATATAGAACATAAAGCTAAGGGTTCCTTGGCTCCTTTTCAACTCACCAACTCAAAACTTCCCATAGTAAACCACTATTCTGACTAAATCCATGGATCAGCTCTCCCTAAACATGTGGTTTTGTATTATACAATTCATTTACCAAGATCATAAAACATCCAAAATAATCCCCCCCTTTAAGTAATTCATATTTAAATCAGTAACATTCTGGAAGGAATATTTGGCTCTGAGTCAAACAATAGCAGTTAAATAAACTCTAATTTAAAAAAAAAAATCTCCAAAGTATATCTCAAAAGCCTCCGATACTATATTTGCTTGAGAAGAGTCTCCATTATTCTGAATAACATTCCCTATTCTCAAAGGTATACAACTGGTAGTGAGCTTAGGACAGCCAAGTCTGCTCTCTGGTGGGCAATGCAGGAGTGTCATCCATTTCTCACAAATGTTCCTGGCAAGGAAAAGATGCTGGCCATTGATACAAGTCATTAGATGAACTTCAATAAAACAATAACACAGTCATATTCCCCAGAACATAATCACACATTAAAACCCATAATTTGTCCACTGGGGAAAAGTATTTGTAATTTTAATTGAAATTGAACTCTCCATCCAACTACTTTCAATCCTTTTATTTTTCCCCACTTAGCAAATGGCATATAGTTCTCACATGTTTACTTATTTTATTTCTCTCTCCCTCCTAGAAAGTATACTATAAAGTAGGATTCTTAATTGTTTTGGCCTCTGTTGAATCCCCATTGCCTAGAACATGTTAAGGAAGTATTTACTGAACATATGACTTATAGGTGTAATTTCAGACCAAACTTGGTGTCAGAACCAACCTGATGAAAAGATATTAAAACAAAATCAAATGGGCTCAGGGACTATGTGCTTTCCAGAATGCTTGAAAATGATACCTGGGAACTGATTGTGTTTTTCCCCAAATCTCCAACCCAATCATGACGTGGTCTGCCTGATTTTAATGAGTTTTTAAAAAAAAGAAAGGAAAAAGAAAAGAAATCCATATCTGTAATTCTTCCTTTAAACACAAGTCATTAAAGAAAATTCTCCAAAAACTTTTGATCCATAGAACACTTCCCTCATACCTTCAGAGAGGAGAGGGAATGCTGTTATGTAAGACATACTACATTTACTTACATCTGCCTCATGGGATTGTCTGATTGCTGATTAAATTTTTGTATGTTTGCTAATTAAATTGGTATTTAATCTTTTCATGTGAATATATGTAACCCCTTTCTACCAACCTATAACCTATCCACCAGAAAAGCTACAGCTGGCATCAGAAAGGTCTAAATCCTATTTCTAGTTAAATGGCACTTGTAAGAAGGCAGAGTATAAGCTTTATAAAGGAGCCCTTTTATAAAGTGATCTCTAAAAATATTTTCCCCTACAACAAAGATTTATTTGAAACGATTTGCTGAATTCTGAAGTAGTAAATAATGGAATCAGGACAGGGAAAAAAGAAAAAAGACACATGAACAATGGAACGTAGGGAAAGATGTATAGATCCTACTTTAAAGACAAAGAAGTGGGACTAGGTCAATTACCATATCCACAACTAAACTTGCAGACAGGAAAAAAAAAAAAAAAAAAAGACAATGAGAGAAAGAGAAGAAAAGATGCCACACACAAGAGTCAGTCCTGATTACTTAGTTTTTATGCACTGCTGAGATTGAACCCAAGGCTTCACTCATGTGCAGCAAGTATTTTACCACTGAACTACATCCCCCAGCCCTAGTTATGAATACTTAGAAGGATGAGAACGTTAGAGTTTAAAGACAGCTACAACCTAGTGTGGTGATGCATGCCTGTAATCGCAGAGGCTGAGGAAAGAGGATCACTGCGAATTCAAGGCAAGCATACACTGCATAGGGAGGCCCTACCTCAGAAAGTGAACCAACCAACCAACCAAACAAAAAGTTAAAAATAAGCCAGCTATAAGCAGACACAGAATGGAGGAAAAATGAGGACAAGGTAGTCAAGATAACCAAATTACTCATAAGGAAGCAAAATTGCTAAGACTATAAAATTTCAATGGCTGCAAATACTACAGAAGTGGCAGAATCTTACCTTTAATTTGTGCTTGAAATGATACGTTGCTGAGAGGGTAAACAATGATCTCTAAAGTACTGTAAAAATATTGTTATTTCTATTATAAAATGCAAAGCTATAATACTTTCAAGCAATAATTTACCCAGTATTTTAGTTTTATTGATACAGAAACTAAGGTCTGATATAAAATCACCCTTGATTGGTGGTAGAGTAGCCACAAGGATATTAAAGCAGTCACAGAAAAAAAGTTGAATTTTGAAGGCAGTTCAGTGCTATGGGTAATGGGCTAATTATAGAATAAGGGATGTTGGCGACTGTTGATATGAAGAAAAACAGGAGGAAAGCTCTCCACTGCTTTCTGGTGGGGAATAAGAGAAAAGATTTATTTAAAAACAAAACAAGGGGCAGCCAAATAGCTCAGCGGATTAAAGCGCCTATAAGCACATGCACAGGCTGGGGTTTGATCCGGGCCTGCCCTACAGGCCCTGCCCCTGGGGCACATTGAGATGGCAATTGAGACCAAGCCCGCCTGTAATCCCAGCTCTTGGGAGGCTTAAGCAGGCAGATCACTACGAGTCCGATCTAGTAGTGAGACCCTGAACACCCTGTAGAGCCTTCCCTAAAACAAAAAAATAAAATAAAATAAAATAAAATAACAAAATCCAAAATACTTATTTTCTAGGGCCAGGGAGATGGCTCAGTGGAATAAGTGCTTCCCTGGCAAGCGCAGGGGCCTGAGTTCAAGCCCTGGTTCCTCCAAAAAAAAACTTATTTTCTGGATGCATTAACTAAATGAAATTACAGTGAGATGGCATTTATTCATAGGTTACATTTCTAGAAGCAGAATTTTTGAGTTAAAAAAAATACATAACTATAATTTTCATATGTAATACCAAATTGTCCTGGGGATTATATCAGTTTACAACTTCATCATCTATGTTTGACAGAACCTATTTCCTACATATTCAAGTCAATTGTTTATCAGATTGAGGGGCTAGAGATGCATCTCACTGGTAGAATGCTTGGCTGGCATGCCCAGTCTCTAGGTTCAATCCCTAGCTTCCCCCTAAAAAAGTTTCTGCTATCTATCAGATTGGCAAAACTTCAACTGTGTGATAAACATATAAACTTGATAAAACTAAAAGAAAACAGGTTCTAATAAATATTGATGATATGAGTATAAACTGTTATAATCCCAAGGACAATTTGGCATCACATGTCAAAATTATAATCGTATACTGACTCAAAAATTCTGCTCTTAAAAATGTAATCTATGAGTATATATACACATATATAAAATGATATACATACAAGGTTGCTACATTTTAATAAAAAAGTTTAAAAAGAAATATTAGGAATCAGGAATGTCAATTAGTAAGGGATCATTTAAATTAACTATGGTACATCCAGATAACAAAATATTATGGAAGTATTTTTAAATGCATAAACTTTATATATCAATATAGAAAGATTTGCTAAATATATTAAGTAAAAAAAGATGCATAGTAATATAAATAATACTCTAAATGTGAAAAAAATTGCTTGTATTAAATTGCAAAAGAAAGATTTCTAGAAGGATAACAGTCAATATTAATAACAGAAACAAAGGTGATTTGGGGGTGGGGTGGGAACTGGAAGGAAAAACATAGTGAGAAGACTTCACTGTGTAATTTTTATATTCTGATATCAATTTTTTAATCAAAGAAGTCTTCAAAATAAAAATACAGATAACTGGGTTCCATTCCCAGAGAAACTGATTTTTATAGGTGCTGGCAGACCAGGACTAAATACTTTTTTTGTTTCTTTGAGACAGGGTCTCACTATGTAGTGCTGGCCTTGAATTCACTATGTAGTACAGGGAGCCCTGAACTTACAGCGATCCTCCTTCCTCAGTCTCCTAAATTCTAGGATTACAGGCTCACACCACCACACCTGGCTCTTAAATACTATTTTTAGGAATTAAGAGCCAATCAAAATGGCTTCACGTCAAAGCCCTAAGAAAAAATATTTTCAAAGCTCTAACAAAAATTATTTTGGTCTCTGTTTTATGATATGTTTTTAACAAACAGGATTTGGTAGATAATACCCTAATATCCTTAAGAGAATCTGGAGGATAAGAGTAGACATAGTCAGAAAACACTGCAATAGAAGTGACTGCACATTTCCTACCTTGTCTATATCTCTACACATAACCTTCATTCCTTTCAGAAAGAATGCCTTTAGCAAAAACACATTTCATTCAAAGTAAACAGCTTCATGGTTGTTCATTTAAGTCACCACTTTGACTTGCCCACAAGTCTAGGTAAATCACAGGTACTAATTTGTGGCTTCACATGAAGTTAGACTCTTCATTACCAAGGAGTCAGGCTCAATAAAGAACGGTCATTTGAGGGATTATAAAAATTTAAAAACCTACCACACAGAATTCTGTAGTGAAGAGTTTAGGAAAAACTATTAAATAAACAACCCTGTAGAACATCTATATTCAAGCCAGTTGCAGTGGCATACACCTGTAATCCCATGAACTGTGGGAAGCTGAAGCAAAAGGATCTCAAGTTTGAGCCCCATTTTGGCAACTTAGTAAGGTCCTATTTCACAAAGTAAAAAGAGCTGTGAAAATAATTCAGTACCTAGGCCCTAAATTCAATTTCCAATACAGGGTGGGAATGTCCATATTTAGGGTTCAGTATAGTGTCTTATTATTTCTTCAAGATAGAGGTAGAAGAAAAAAAACATGTAAAATATATCTGCCTAATTCTTATCAACAACTATCTGCTACTAACCACATGGTTAGGACATGGATCTTATACCATTAATCCAAAAGTCATTAAAGCAAACACGATAGATCTACAGTATGATTATGCCCTGTAAGTATTATCTGGGATAATTTTTACAATTTTTGCAGAATCTTTATCCTTGCCATACTCTAAAAACTTTATCTAATCATAAAGGAAGGTAAATCTGGCCTCTGTAAAATGTACCATTCCAAACAAAAAAGAATGGAAATTTATTGGATTTCGGTTATGTGCCAGGGGCTATGCTTTGCAATCTTATATTTGATCCTTTCTGTAATCACCACAAATTCCAAGAAAAAAATTTTTAAATCTTTTAAGTCAGGTTAAGCGAGCTACCTAAGATCATAAACTATTAAGTAATATGAGTTGAGGGCTGGGGAGATAGCTCAGTAGAACAAGTGCTTGCCTGGCAAGTGCAAGGGCCTGAGTTCAATCCCTAGTTCCACCCTTCCCCACCAAGAAAGTAATACGAGTTGGAACTTAAATCTAACTCCACAGCATGTTTTTTTCCTATCATAAGACAGCTCTTTTTAAGAGGAACACTTAAGAAGTAAAGTATATATTTAGATGCACTTGGTAAACAAAACTTCCATATTCACCCACTTGACAAATACATATGAAACAACTATGTGTTAAGTACAGGGCTAACCATGTTATGAACAGACATGAGAATTTGAGGAACTTGTCCCAGAATACATGGCTTTTAAGAAAAAGCTAGTATTCAGTCTGATTCCAAAGACCATGTTCTCAATTATTCTTCTATACTTCCTCCCAAAATTATAAAGGAAACTCAGGACTCTCCTAGGTCCTAAGTCTTAGTAAATAAATATTTATTGAATTAAAAAAATAAATTTTAAAACAAAGCAGTGTATGAGTGAAGCACAAGTGTTTTCACTGAAGTGAAAAATCTGAGCCATTGTAACTTAACAGTCATGAAAGGAAACCTACCAATGAGCCAACTGGATGAAAAAGGGATGCCTCGCTCCCATATAAAACAATCTCAAATTTTATATATAGCCATTCTGGGTATGGGCAGCATTAAATATAGGTTCTTAACTGCTTTGATCATAAATACTATTACTGTTGACTTCCAGGAAGATGGCAGAGTGGTGAATAGCAGAGAAACAGCCTCTCCAAGATTTAGTGTCCAGACACTGGAACATAGCAATATGAGGAGGATAGGAAAGAGGAAAGTGGGTCCCTGGGACCCAGCAAGGTTCTGAAACAAGAACTAAAGCCCATGGGGAGAGCAAAAAGAGACATCAATGCAGAAGGAGGTGACAAGCAGCACTTTCTCTCTGAACTATTTTACTTCGTGAGAGGACAACATGAAGATGAAGGCTCATGGTGACTACTGGTGACCCCAATGGCCCCCAGAAAAGCTCACCAATGGAAAGGTGAGCAGAATGCAGTGGCTGGTAAAATATTTGGGTTCAGATGTACCCCAGAAAGGGGCAACTAGCAGACATAGATAAAAATATAGTGGAGCTTAGGAAAAGGATGGGAAAACATGAATGCCCAACAGAGGAAATGGAATCCCTGAAACAAGATTCAAACAGAGAATCCAAATTAAAAATTCCATTCAGAATATACAAAACAGAATGAACTAATGTGAGGACAGAATATCAGATATAGCAAACAGGACTGCAATTAGAGATCATGAAAAGAAAACTTTCTTAAAAATTATAAGGAACCACAAAAATATCAATCTGATAGCCAATAATGAGGCAAGGAAGAATAATATAAGATTGACTGAGTTAAAGAAAGAACAGAAGATATCACAAATGCCATTAAAAAAAAAAAAAAAACCTGTTCACAGCTAGTAGATGATGCAAAAAACACTAATGTAAGGAGTATTGGAGTCAGTAAAGAAGCAGGAATTAACAAAAAAAAAAAAAAAACCTGTTCACAGAAGAAGTGAAAGAAAACTTCCCAAGCATGGAAAAAGAATCTAACATACAGTTAGTGAGGCATACAAAACTCTAACTAGTTGTGATCAAAACCAAAAAATCTATACCAAGGTATACAAGATCACAGAAATTCAACACAAGAACAGAATATTAAAAGCTTTTTTAAAAAGAAAAGAAACAAATCACCTAGAAAACAAACAAATCACCTACTACAGAATGCCCATCAAAATCACAGCAGACTTGTCAATATAAATCCTTGGGTGAAGGAGTGAAGTATTTCAAGCCCCAAAAGAAAACAATCTCCAGCCCAGATTGATTAACCCACAACTAGCTTTCAAAATTAGTAAGATAGTTCCATGACAAAGAATATCTAGGGAAATTCATGAACCAGCTCTCCCAAATATTCTGAGGGATATTCTCAAAAGAAATGAAAAGGACTACAACTCCATGAACCCCAAAAGAATGAATCCACCAGAAAGGCAACCAATGAAACAGAGGAAGAAAAAAAGGAAATCAACAGTAGGAAAATAATATGGCAAGGATAAGTTGATACATACATACCAGTTAAAACCATCAATAAAATTAGCTCAATGCACCAATCAAAAGAAATACTGGCAGAATGGATCAAAAATCAAGATCCAAAAATATGCTGCATATAAGAAACACATGTAATTCAAAAAAGAAATTCATAGATCAAAAGTCAAAGGATGGAAAATAATACTTCATATGATAGGGACCAGGAAGAAAGTAAGGACAACTACTCTGCAGAAAAAGTGTATTTCAGGCCAAGTCTAATCAGAAGAGACTAAGAAGCTCATATTTGTCAAGGGAACACCTAAGAGTAAGGAGTACTAATCATAAATATATATGCACCAAATACTAGTGAATCCAACTATGTAAAACAGGTATTAATAGACATGAAGCATCAAATATATACTAATAAAATTGTAATGTGGGATCTTAGTACCCCACTGTCACAGACAGATCAACTAGACAAAGAAATCAGCAATAAAATATCAGAATTGAACCAAACTTTTGAACAAAAGGGCTTAGTAGATGTCTACATTGTTTCATGCCATAGTATCAGAATACACATTCTTCTCAATGGACTTTAGATGTTCTCCAACATACTTAAGTAAATGCAAAGGAACTGAAATTATTCCTTGCATAAAATGACATAGTACAAACAAGCTGGAAATCAATGACAAAAAAACTCACAAACATTTCATAAACACATGGAAATTAACACCCTCTGAACAATCAGTGGGTCACATAAAATTAAAGAAACTAGGAAGTGTCTACAATTAAATCATAATGCCAATACAACATACCAGAGCTTCTGGGACACAATGAAAGCAATCTTATGACAGAAACTTATAGCAATGAATACCCATATCACAAAAAGTGTGAGCTCAAATAAGCAACCTAATGTTGAACCTCAAGCTTCCAGAAAAATAAGAGGAAGTCAAGCCCAACACTTGTGTAAGAGAGGAAATTATAAAAATCAGCGTAAAAGTTAATGTAATGTAGATTAAGAATATAATACAAAGAATCAGTGAATCAAAAAGCTGGTTCTTTGACAAATTAAATTAACCATCCCTTATGCAACCTGACCAAAAAAAGGGAGACTTAAATCCACACAATTAGGAAGGAAAAGAATGAAACCACAGCAGATCCTGCAGAAATCCAGATCATCAATATCTACTTTGAGAACCTGTATTCTAATAAGATGGGAAACACAAGAAAAACAGATTGCTACGTACACATGAATTACCAAACCTGAATCAAGATGATATAAAAAATCTAAATAAACCAGTATTAGTAAATGAAATTGAAGAAGTAATTAAAAGTCAATCAACAAAATCTGATAAAAGCCATCTATGACAAAACAACAGTCAACTAAGTGGATAAAAACTAACAGTTTTCACTTTAAAATCAGGAACAAGACAAGACTGTCCAGTCTTACTCAATATAGTTCTGGAAATATTAGCCAGAGCAATTAGAGAAGAGTAAGAAATAAAAGGAGTAAGGTCAGGAAAAGAAGTTAAATTATTATTATTTGAAAGTGATATGAGCTCTATATAGAAGACCCCAAAATCTCCACCAAAAGACTTCTAGATTTAGTACAAAAATTCACTAACATAGCTGGATACAAAGTCAACACCCAAAACTCAGTAGCATTCCTGTATATGAATAACAACCCCACTGAAAGACAAATTAATAACATCTTTCACAATAGCATTCAAAAAAAATGAAACATATAGCAATCAATCTAACAAAGGAAATGAAAGGTCTTTACAATGAATTTCAATACTCTGAAAAAAGAGATCAAAGAGCTATTAGAAAATGGAAAGACATCCCTTGTTCCTGGTTAGGAAGAATCAATACAAGAAAACAGCCGTATTTCCAAAATTGTTATACAGATTTAATGTAATCCCAATCAAAATTCCAATAGCATACCCAAAAGAATTAGAGAAAATAATCCTAAAATTAATTTGGTACCAGAAGAGACCTAGAATAGCAAAAGCTATTCTGGGCCACAGAGGCAAGGCTATATTCCTGACCTGAAACTATATTACAAAGTCACAAACTATACTACTACTGTGATTAAAATTAGAAAGCATGGTATGACAAAAAACAGACCCCAGGATCAATGGAACAGATGAGAAGATACTAGTACAACTCCAAACACAGTCACCTTATCTTTTACAAAAGAGCCAAAAACCTTCACTAGAAGAAAAATAGCCTCTTTAATAAGTAGTGCTGGAAAAACTGTAAGAAACAGCTGGCAAACCTTTTTCCTTACACTTTAGGTTGTCTCTTTACTCTGTTCATGGTTTCTTTTGCTGTGCAAAAGCTTGGATATTCTAATAGTCTTTGGCATGTGGAAAAAATCCACCAAAACCAAACTCCTACCTTTCACCAGGCACTAAAGTTGAAATAGATCAAAGATCTAAATACTAAAACAGAAACATTAAATCTGCTGGAAAACAGAATAGATTAAAATTCTTCAAGATACTGATGTAGGCATAGAATTTATGAACAAAACCCTAATCACACAGGAACTATCACAAATAATCAGTTAACTGGGATCTCATCTTACTAAAATGCTTTTGCATAGCAAAAAAGAAACCATAGACAGAGTAAAGAGACAACTCAAAGTATAGGGAAAAATGTTTGCCAGCTTTCCTTACACAAAAAACTATTTTCTAGGATACAAAAAACACTCCACAAAAAAAAAAAAAAAAAAAAATTCAAACTCTCCAAATTTAAAGACCCAATCCAAATATGTCCATGAAATGAATAGACACTTTTCAGATGAAGAGACAGAAATACCAGGTAAGTTTGAGATGCAAATTAAAACAACCCTGAGATTCTATCTCACTCCAGAAAAAATGGTAATTATCAAGAAATCCTGGCAGAGCCATAGGGAAAGAGGAATCCTTCTCCACTGTTTGTGGGAGTGTAACCAGGTATAAGAACTGTGGAAGTCAGTGTGGAGATTCCTCACAAAACTAAAATTAGAAGTTCCATTTAACCCAGTTATTTCCCTTCTTGGTATCTTCCTGAAAGAATTAAAAGCATTATAGCATAGCAATACATGTACACCCATGATTATAGCAGGACAGTTTTTAATACCTAAATCCTGGAAACAGCCCAACTGCTTATCAACTGATGAGTGGATAAAGATATGGATTTTTATACAATAGAGTACTACTTTGCCATAAAGGATGAATTTGAGGCTTTTCTAGTAAATGGATACACTTTGAGACCATACACTTTGGTGAAATAAATCAGACACACATGTGTAAACATTGCAGTATTTTGCTGGTATAAGTAAGCAAAAGTGTAAATAAGGACCGAAATGTGTAATAGACAATAGGAAATGGGAAGAAAATGTTCAAATGAGTGGGGGAGCTCAAGGGAAGGAAGAGGGCTAAAGAAAGGGACAAGAAAAAAACAAAAGAAGGGAAAAAACAGAAGCAAAGCTTTTGTAAATAAGAGGTGAAGAGGGGTACAAGGGAAAGGAGGGAAATATGAAAAAAAGAAGCAACAAGATACAACATGTACAGGTACAAACTCCTCATGATAAATGTATAACCAAAATGTACCAACTAAAAAAAAATGAAACAAAGTTCTATTACTATCTTATATTTGGTGCTTTTTAAATTTCTCAAAATGTTTTCACATACTTTAACTAATACAACCATCAACAACTTATCTTTTTCCTACAGAGTAAAATAAAAGTTCTGATGTTTAATGCCACTTTTCATACAATTTCCTTTGCATGGAATGATCTTTCCTGTTATCCACCTGGTAAATTCCTATTGCTCTTTGGACAGCTAATTTACCTATCTTCCCTGTGTAATCTGCAGCTCACCAAATTATTCTTTTATGACCAACAAATCATTTTTACCTAGCTTGTGTAGGATTCACTACAATAATTTGTGTGTCTTATGTTCTCCAAGAATGACATCTTTGAGAGCAGAGACGTGCTTTCCTATCTGTTTCTTTGGTGCTAAACCCATGAAAGGTATTCAATATTTACACAACACATTTTTAAAAAATCTATACTAAAATGCAAAGGAAATTTAAGCCTCAATGTTTTTCAGCTGTGAAAAAGTTTTTATTCAATTAAATATTCCACTGCAATGGCTATGCTCCTTCATCAGTTTAACAAACAGGAACAGTCTATGAGTTTTTAGAAGAGTCATGAAAATCCAATAATTGTTACTACCTCCTCCATCATGCAATCCTGCGTAGCAGAGATTTCTCCTTTGGTTGCTCCACTGTGTACCAGGTTCCGTAGTCTTATACAGAATTCTCTCATCTACAACAGAAACTTAATTCAGCACTCCAATAGGTGGTCCAACAGTAAATTAGCCTAACAAATCAATGTTAGTTCTACTTTTAAGTATAAGTCACTCACAACCTATGGCAAAATCTAGGTTAAAAAGTATGTTTCAAAAAATTTAAAAAAATTTAAAAAAATAAAATGTTTCTCCCAATTAGTTCACTTAAATATACAGCAAAAATATTTTGCCTAAGGAAAGATATAGATAATTCCCAAAAAACACAACATAAAACTCTTTCTGACTATGCAATTGACAGTACCCTCTGTGAGCACACCGAAAAATAACTTCACAATTCTTAGGACTCTTAGAAAAAGGAGGGAAGATGATTTGGGACACTAAGTTATTCAAATAGATTTTTACTTAGAATTTTATTAGTTGCTTACTTCATCTTTCTCTGTCAAATAACTATAATCATGGCTATGTCAACCTTCACTATAATTTTCATGTTTGTTGCTTTCAAAAAGTCAGGTCTGAAATTTAACCTTAGTGCTACAAAGGATCTGGCTCCAAATCAAGACAGAATTCAAATCTATACTATTAATAATCTTTTACCCTTTAGATAAGATTCCTGAGTTCCCTGGTTGTAATATAACCTATTTCTAATATTAGGAAAACACATCTAAATTTATTTTAAAATGCAAATCTTTCTCCCAGAAATGATAGGTCTAGTTTTAACCTCATAACTAGAAACATCAAATTTAGGCAAACCCCAGTTCTCAAAAAGGAAATTTGCCTAACAAAGTAGCATCCTTATAGGCTTTACAACCCTGCTTGGGAAAATGGGTTAAGTGGAGAAGGAAAGTGATTCATAAAGATAACTGAAACAGTAAAAAACAGTTCAGAGATTACAGTAAATCTTCAGTGGTGTGAAGATCACGGACATGGTCCAGGACAGTATAAGAATTCAGAATATTTTTTAAATAAGCCTTACAATTAGTTTGTGTTTTTTTATTTACTAGTACATAAAGCTGCTCCAGTCCATCTTTACTAAAACAAAAAACCTAGTGTGCTTGTGGACCATATTAAGATTAAGAAAAATTAACCCTAATTTAAACAGTTTAAAAAGTTAATATGCAACTACACTACTTTCTGACAGACTGACATCAGTAGTTATCTTGTACACAAAGTATATACCCAAGAACCCATTTGAAAAACTACTTAGAAATTTTAAGGTATGTATACCAAACTCAATCCCATCCTGTTCCACATGCTGTACCTTGTGATTCAGAATATCATTCATCCTTCTGCTTGCCTCTGTTGTGTGAGATTCAGGGAAGCACTTCTTAGGGACAACACCATATTTTTCTAAAACAAAACAAATTTTAGTGTTCACTAAGGTAAAAGTGCACTCTGATATTAGAAAGCATGGCAAAAATAACTGTTGCTTTAAAAGTAGTCTGTATTTTTCTGGTCTAACTCAGAAAATCTTAGGCTTCATATTATTAAGTAGGAGTGCAGAGGATGATGAGGTTACCCCAAAATATAGTTTTGAGTGAGGATGTTCTCAAATGGTTTTGATTTTAATGTGCTTCTTGATTATACCAATGGACAAGAAATAAACTTTTCTTATGGCTAGTGCTACTTAATACTACATTTTCTTCTCCATTCTATCCTTCACAGTACATATATCCTTAACATATATTTTTTTAATTTTGTAGATAAGAATGTAAAATAAAGGTTCATAGATTACCTCTTTTGGTACTCTAACTTATAGCTAATGACCAAAAAACATTATATATAATGTTTTATATATACACAAAAAAATCCTAAATACACAGCCTTTGCCTATTATGCTGTTTCAGTTCTGTTAGGAGAAGGCTCTTACCAACAATATTGACAAGCATATCCCACTGACCACCATCATTTGTAGGGTTCATAAGCAAATACTGCACCAGTCTTCCATCCTCAGGCTCTTTTTTTTGGGCTGTGTCCACAAAAGCATTCAAGAAGAAATAACAGCGTTCAACCTAAAGTAACAAAGTTAAATAAAATTAAAAGGACAGGGGCTGGGGAAATAGCTTAGTGGAATAAATGTGCAAGGTCCTGAGTTTGATCCTTGGTACCCCCTCCAAAAAAAAAAAAAAAAAAAAAAAAAAAAAAAAAAAATGGACACCTAATAACTTTGTTGGTCTTAACAAAATAGATGCTTTTGTCAGACAATTTTTTTTTTTTTTTTTTTTTTAGTGGAACCAGGGATTGAACTCAGACCTTTGCACTTGCCAGGGAAGTGCTTATTCTACTGAGCCATCTCCCTGGCTCCAAAATAGATGCTTTTGAACTACCATGATCCCAACATAACAGGTATTTTGAAACTAAAGCTGGCAATCAAATATCTGTGTCAGGCCTCATAAGAATATTTAAAGTTTGGATTGGAAGTGTAGCTCAGTGGTAGTTTTTGCCTAGCATACTTGAGACTCTGTGTTCAATTCCTAGCACCACAAAAACAAACACTCCAAACCTGAAAACAAGTTTTTAATCAATAAACATCTAATGGACACATTCAATAGACACTTTAAAGATTTTCAAACCAAGTAAACTTATTTACAGCTTTTCAGACAAGCACAAACTAGAGAAGAGGGAATTAGGTCCTAGAGAGACCAAATAATCTAAGTAAAGATGATAAAAGGAAAATTATTGAGAACAAAATTAAGAATTTAAAATAATAAAAGCAATAAAGAACAAGATGTCAATAGTAGATTCATTATTTTACTGTAAAAAGCTGCCACTAGTCAACCAAAATTAATTTTGTCTTTCAAGAGTCAACTTCTGTTACTTTGGAAATTAAAACAGTGTTACAATGAAATGATAACTAGAAAAACAAGGAAGGAAGAACCAATTCCTGTCAAGACTGATTAAAAAAAAAAGTTTATGCATGGTCAGTCCCATACCTTGTCCCAGAAAAAGAGGTAAGATTGACTAAATTCAAATTCTTCAATATTTAATTTTTTCATGAATGGAAGTCTCATAACATTCAGACAAGAAAAGATCCAGCATCGCCCTAAAACAAAAAAGCAACACAAGAAATTGTGATGAGTGTTCATATAGATGCTATTGCTTCAGATGTATTTCCCAATGCTTAACCTATAAGATCTGCAAAATTTAAACTAAGTCAGGAAGATCAGATACATTAAAACAGAATAAACACAGCTAGTAATTACTATTTGCAACATATATACAAAGGTTTAATATCTTTCTTACAGGTTTAAGATCTTTACTATTTAAAAAAAAAAACTTTTTTTTTTTTCCAAGATTAGGTCTCACTATGTTGCTTAGACTGGTTTTGAACTACTGGGCTTAAGCAATCCTCCCATCTTAGGCCCATCCAGGAACTGGAACTATATGTGGGCATACTACCTAGCTAAAAAACTTGTTACATATCACATAAAGAATCCATTACATAAAGTGCCTGCAAGCAGACACAGGGGCTGGACATTGGATCCTCAGGCCTGCCATGCTGGCCCCACCCCAGGGTATGCTGAGACAGCAATTGAGATGGGTGTGGTGGCGTGTACCTGTAATCCCAGCTATTGGGAGGCTGTACACAAGCAGATCACTACAAGTCTAATCTAGTAGTGAGACCCTGAACACCCCGTAGACCCTTCCCTAAAATACAAAAAAAAAAAAAAAAGAATCCATTACAAATCACCTACATAAGCCATATAAGAAAAAGAAACACCACTAGAAAACATTAACAGAGATAATGAATCACTCAGAGGCCAAAAAGACTTAACTAGTAAAAAGATATTTTATAAAGTTCATTATAATAAAAAAAAGACAAATGTTAAGTGAAGGAAGACCTTTTTAAAAAAATGGTAATAGGGCCCAAGGAGATGGCTCAGTGGAATAAGCACTTCCCTAGCAAGCGCAAGCACCTGAGTTCAATCCCCGGTTCCGCAAAATAAATAAATAAATAAATAAATAAATAAATAATAATGTCCAACATTAGTAAAGACTTAGAAAAATAAGCACTGTTATCATCTGGATGAGGAACTAAGTTGGTAATATCTAGGAAAAATTTCTAAAAGTCCTTACCCTTTAATATGGAATTATACAGTGTATGCTTCAATAAAAGTGAACCTAATAGAAGTCAATCTGCTACCCTCCCAATAATGCGTTAAAAAAAAACAAATATTTGGCTAACTGGATTACATAAGCATTTAAAAATATAGACAATATTTGGGAGGCTGAAGCAGGCAGATCTCTTGAGTCCAGGAGATAGAGGCCAGCTTAGGTAACACAAGAGATCCCACTCCAATCCCCGAAAAGCATGTATCTACTATAATTTTAAAAATACATGAATGAAATAGTAAATTGTTTATCTATTAAAATCACACAAATATATTTATTTAAAACTGTTTTTCCCACTTTCCCATTTTATTTTCAGACTGATTCATATTCTTTGCAAGCATCTTGGTTATCAGTGCCTTTTGCCATTAGAGCCACTCTTTCAGTCCAAATCATCTCTGGAAAAATAAATAAATAAATAAAAACAAATCATCTTTGGACTCTTTCAGTCCAAATCATCTTTGTTCCACTGAGTGGAGCAAAGTTTCAGTCACAGCAATGTTTGAATCCATGAATGACGCTATCCTTGAAAATATACCAAGCACCAGCTACACAACATTCCTTATTTACCCTGTAAATCAGAAACTCTACAATGTCAGCGCCTCTTTACTGTTCAAGTTATCTCTTAACACTTTATAATGATACCCAATATTTTTATGCATGCTAGGAATATACTGTATTTTTTTTTCCTCTTCAAAGAACTGATTCCATCAAATGTTCTCTGTAAGTACCCAGAACTAGCCTAGATGGATTGACTTTACTAGTTTGCCAAATTGTACTGTAAGATAAAATAACATAGTTATGCTCATTCTGAAAGCCTTTATGAGTCCCTGAAGATAACTCTTTTTGAAGGAAAATTTAGAGGGAAATTTTTTATTTATATTTGGGTACAATTGTTTAACTCATACGAAACTATTTTCACAATATATAGGTGAGTGAATAAGGTAGGTAGGTAGTCTAAAAATGTATGAAGGGCTGACAAGACAGCTCAGAGGTCTAAAGCAACTGCTTAGGCAAGCTTAGGCAAGCACAGGGACTGCGGTTTAATCCCCGGCACTACATGCCACACCAGCCCCTTCCCCAGGGCAGGCCACAAAAAAGAAAGCATTATCAACTCAACTACACACACACACACACACACACACACACACACACACAAACTGACAGACATACAGAAAAAAAAATCTCTTGTGGATATTGTGCAAATTTTCTATGTTGAACAAAAATAATTTTGAAACAGGAAAAAAAAATCTTAAGTAGTGTTTTTCAAAGTCAGTAATGCTTCACTATAGCTCATCTTGACCTTAAGCTTATTTATACGTCACCTCTTTCATAAATGCAATATATTTCTAGCAGAAGGAATGTGGATGACCTGTGAATGTGAAAACTACATGAAAACAAAACACATAGATCATATTACAAGACCTAATCTGTTTCAGGTTATTTTCAGGCTTTTCCCTCACAGGTCAATGTAACCTAAACTATGTAGGAGAGTTGTAACATTACTAAGGTAACTGGATGATTTGTAACCTGACGGCCCATATTATTCTAAACACTATTATCCCAAAACATTAATATAAAATTGAAAAGTAAGTTGTACTGAGGCATAATTTACATATATATCAAATGTATACTAGATGAGTCTGACTGGCTCCCACTAAACAATAATATGTTTTGTCAATAAATATATACTAGGAAGAGTTTCTAACTGGAGAAACACGTTTTCCAAAAACAATTATCTCTATGTAGTCTAGGCTGGCTTTCAAGTCCTTACATAGTCCAGGTCAGCCTCAAACTTTCAGTACCCAAAGTACGGAGATTATATGTGTAAGCCACCAGGGATGGTAAGAAAGACTTTTTAATAAATTTGTATTTTTAAAAACTTCATTGTTAGACTGTTCTCATTAGTTTCTCAGATTACCAATCTTCCACTGAAGATATTTTTGTTTTTATGATAGAATGACTAGATAGCAAAACAAGAACTCCCAATCAGCAAGGCAAGAGAATTTAATTTTAGTACTACCAACTGGCCTGTTGGTAGTAACTGAGCAACTTCAACCAAGAAGCATATTTAAAAATAACATTCAGGATTCCGGGGAGATAGCTCAGTAGAGTAAGGGCTTGCCTGGCAAGCACAGGGTCCTGAGTTCTAACCCCATTACTGCAAAAAAATAAATAAATAAATAAACAATAACAACAACAACAACAAAAACATTCAGGGCTAGGGAGACAGCTCAGCAGCATAAGCACTTGCCTGGCATGCGCAAGGTCCCAAGTTTGATCCCCATACCACCAAAAAGTAAAAAT
>NW_004524648.1:3471714-3482067 GCF_000260255.1 Octodon degus | reverse complement strand
GGCCCTTGTGCTTGCCAGGCCAGCGCTTATTCTACTGAGCCATCTCCCAGGGCCCCCTCATCTTTTCTATTTCATACATTTGTATATGCCTTCAGGACAATACTGGGAAATCTTATGGGGAACAAACATTTTTACACAGTCTGTTTTGTGATCAAGCACTGACAAGTATGCAAGACATGGGGCTGCAATCATGTAACACCAACGTAGAACCAAATTAATTGCAGTTTAAACAGATAATGACAGACTGGACAACTACTTAGGGCTCACACCAAATGTGCCAACAAGCTACAGCGCATCAAAACAAGCCACAAAGGCAATGTTCTTAGGTCAGCTTTTCACCTGTGTCTAAATACGGATTTATCACACGCTCTTTCAGTATAAACCTCTGTTCCCCTAAAGCCATTCTTTTTTTTTTTTTTTTCCCTAAAGCCATTCTTAAGTAAGACACCAAAATGGAACGCTGTCAGAAAAGTCAGCTTCAGAAGTATACAAGAAGTTTCAGGTCTCACCAGAGCTCTTCTGGTTGGTGACTGGCTTGCCTTCCTGAGGCACGGCGTGCTGGAACACATGCTGCGCGCCCTGCACCGTGGCCCTCTTCAGGCAGATGTCCAGCAGGTCGTGGGTGGTCCCAACATTCTGGGCGAGTACAAACTGAGGGTCGCAATTCAGTTTCCGGATCAGAGCGGATACCTTCTCCGTATTGAGCCCTGTTGGGAGACCAGACGGAATTATAACACCAAAAGGAGGGCGAAGGGGCTGTTCCGGGACCCTCGCATCCTGGGTCTAACTTCGTACACGCATCCTGCGGAGACCACTGAGGCAGGGACGCCTTTTACTGGCGTCCACTTCCAAGATGCTGCTGCCTCCCTCCGGGGCACTCCGTCCCCGCCTCGACCCGGCGCCAGCCCCCGGCCTTCGGCGCCACCGCCGGGCCTCACGGGTGCCCCGGAAACCCAGAGAGGACTCCGGCAGGCACTCGGCAGGGAAGAGCGCCGCCTCACCCGCGTTGCTCATGGCGCCCACACTGCCCGGCGGGATAGCGCTAGTCTTGGGAGGGGTCTTCAGGTGAGCGTTGGGGTGACACCTCAGCCCGCTGCCTAGGCGGCCAGACCCGGCTCTCGCACCCGGAGCGCCGGAAAAAGGAAACCGGCTCGCGGGCTGCGAGGAGGTTAAGGCCTAGACAAACGGGGTCCGCGGAGGGACAAAACTCCCCCCTCGCGTTGCTGACTCAGCGCAGTCAAGGCTGGCCCCGCCCGGAGGAGGGCCGACGGGGGCGTCCTCGCTGACGAGCTAGCGCGGCGTGGCCAGTGCCCCCGCACGGGCGGGTCTCGAGGTTAGTACCGCCCGGGTCGCGGTGGTGTGTGGTCTCTTGCTTCGTGGCTGCGCCGGCGCCTTCGGCCATCTGTGAGCCCTAGTCCTGGTCACAGGGCATTGCAGCTGGGACCAGTCCTGCTTAGGGGAGGCAGGCTGGTGGCTTTCCATAGCTTGTCAAGACCCCGAATATTTTAGCATCTGAAATTGACTTTACTGAATCTTTTAAGAAGTCCGAAAGGCCCTAAATTATTGAGGGGCTCAACATGAAGCCCAGGGTTTGGTATGGGTTAACAAACGGCAAGAAATCCTCCCAATGGCTCTTCCTATAGGCATCCTTTGCTGACCAATCACTGCATTTTCAATGACAACTTGTTGCTTGAATGCTAGTTAGAGCCAAGTTCTTATATGTGAAGGGAAATTGGAGTCAATCCCTAAACTACTACCACCGTTCTACAAATATGTCTCTGCTCATTTCAAGAAAACTACTCATTCTGGGCGTCATAGAGTCCATGAATTGCTCCTTCTTAACCCAGCCTGTACTAAGGAGAATGTTACAGCTCAGGTTTCTGTATCAATACTGTTTTGCCAAGCTGTCTAGAAAAACAATAAATACCAATCTCCCCAGGTTTTCGAGATTACGGTAGTATTACAAGGTTTGGGGGAATAAGTATACATATATAACTGCCTTACTACTAAAATCTTTCTGTTTGAAACAAAGGACAGTTTTCTATGGAACCTAGAATGTGGACCTTAGACTAAAAATCATCACTAGTACTAAGGAATATGTGAAAAAAAATCTATACTCAGACACCAAACAGTCAGTTGAGAAATTACAGTTTCTATGTCCCTAGAGAGATTTTGCAAAAGATTGGCAATATGACATAGCAACTGTCTCTAAGGGAGCCCAGCAACCAACCTATTTGGAGATTATTCCAGTATCTGAAAAAAGGAACAGGCTAAAAATTATGCTGAAAGGAACCATCAGTTCTTTCACAAAATAAAGTTTAAGCTTCCTGCCTAATTAAAATCATGTTTTTATTCAATATCTAACATACCCGGCTGTGGAGGAGATGAAGACTAAAAACCTTAAACTTATTGTTAAGAAACTCATGCTGAAGTGGAAAAGAGGTACAAAACAACTTTCAGACAGTGTAAAGTAGCATGCCAGTAATGCTGTAGGAGCAGTGGATAGCTGTTAATTAAGTATTAGGATACCTGACCAAAAAAAGTCCAGACTGGAGGGAGTTTGGCTCAGTCTAGTAGAGAGTTTACTTAGCATACATGAGGTCCTGGATTCAATTCCCAGCACCACAGGGAGAAAATAATAAAAATAAGTGATGGTGTGATCTTGAAGAGTGATTAAGATTTTACAAGTCAAGACCCAGAAGAGTGTTGTGCACCAACATAAAGCACACAGACATGCCTGGCAGAATCATGTTCAAGTCATTGTGCATCATAATCTGGTGTGGTTAAAACCAAGGACTGGGTTGAGACCAGAGGCAGGGTGTAAGACTGGAAAAGTAGGTTTGATCCAGGATATAAAGGGTTTTATATGCCACACCTAGCATCTGGAGTTTATCTTAGGCTTAATTAGAAGCCAAAATAGGGTTTTAAATGAAGGAGCTGTGCACTCAGATCTGTGTAAAGAAAAATCTAGTGACAGTGTAGGAAGGCAAGGGGGTGACTGAGAAAGGAGAGATTCTGGAGAGGAAAAAAAAAACCAGTTACAAAGCTATTCCAGTATCTTGAGAGAAAACTTAACTCATAGACTGTGTGTTGGGTTGTTTTGCTATTATTGCTACCATTTTGTCCTTCCCTTTCAATACTTAGCAATTGAACCCACTGTGTCACACATAGTATGAAAATTCTCTACCACTAAGCTATATCCCCAGTCCAAAAACTTTAGACTGTAGAAAGGAAAGTGACATAGATAACCTTGAACTTTTCAGTTGAACAAGAAGATGGCCTATAATCCCAGCTCTTAGGAGGCTGTAAACAGGCGGATCACTACAAGTCTGATCTAGTAGTGAGACCCTGAACACCCTGTAGACCCTTCCCTAAAATACAAATAAATAAATAAATAAAATAAAAAAAGAAGACGGTAGGAGAAATGCAGAAAAATAGTCATATTTGGAAATATGTGAGTTGTAGATCTATCTTCAGTTTGTGCTATGGCAAGTTTAGGGTACCAACAGTGACTGAGAGGGGTCAAGAGGCACATGAGAAGATCTCTAGAGATTAGGTACAACACACAGGTTAGAGTTAGAACCATGAAAATAAAGTTGTAGAGGGAAAAAAGATAGAATGAGAAAAAGATAAGCTCTAAGTATAGTACTCTGAGCTGCAGCATATAGTTGCACAGCGTATTCAAGGCATAAGAATATCAAGATGAATATCCCTCCTTGAGTTGGAGGAATATAAATTCCAAAAATTCTATTCTTGTGGAAATGTCTTCCTGGATTGGTCATTTGGGGGGAACTCTTGGGGAAATTAGTTTTATTCTGTGCCGCCTTTCTGTTCCTTTTAGGAAGGACTGCCCTGGCCCACGGATGTGTCCAACCAGGTTATGATATGCTATTGAGGGGCTAGCATTAGCTTCAAACCAGAGGGGGCAGGGACTTGCAGGTTAGCTCAGTTGTTTAAGCACCTGCTTTGGCAAACCCAGTCAGGTTCAGGGGACCACGATTCGATCTCCAGCTCCATGTGCCTTACCAGACCCTCCCTTAAGGCAGCCTGAGCCAGCCAAAAAAAATTATTCTCAAACCAGAGTGGCCAGCAGGATAAAACAGACAAACAAATAAACAGTTGGAAGGAGCAGTCAGAGAAGCTGAAGAAGACCTGAGGATTTGTGTCCTGGAATCCCAGTAAGGCAAATGGTGATGAATGAGGCTGCAAGCTGCAGGCAAAGCAAGTAAGGTCGAATTTGGCAACTGGCTCAGAGGCTGCCTGGGAAGGGCAATTACAGTGGAAGGGCAGGGCGGCAGAAGCCAGACTGTAGCAAGTAGAGAGGGAGGTAAGTATTAGGGAAGGTCTTTAGAGGGAAAGGAAAACTTACTTCTACTGCAGGAAACAAGGGAGGAACCAGTGTAGATGAGAGATTAAGTGTATGTCAGAGAGGGTACAATTGCTAATATTAAGAAGTTGGTAAAATAGGAGATGGAATCAGTGGGCAAGGTGGAGGGGACCAGTTTTACAACTATTGCCACCCTTTCCTTGTCAGTGATTATATTTCTCCACCCCATGCCCAGAGATTCCTATCATCATCTCTTTGCAAGATCTCCTGCTCTGCCCTCATTCTCAGGGTGGCAACCTTTATAGTTTTCCACCTAGCAATTCACACCCATACACTCAGCCCCCAGAAAGGAGGGAAAGAATGGGTTCACCCCCAGTGACCCATTGAGGAAGACATTCCCCCAGAAGAAAATGCTTAGAACCTACTATGTCCCTCCAACTCAGAGGAGAAGAGATATTGTGGGGTCCAGTGGCCCCTTATAGAACAAAACAAATAAGAACACAACTCTTGTGTGAAATCCACAATACTAGAAAAGAAAATCTTTATGAAATCTATGAAGCAGCACCACCTGCCAGTACAAACAAGCAGTTGACCTATTGCTTCTGTGGGTTTCCACCTGGTTAAAGCAAACAGGACCAATCTCAGCAAATTTTCCATCTTTTGCTTCTCCTATTTTTGCTGCTTACTAGTCTTTTTTTTTTTTTTTTTTTTGTATTTTAGGGAAGGGTCTACAGGGTGTTCAGGGTCTCACTACTAGATTGGACTCATAGTGATTCTCCTGTTTACAGTCTCCCAAGTGCTGGAATTATAGATGCGTGTCACCACACCCAGTCTCAATCACCATCTCAGCGTGCCCTGGGGGCAGGGCCTATACGGCAGGCGTGGGGATTGAACCCCTGGCCCCTGGCCTGCTTGCAGACATTTTAATCCGCTGAGCTATTTGGCCGGCCCTCTCTTGCTAATCTTGACATATGTTGACAAACTGCTTCTGCTTTGATGGGAAAGATCAGTTTATTTTTATGTTGGATAGAAGTTTGACAGAGGAGACACCACATACAAAGGAAAGGCACTAGAGTCTAGCCATCATTTTGCAGTTGTATAAGACTCATTCACCTCTGAGATTTGCTTTGGTCTGAAACCCTCCTGCTATTTTACCAGACCTCATAGTAAACTTTAGAGTGCCTATGTTGGTAGCCTACTGGGCCAAATTCAGCTCCTAAATGTTTTGTTTGACCTAGATGTGATTTAAATTTTTTGAGCCAGTATTTAGAATTTAGGAGTTTTTCAAGTCTGGATATCTGACTTCTCTTAAAAGTATTATTATTGTGTCATAATACTAATACATCCATCAAAGTGAAAAAATAAGAATAAAGGGGTGATCCTATGTCAAGGAGGTCCATGTGATTTTCTTTTTTTGAGCGGGTGGGGGGAGAGATAGGGTCTTGCTTCTTTTGGAGACAGGGTCTTGTCCTTGAACGAGAAGCAATCTTCCTGCCTCCTGAGTGCTGGGATTACAAGCATGTGCCACTATAACCAGCCCCTGTGATTTTCTTTATAGTTTGTTTCACTCACTTACATTCATTGCCAATGGATATTTCAGTTTTTACATTCCATCTGTTAAGTGACTTATGTGGAGTTTGGGAAGATCAGATCTCCCTTTCATCATTACCTCGTCCTTTAACCTCATCCCCAGAATGAGTAAAAGCAGCCAGAACTGATCTGCTAAGACTTTGATGTATCTTGGGACTTCCTACGCCCAACAGAGCCTATATCCTTTTACTACAATTTTACTTCAAGATGAAGCTTATATCCATGTGAGTACAGGTAAGCTGAAAAGGATTTCTACTTTTCCTGCCACTCCTAAACACACCCTTGAACCAACCCTTGTCTCTTCCTCCTTTGGCCTAGAGAGCTTCAGAATCACACTTTAACTATTTCAGTATATTCAGTATTAGTTATAAACTATGTCTCAGGTTTGTTTGTTTTGTCTCATTTTGAAACACTATCCAATATAGAATCATTGGATTTGAGCCCATAGATTGCAGAGGCCCACCTATATTTGAATTAAGCAAATTTGAAATAATTTGTTAAAAATTATTAATAACACCTCTCTCGGTGAAATCACAAGCAATGTGTCGCCCTCTCAATTGTCAGGAATTGCATGCTTTCAAAACTGGTGATAGGAATCAGACATGGCTATGCTCCAGCACTAAGGCTGAATCAAGAAAATTGCCATGAGTTTGAAGACCATCTGGGCTCCGTAGGGAGTTGTAGGCTAGCCTGAACAAGAAGACCCTGTCTCAAAACAAACAAAATTGGTGATGGGGAACTAGAAGCTATTTATATTATTGCCACATGGCGGAGCCATTTTAACTGAAAAAAAAAAATAGTATCTTCAATAAATTTATGCTTATTGCTATGATAAAAAGTAATCTTGAAATGTGGAGGTCTTAACTTTTATTTGAAGGTTTTAGGACTATCTTTTCCATAAAAGCCAGTTGCTCTAGAATTTTATGTGATTGGAGTATACAGCAAATATGAGAGTAAGTAGGTATATAGGGAGGGGTTAGAATTATAAAATTGAAAAGATGCTAAAATCAGATCATAAAGCACTTTGGGCAATGTAAATCCTTTCTTCATGGGAATATTACATATGCACAAAATTTGCCAGAGATAAAAATGGAAGAGAATCATCTTTATATGATATTGTTACTGAACCAGGCCTGTTTCACCTGCTATGCAGTCTGCTAATTACAGAAATGAGGTTTGCAAAAGACAAAGTGTTTACTTGTGAGGTGGCCATGAATGGAGACAGAGAAGCAAATCTCAAAACCCTCCCCCTAAAGATAGGGACTGGGGTTACTTCTGAGCTGAGAAGTGGGGAAACATGAATGGAGTATTTGGTGGCCAGCTTATATGTAGTCAAACTTCAACTTACTGCCATGGCCTCAATGTCAAAGATACTATCCATGCCTATAAAATAAATGATTTCAAAAGTTGGCTAAATTCAGTAGCATAGCAGGATACAAAGTCAACATTCAAAAATCAATAGCATTCCTGTATACCAATAATGAACTACTGAGAAAGAAACGCCTTTTACAATAGCATCAAGAAAAATTAAATACTAAGTGTTGCATACCACTGAATACTGTTAAGTACTAAATACTAAGTATGAATTAACCTAAGGAAGTGAAAGACATCTTAAATGAAAACTACAGCACTCTGAAAAAGGAGACTCCGGAGGAACTCAGAAAATAGAAAGATGTTCCCTGTCCCAGGATGCACAGAACCAACATAGCTGATATGGGCATACTTCCAAAACTGTTCTACAGATTTAGTGCAATCTCAATCAAAACACCAATAGCGTTTCTCACAGAACTAGAGAAAGCAATCCTAAAATTCATACAGAACCAGAAGACACCTAGGTAGCAAAGCAGTTCCGGGTAACAAGAGCAAGATGAGAGACATCACAATCCCAGACATGAAGGCGTATTACAAAGTTATGGTGACAAAAAACTGCATGGTATTAGCCAAAATAAAACCAGACTTGTGGTCAGGGGAACAGAATAGGGGGCACAAAAACCACTTGAGATCCACTCATCTAACCCACTCATCTACCTTATCTTTGCCAAGGGAGCTAAATACTTTCGCTGAAGGAAAGATAGCCTTTTTAACAAATGATGCTGAGAAAACTGGATATCCACATGCTGAAGATTGAACCTCAACCTATAGCTCTCAGCATACACTAAATTAAAATCAAAAGGGATCAAAGATCTAAGTATTGGGGCCGGGGAGATGGCTCAGTGGAATAAGCACTTCCCTGGCAAGCACAAGGGCCTGAGTTTAATCCCCGGTTCTGCCAAAAAAAAAAAAATCTAAGTATTAAAATATAAATACTGGGGCCGGGGGAGATAACTCGGTGGTCTGAATGCCTGCCTGGCAAGCACAAGGACCAGCTTTTGATCACTCGCACCACATGCCATGCCCCTGTGCAGCCGTGGAAACCGGGTGTGGTGGCTTGCACCTGTAATCCCAGTGCTGGGGAGGCTGAGACAGCAGTAAGAGTCTGAACTGCGTAGTGAGACCCTGTACCAAATAAATAAATAAAAGATTTTTAAACTTAAAAAATAAATACTGCTGGAAGATAGGTTTTGCTTTGAGACAAGATCTCGCTATGTAGTTCAGGCTGGCCTTAAACTCGTTATGTACTCTACACTGGCTGGCCTCAAACTTGCAGCAGTCCTCCTGCCTCAGCCTCCTAAGTTTTGAGATTATAGGCATGTGCCACCACATTGATCCTAATAGGTAAAACTCTTGAAGACAAACATAGGCAAAAGCAGTCTGAACAGAACACTGTTGCCCAATAAATAATACCAGAAAAATTAAAAAGCTTCTATACAGCAAAAGAAACAACCCACAGGGTAAAGAGATAACTTAGAGTGGGTAAAATTTTTTGCCAACTATTTCTTGAAGGACTAATAGAATGCATACAGGACCAAAAAAGAGTAGACCCCCCCCAAATTAAAGACCCACTCAAAATGACATAAACCAGTCTGAAATGAATAGAAGATTCTCAAATCAAGAAGTAAAAATGGCCAGTAAATTCATGAAAAACATTCAACATCTCAGGCTATTTGAGAAATGCAAATTGAAACCACACTGAGATTTCATCTCACTGCAGATATGCTCAGGAAATCAAACAGCAACTGCTGGAAAGGCTACAAGGAAAAAGAAATCTGGGGGCCGGGGAGATGGCTCAGTGGAATAAGTGCTTCCCTGGCAAGCACAAGGGCCTGAGTTCAATCCCCAGTTCCGCCAAAAGAAAAAGAAATCCTTCTTTGTTGGTATGAGTATAAACTGCTATCACAGAGGGGCAGTGAGATAGCTCAGCAGACTAAGCACTGCTTAGGCAGTGCAGGGACTGGGGTTTGATCCCTGGCACAACATGCCATGCTGGTCCTGCCCTTGGGTACACTAAGCCAGCAACTGAGTCCAGGCATAGTGGCACACACCTATAATCCCAGCACTGGAGAGGCTAAAATTAAAGCCATCGTATTACAGTGATGAAAGCATGCCCATGTTTATAGAAGCACAATTTATAATACCTAAATCTTAGAAGCAGCCTATATGTCCATTAACAGGGGAATGGATAAAGAAAATGATATTTATACACAATGGAGTACTACTCTGCCATAAGAAGGATAAACTGGAGGCATTCATAGGAAAATGTGTGCAACCTTGAGGCCATGTTAAGTGAAATAAATCAAACATGCGAACTTTAATATCACATGTTTTCTCTTATATGAGAAGCCTAAAATATGAATAAAGTTAAATTAAAAATAGACAATAGGAAAAAAAGAAAGTTTTGTGCAATATTCACTGAGCAACAACTTGAAAGAGTAATTTGGGAGCATCTAGTTATTTCAGAGATCACATACTCTTCACACAATTCCTCTTAGTTCAGAGAAGTGACATAAAGAGATATCCATTTTGTAAAAATTTGCATGAGAGAAGATAAATTGAACAATCTAACTTTTTTGGGTAGAAAAATGAGCAAATGCAGTGGGTTACTGAGACAGTGGTTTATCTATACAAATTAATGAAATACAATAGTATTTCTAAAGGTAAAAAAAAGTCAACTAAGCACATTAAGTCTAGGAAGTAAATAACTAAGAGCAGGTGAAGTGACTTAACTCTCAAGGGTTTATCCAAGTTGGCATTATATTTCTCTGAAATCAACCCCCATTCATTCATTCAACTACCTATTGAACACCTACTGTTTAGAACAACTATACTAGGATAGGTGGTTGAAATTTTAAAAATGAGTAAGACTTTAGCCTCTGACTTCACAGAGCTTCAATTTAGTGGGGAGGGAGTAGGGGTGATCAACAAATGTAACCATTATTTTTTTATTAATACTAAAAACTCTCTCCTCCCCCCTTCCTCCTCTTCCCCTATTTCTCTCCTTGCCCTCCCCCTCCCCCTCTCCTTCCCCCTCCCCCTCCCCCTTCCCCTTCCCCTCTTCC
>NW_004524648.1:3467624-3471614 GCF_000260255.1 Octodon degus | reverse complement strand
TCTCCCTCTCCCTCTCCCTCTCCCTCTCTCTCTGCTTCACCAGCCTCAGGACTTTATGCTTGCCAGGCAGGTGTTTATGCTGTTGAACTATATCCCCAACCCTAATATTAAAAACTTATATTGAACATTACTTTGTGTTGACACTATTAGACAGAAAAACAAGAAAATCAGATAGACAAGATCTCCATACTTCTAATGATTCCATTCTCATGGGAAGGAGCCAGACTATAAACCAAAGAAGATGATTTCAAATAGTGATATAAAGAAAATAAAACAGGATGATATGATAGTGATTGGCCAGGGGCAATGGTAACATAAAGGCCTCTTCAAGGAGATAACCTGTACGGGCCCACCAGATGAATAGCAATAAGGATCTAGCCTTGTGAGAATCTGTAGAAGAGAGTTGCAAGAAGAGGAGAAGCAAGTGCAAAAGCTTTAGTATAGAATCAAGCAGTGTGTAACAAAGTCATAAAGGCCCCAAGCTGGACGTGGTGAAGCATGCCTCTAATCATAGCTATTCAGGAGGCTGTCACAGCTGGATTTCAAGTCTAGTCTAGCCTGGGCAACCTAGTGAGACCCTGCCTCAAAATAGAAAAGAGAAGAAGAGAGGCTGGGAATGCAGCATGGTGCTAGAAGACTTGCCTAGCATGTGTGAGGGCCTAGATTCCACCCCCAGTACCCAAAACAAAACCTGAAACCAAAACAAACAATCCACAAAAACAAAAAACAACCCAGTTTCTTTACTGCATTATGATCTAACACCCACAGAGTTAGCATTATCTTGGGCTCTTTCTCCCGTGCTTCCTCTTTCAATTCCAACGGTAAAAGGACTGGCTTCTTACTTCCTCCTAAGAATGAAGACCAACTTTCCTAGTTCTCTCTGTCTCTTCATTTTGTTTTCCAACTTAAAGCATGTGCCTTTTCCTGCAGCAGTCACTGGCCAGGAGAATGGGGTTGCTCTTCCATTAGCCAGGCCTGTCCCAAGTGCAGTGGTCAATTCCCCCACTGGCCTTGTCTCTGCTTAATGCTACCTGGATGGGATGGATGTTGAAAGTCAACCATAATGCTCACTACATCATAGAACGATACTCAGAATTTATTTTAAGTTCAATGAGAAGCCATTGTAGAATTTTAAGGAATGAAGGACATTTATATTTTTGAGGCTACATTTGAAGGTAGTTCCAATACATTTATTTACCAAAAATTTGCAAACATATAAAATATTTCTAAATTTCAGTAGGAAAAAGACAAGCCAACAAGAGAAAGAGACATACATTTCATAAAAAAGGAAGCATAAGGGGCAAAAACACCCCAGTAATGAGGGAAATGCAAATTAAAACCAGAATAAGATGCCACTTAATACCTACCTAAGCAAAAATTTTAAAGACAGACAATTAAATATGTTGTTGATAATCTTACCTACTGCTGAGAATATAATTTAGTATTACCACTTTAGAAAGCATCTGTCAGTGCATTGCATAAGGCTTAACAATAGGAATACATTCAGAGAAACACGTCATTTATTTCCTTGCATAAACAAAGACTGTATTTACACACAGGTCAATCATTTAATGGGGGCCTCTTGATACAATCAGAGATGTAATATATACGAGATGGATTAGGCTGTTACCTGTGTACTACTTCATTGCATTAACAAAGACTATTTCCACATAGGTCAATCATTTGATGGGGCCTCTTGATACAAATAAGAGATGCAGTAAATATGAGATGAATTAGGCTGCTACCTGTGTACTACTGTAGATTCTTTTATAGTGCACATTTTTAAAGAGTATAATGAGATACATAAGCCAGAAATACATTTTTAATTAGCAAATATCATGGACATAATTTGTATGTGCTATACTTTTACGTGAATGGCAGACTGGAAAGCTAAGCCAGCATCCCCACAAACATGTGAGTAATGTGTTGTCCTATGATATCAGGACACAAGGTCACTAGGCCATAGGAGTTCATAAGCTCCATCACGTTATCACTGATACATTCCCTTGTGACACAGGCTATCTAAAGTTGAAGATGCATGTACTCTGTGCCCCAGCAACTCTATGCTTGGATATATACCCCAAAACTAATCTGTCTGATATAGTAACCAGTAGCTAGTTGGGCTATTTAAATTTAATTAAAATTTAGGCTAGGAGATTAACTCACTGCCTCGCATGTGCAAGATCATTTATTTGACCCACAGCACCAAAACCCGAATATACAATGTACTAACTATTGTTATTCTCATTTTAGCATGAAGCTTTGCTTTTTTTGCCTTATTTTTTATAAAATAAAAAACAAACAAAAGCAAGAATTTAAAACTAGTATTTTGGGGGCCGGGGAAATAGCTCAGTGGAATAAATGCTTACTTGGAAAATGCAAGGTCCTGAGTTTGATCCCTGGTACCATCAAAAAATAAATAAATAAATAAATGAAACTCTAGTACTTTTATTGGAGCAATTACATTTCTTTTTTTTTTTCCATAACTTTATTGAGAAACAAATAGCAACGAGACAGTTTCAAACCAAATTGGTAGGACAGTTTCAATAATTAACACATTACATACATTCTTCCTAGTGGTTATTTCATGTACAAGATGTGGACATGACATCCTATTTACAAACACTATTAGAACAAATCCCTCTATTCATTAAGAGAACGGAACTATATATCTATCCTAACCATTTTGAATATACAGGTACAAAATGGATATTCATCTGTATCCCCTTTTTTTGTTAAGTTCCATTATTTGAATATTATAGGTATGTTAACTCAGTAAAATATTCTAAAAGTGTCCAGTAGTCCATAATAGTATAGGGCCTTCTGCTTCACTGGCAGTGTCAGAAATTGTTGACCTGAGTCCCCTACAGCTCAACATAACAGCATGGCTTTACTTCTTATACTTCGTTTTTATACTTTTCTGCTGGATGGTTAAGACCAAGGTAAAGCAGGACCTATGCAACAAGAGTTGTAGCTTTTGTATCTGATAAGGTCAGTCAAATGCCCTCAGAATTTTTCCTGAGATCCTGTACCTCAGATTGTAGATCTTTTGTCAGTGTCAGCCATGTGGATGAGTCACGGCCATTGCTTGGCCAATGTGCTCTCTGTGAAAGCCTGAGAAAATGTTTTCTCTGAGCAGTTACATTTTAAGTGCTCAATATCCACATGTGACTTGAGGCTATTATATTGGATAGTAGAGATATAGAACATTTTCATCATCACAGTAAGTTTTACTAAACGGTACTTCCCTAGAGAAATTCTTGTATATATGCACTAGAAATTATGGTCAAGACTTTATTTTAATATTGCTGGTGATTTCATAGAACTGCAAAAAATCCCACTAGTTCATCAATAGATAGTTGCATGAATTGTGATGTATTCATGCAATGGAGTACTACACTGAAATGAAATTTTACATGGATAAAATAATGTTTAGTGCAAAACAAATAGTGCACAGCATTTTTCAAAAGCTAAACAAAACTAGATCCTGTATTGTTTAGAAATATATATGTGTGTGGTAAAAAAATAAAAACATAAATAAGGGACCAATTGGTGCCACATACCTATGATCTCAGTATTCTTGGAGGCTGAAGCAGGAGAATTGGATGTTTAAGCCTCATGTGGGCAACTTAATGATTTAATAAGACTCTGTCTCAAAATAAAAAGGGCTGGGGATATAGCTTAGTGTGAAGGCCTTGGGTTCAATCCTTTTTTTTTTCACAGCTGATTAATAGGACAGTTTTGATAGTCAATACACTGTACATTGTTATCTTCTTAGTGGTTATCCATAGTACAAGAATCAGACAGGCTATTCTGTCCAAACACTGTTAGTACACCTCTTTCTTCTCATTGAGTTAAGCGAAAGTAGCTATAAATTTATCCTATTTTGTATATATAAATACAAAATGATCTTTCCTTTGTATCTTTTTTTAATTTTAATTTTTATTTGTTTTGTCCTGTCAGAGGTGAATATTCTATTGACATAAATAC
>NW_004524648.1:3464866-3467292 GCF_000260255.1 Octodon degus | reverse complement strand
CACTTTAGATCATCGAACACATTTCTCTGTGTCAATTCCTAATAACAGAAAGAAATAAAGCAAAGGATCTCCAACACCATAAAACAAAAACAAACCAAAAGTCTATGAGAATGTAAAGCATCAAATTCAACACAGTATTTACCTTTGGAGAGAAGACACTTATGAATTTCAAAGTATTTGAAGTTCTCTATTTCTTAAGCTGGTGTTGGGTAGATGAATGTTCATTTTGCTCATTATGCCGAATTTTACATATCTTTTAGTTTTTGAAGGCATGAAATATTTCTTTTTGAAAAGATCACTATGGCCACGTGCAGAGGCACACTCCTGTAATCTCAGTTCTTCAGAAGGCAGAGGCAGAAGGATGGCAAGTTCAAAGTCAACTCAATCAATTTAGCAAGACCATGTCTCAAAATAAAAGAGGGGGTTAAAAAAAAAAAAAGAAACAAGAAAAACTGGGGTAGAGTATTTGCCTTGCATTCAAGAAGCCCCAGCTTCATTCACTAGTACCTAAAAACAAAAACAAAAACCAAAAAAAAAAAACCCATTAAATTGCTTTGATTTGCAGTGTAAATGATGGACCAAAGAGAAAAAGGAATGTAAGCAGAAGACGTCTTAAGAGATGATAGGGCCGGCCAGATAGCTCAGCAGGCTAAAAGCATCTGCTTAAACAGACACAGAGTTCAATCCCTAGAATGGCAGTGATTGAGACTGGGAAGGTGACGCATACCTGTAATCCCAGCACTTGGGAGGCTGAAACAGGACAATCACTATGAGTCCGATCTGTGTAGTGAGACCCTGTGGACCCTGTCCTAAATATATTTTTTAAAAAAATTAAAGTAATTTAATTTGTCTAGGCAAGAAGTGAATGATGATCTGGATCAAGAAGATAGCAGTGGAAAGGAAAAGTAGGTGAATAGGTACCATATCCTAGCATGCAGCTCTCTAATCCTGCCATACTTGAAGAGAGGTTTGCATGATGGCATGATGTGATGTGGAACATGGAGGAGGAACCTCCAAGTTAGATGGGACTGTTAGGGAAGCCTCCTGGGAGAGATGACAGATCACATGAGTTTCTGCACAGCTATAGAGTTTGATAATGGCTGGGAAGAAGAAATTTAATTGGAGATAAGAACTTATGCAAAAATGTTAAGGTTTAGAAACTGTAGACTCCTATAGCATGAATGAGAGAGAGAGACAGACAGACAGGCAGACAGACAGACAGGCAGGCAGACAGACAGACAGACAGACAGGCAGACAGACAGAGACAGAGCCCAGCCAATTGTGCCCTTCAAGGAGTTGAAATATTATCCTGAAAGATGCAGTGAAACTGCCTCCACTTTTCACTCCTTGTGCCAGAGAGAAAGGAAGATCTTTGTCCAAGCAAAGTAAGGTACTAACCCTCAACCAGAAGGCAATGTAGCTGAAAGGAGGCTCTGACTGGGTTTCTCTCAAAATGTGTCCCTGAAAATGTTCTGCTAAGAACTCTTATAAAATAATTACCCCTAATCACCAAGATCTAAATTTTATTGAGGTATAGAACATTTGGAATGAAGACAAAAGGGAAAATGACATATATGAAACAGGAAAAACTGAGCCCAAGGAAAAAATAATGAAATAGCATTGGGATTATGGAGGTGAGTGCTACCCACTCTGGGGTGGGTAATCTGGATTATAATGTAAAGGAGGAAGAGAGGCTTGCTAGCTGCCACAGCTGCTGCTGCTCCCTTTTGGCTCTGGCTATTTTGCTGTTTTCTGACGTCATGGATGGCTGTCCTCTGTCGTGTGCTACTCTGCCTTGGAGCTAGCCGAGTATGGACTGAAATCTCCACTAACTGTGAGCTAAATAAACCTTTCCTTCCTTAAAAAAAAAAAAAAAAAAAATAGCATTGGGGACCTTAAGCCCTGGTTTTATTTTAGGAATGTGGTTAGACTGGTTTTACTCAACTACAAAACCAGAGCTTTCTTTAATTCTTCTTTTGTTTGTGGGCTACATTCTTTACTATCTGAAGCAAATACTTTAATATAATAATTATAGTGTTATTATCCTCTTCCTTTTCTTGAGACAAAGCACAAAAATCTCAAAAATAAAGCTAGCATGCAGGAGCTGATGACTCAGTTCCACCTTTTCCAATGCATAACCTTTGTACTATATTTTTTCTTCTAATTTCCATTTTTGATTCTCACCTTATTTTTATTACACTTAATTTTCTTTCTCCCATGTTCCAAGAAGAATGATTCATCAGACAGAAGTAAAAGTGAGCACATTCACAGCCCAAATGAAAACTGAAAAAAGAGATAAGATGTATCTCACCTTGAAAGTGAATGGAAAAAATAGTTTCTCTTTTTAGAGTTGAAAAAATTAAAACCCTTAAAAGCTCTCAATTAGAAAAACTGATTTCAGGTGAATATGGAGCTCAGTGATAGAG
>NW_004524648.1:3426804-3464725 GCF_000260255.1 Octodon degus | reverse complement strand
AGAGAGACAGACAGACAGACAGAGACAGAGATAGAGAGAAAGACAGACAGACACAAAGACACAGAGACAGAGACAGAGAGAGACAGAGACAGAGACAGAGTTTTGATCTTGTACATTAAATTAAAAAGGCAGTATGGAGTTAAGAAAAGAGGACAAAGTCTGTTAGACCTTCCCTTTAAGTGCTTCTGGTACTATAGGCAGCTAAGTTAGACAGAAACTAGTAGGCAGTCAGACAGGTATTGGCCCTTGAATCAGTGCAAAAAGATGAGAAAACACACCAAAACTGTGGCTGGAGGCACATCCGTTGACAATCAGGCCTCAATATAAAGATGCAGTACCAGGCCTCCAGGCCTCAAGAGGAATAAACAATAACAAGATTCTACCATGATTTGTATTACCTGGTCCAGTAAAGACCAGATAGACATCAGCCACCCAGATGGGTGACCAGAGCATCCAAAGCCATTCATTCCCCCAAATGCCTTTGTTCTTTCCATGGACACTTGCTCTTGCTACATGACTTGCTTCCCTGTTGGATCAATATTAGAGCAGCTGGTATGCTTGTAATCCTATAGGTTGATTGTAGTTTGACCTATGTTGTATGCACATTGTGACCTTGCTATAGAAATACCCCTGACAAAGGCCTTGATGACAAGGCCACTTTTGAGACCTGTCTTATCTGTCAGGAGCTATCAATACATCATTCCTACTCTTAGCCTCTTTTGTTCCTTGGAATTCATTCTTTGATTTCAGGGGATATAAATTTGGTACATTTGACATCTGGCAGGTTGAGAGTTATAATTCTCCTATATCAGTGATCTATGTACAGGTGTAAATAAGTAAACTTATAGTCATTTAACCTGAATCTTATTTTCCCTTTCTGAAGAGTAGGGATGATAATAATATTACCTATAATAGCTAAAATGTAATACTTGCCTATAACAGCTAAAATATATTGAATCTATACTATGCCGAAAGCATTAAGTCTCAGCTTATTTAACTCTCAAAAGAACCCTAAGTCAGCAAATACATTCTGTTGCTATCTCCATTTTTCAGGTGAGGAGATGTAAGAACAGAGAGGTAATGTAACTTGAGCATTATTACACAGTAAAGTGGTAGTCAGATGTAAACCCAGGTAGTCTGATTGCAGAGACTAAGACCTTAAATTCTCCAAGCCTAAGCACCAAAAGATATCATGTAAATGAGGCATCCTGAAATTCAAATACTCTAGACATGCCAGCTTAAATAATAAGCCTCCAGATTTAGGAATTGCTGAGAGTTGTTTTACGTCATTTTGCGGTTTGCCGCAAAGCAATGATTTGTGGCTGGTTTAGGCTTAGTGATGCTTTTACTGCAGGTTTTGACAAATAGGACATCATCGTGAAGATTTTTTTCTTGGGCAGCTGTTAAGCTTTCACATTAGCCTATTTTAATTTGTCTGGTGTAGGTAGAAAATAATGACAGTCATTCAACATTACAAATAACAAAAGAAGCCTTAATTAGATGATTAGTAGCACTGTAGAATAAAAGGATCTCTATCCCTGCTTAGAGTGTTCAAAACAGATTGTGGAAGAACTGAGGGTATAGTTCAATGGTGGAGCACTTACTTAGCATCTAATATGTATAAGCCTTCAATTCAATCTCCAGCATTGAGAAAGAGGGCACAGAGTGGGATTCTTTAGTAAAAATATGAACTTGTTAACAAATCATTAAATATTTTCTTTAAAACAAATATGACACACATCTGAAATTGGAGCAAAGTTCTTTAGACTAGTGATTTCCAAGTAAGCTGTTTGTTATTAAATATTTTTATGAAATGCCATAATTATAAAATCACTTCAAGAATCCAAGGCTGTAATTCTTTAGGGGCAACAAAGTTTATAGCAAAGTGGAATTGTTTAATGATGGACTACCGGGTAAATCTACAAATGACATTTGGGGTGAAAATTGACTAGTTATGGTCTGACGACTTCTTTCTTTTTTTTTTTTTTTTTTTTTTTTTTTTCTTTTGCAACAGTGTTTTGAGATATAGCTCTGGCTGTCCTTGAACTCACTATGCAGCTTAGGCTGGTCTCAAATTTACAGTGATCCTCTTCCCTCAGCCTCTGAGTGCTAAGATTATAGCCATGTACTGCCATCCCTGGCTGATGATTTATTTTTAAAAGAGAATAGCTTTCAAAATGATATGCGAAAAAATGCAATAAAGTAGTAAGACATCCTAGAAGTTGTTTATTATTGTTAAGTATATTTTTTAACAGTCATAATATGAGAGTCCACAGGCTCTTACAAGTAACTCCCTGTCTGATCAGTTTGGGATCTATGAAGGGTTAAATGACTTCCTAGGGTTAAACAGCTCACGAGTGGCTGTAAAAAGTTTTTCAAAATCACTGTTCATAAATCAGTCAGTTTCATGTATGTTTGGAGCTACAAGATTTGCATTAGTAATGTCAAATACTCATAGCAGAGTAGCTTAACAAACTACAGAAATCCAGATGCTTCAACACCGTTCAAAGATACAAGTAGAATTGTGACCTACTCAAGGACTAGGCTCCAAAGTCAAGCAAAATCTGACAGTCAAAAGTTTCCCTTGGAAATGTCTTAGAAAGATGTGCTACCTTTTTATCACTGTGACAAAATACTAGAGATAATAAAGTTCATAGGGGAAAAGGTTTATTATTTCTTAGGGGAAAAGGCAACGTTTTCAGTCCGTGTGTACTTGCCCTGTTACTTCAGGCCCAGGGACATGCAGTACTTTATGGCAGTTGTATGTTGTAGGAGGAGCTGGCTGCTTTGTGGTGGCCAAAAGTGGAAGAGTGAGAGGATGCAGCTATTGTCCTACAATCCCCTTTGTGGGCACACCCTTACTGACCCAAGATCTCCATCTAGTCCAGCTTGTTAAGGGTTTTACTGCAGTTCAGTGGCCAATTGTTTTAACACATGAGCTTTGGGAAATATTTAAGATCCAAACTATAGTAGACAGTACCTTTAGAGACCCAAATGCCTTCTTTTAGCAAGCACCGCAGAGCTCGCTTTTATTCTAGCAAGGAAAGAAATGGCTTTTTTGTTTTTTGGTTGAGAACCAAATGAAGTAGATAATTTATGTGTAGTAGCCATGCTTTCTAAAAAAATACAAATTCTAATGTATTTCTTTAATTTCCCATTTATTTATTTATTCATTCATTCATTCATTCATTCATTTATTTTATTGAAGTGCTGGAGATTAAACATAGGATCTCTACATGCCAGGCAAACTCTTTACCATGAGCCACATCTTCAGCTGCCACAAAAATGCAAATACTCAATCACTAGAGTGATCCTTATCTCATGAGTTACCCTTAGAAATCCATGAAAGAAACAGGAGTGGATTTCCCACTTCCCTAAATCCAGTTCACGTGGGGCCTTCATCGAGTAAGACAGCAGGTCTCCTCGTGACACTTTATTCTCTTTCCTATGTCCTGTCTTCCTCTTTGTTTTTCCCCTGTTCCCTCCCTGCCTCTCTGTATCTGCTTTTTTTTTTTTTTTTTTTAAATTTTAGGGAAGGGTCTACAGGGTGTTCAGGGTCTCACTACTAGATTGGATTCGTAGTGATTCTCCTGTTATAGCCTCCCAAGTGCTGGGATTACAGGCACACGCTACCATGCCCAGTCTTATTTGCTGTTGCAGCCTGCGCGCAAACAGCAAATGTGTGTGTGTGTGTGTGTGTGTGTGTGTGTGCGCGCGCGCGCGCACGCGCGTGCTAGTTTGATTTCTAATCTCCTGTCTCATTCTTCCCTCAGACAGCAATTCCCTGGAATACACAAGTGCTGATTAACTTGCCTGTAAAGCTGAATGATTTTATTACTTATAAGGCCAAAAGGCAGAGTGATGGGAGGAGTGGCGCATCTTCCTAGCTGTGTGACCTTGGACAAATCCCTTAACTTCCCTGAACTTCCTCACATCCTCTCATTGTAAATCACGGATAATGCAGTACTATCTTAAGAGTGGCCATGTAGATCAAAAAGAAATGTGTAAAAATGTTTTATAAACTATTAGTTAATATGAAAATAGCAGAGATTGTTGTTACTAATTTAATGAAATAGGGCCTTGCACTATTGTTGTTATCAAGTGTGTCCAAAGAAATGAGGACAAATAAACCATGAAATTCCACAGCAACATTTAAGGAACTCCAGATCTAGCAAAAGTTTCAAACCTCCAGTTCTATAAAAACTCAATTTTTAAAAATTTTAAGGGGAAAAACACCCCCAAAATTTCAAAACAAGTAGCAATGGTTAGTACATTGCATATTATCATCTTCAAATTAGATATTCAGAGTACAACACACAGGCATTTCATTGTCCAAACAATATTAGCACAAACCTTTGTTTTCAGTGAACTAAGAGAAATCAGTAGTATAACTATCATCTGTGTATTTGTTTTTCTCTTTCTTTCTCCCGTCCCAGTTTCTCTTTCCTTTAGAATGGTTTCTTCCCATTTTACAATATCTGTTTTACATTTTGGATCTTATATGCTCTTTCAGCTTCTCACACCAGCGAGACAATTAAATGTTTACACATGTGAATCTGGTTTATTTCACTTAGAGGTTTTTTTTTTTTTTTTTTTTTTTTTTTTTTTTTTTACCAGGAATTGAACTTAGAACCTTGTGCTTGCCAGGCAGGCACTGTACTGCTGACCTATATCCCCAGCCCTCCCTTTACATTTTCTTTCCTTTTTTTTTTTTTTTAACCAGGAATTGAACTTAGGACCTTGCACTTACTAGAGTATAGTTTTGAGTTGCATTCATTTACCTATAAAAGTCTCCAGGTTACCCTTATTTATGAGTAGTACACTATTGTATAAAAAGAACACATCTTTTTTTAATCTATTCCCCAGTTGATAGGCATTTCAGCTGTTTCCAAGATCTAACTATTACAAATTGTGCTGCTGTAAATATGCAAGTATATATATTGATGTGGTATACTGTTTTTAATTCTTTTTGGAAGATACCCAGGAGAGGAATAGCTAAGTTGAATGGGACATTTAATCCTAGTTTTCTGAGGAATCTCCATACTGATTTCCACAGTGGTTGCACCAGTCTACACTCCCACCAACAGTGGAGAAGGGTTCCTTTTCCCCACCGCCTCTCCAGCATTTGTTATTGGTTGATTTCTTGATAATAGCCATTTTTAGGGGGAATGAGATGGAATCTCAGTGTTATTTTAATTTTCATCTCTCAAATGACCAGTGATGTGGGCATTTTGTCATATATTTATTTGCTGTCTGTATTTCTTTACCTGAGAAATGGTGGGCATGTGTATTCATCTCAGATGCCCATTTTTGAACTGGGTCTTTAAATTTTGGTAGTCTGATTTTTTTTTTTTTTTTTGGTCTTTGTCTTTTTGAGACAGGGTCTCACTATGCAGCTCAGGCTGGCCTTGAGTTCACTTTGTAGCCAACGCCAGTCTCGAACTCACAACCGTCCTCCTGTCTCAGCCTCCTGAGTGCTGGGATTACAGTCATGTGCCCCCACACCTGGGCTCTTCATTTTTTGAAGAGAACTCAATTTTTAAAATTCACAATAGAGTCCTCCATGTCTTTTAGCGTAATATAAATGAAAACAAAACATAGTGTAAGTTGTTTGCTATACAATCACCTTAATGTTGCGGAGGTAAACTTTGTAAAAAGATTACATGAACATAAAGACATTTGTGATTAATGTACACATTTGGTTCTCTAAAACCATTGACATAAAATTCAGAATAATTTGAATTTTTTTAAAAAATACATATTATTTGACTTCATTCAGACTTGTACTACTGCTACTGTATTTCTTCAAAGATGTATTGTCAAAAGATGTAAATATATTAGGGAAAATATGATTTTGTTGCATATACTCAGCATTTTATATAACTCAGGGAACATGGTGGGAAGGACAGGAGTGATTAAAAACCTTGCCCCTGAAATTAAGCATTATTTTATTAAAACAGCTTGTGTGTTGCACCTGGGCATGGTGGTACATGCCCATAGTCACAGCACTCAGGAGGCTGAGGCAGGAGCATTGCTGAGTGTTTGAGGCATCCTGGGAAATGATAATAAGGGAAAGAAACTCCCAGTCTGCTAGATGTCTGGGACCAGTTTGTGTTCTCTAAAATCGAAGAGTGGGAGAGAAGAATATACTCATTGAAGGAAAGAAAGCTCTGCCCAAGAGAGACAGGAAGCCTGAGTAGGCTGCCAAGGGTCCTGCCTTTTTAAAGGGATTTTTATAGAACAAATCCAAGACGTGATGCAGGTCCAAAGTGAGAAACATGGAAAATTGCAAGGTGGGCATGAAGTGGGATAAAACTATGGTCAACCATAACAAGCATAATTGCCCAGGTAAAATTGACTGTATCCGTTTTAATTTGCTGTGGGATCAAATGGGGAAATGAGTCACGTAGCAAGCAAGTGAGCACAAATACAGAACAGGGGCTTTTCCTATAGGAAGTTGAGTTAGTGACTCTTCCTGACTTTCTCTAGGTGATATTTAGAATATCAGCCTCTGATGTTTATCCTTAGGGAGGTATGTGGGCTCATTTGTTTTGTCTTTTGTCTTGAGGACTGACCCACAGTTGGAGGTGCCTGTCTCTCCCATAGTTGCAAGGTATCTCATCTTCCACACTGCCTCTTTTGAGGTCATAGCCTTGTTTGACTATAATATTTTTATCTAACTCAGCTGTCTACAACACGGGGCTACATAGTGAGTGCAAGGCCTGTCTGAATTATGTGACAAGACCCTGTCTAAAAACAAACAAACAAACAAACAAACAAAAAAACCCAAAAAACAAAGAGAGAAAAAGTGAGAAAGAGTGTGTTTGCTGGGTATTAAATCCAGAGCCTTGTCCATACTAGGCAAGCAAGCTATCTATACTGCTAGCCAATCCTGAATTCTTATTGTAATGAAAAGTGCATTAATCAGAAGAGACTAAGTTATGCTGCAATAACAAAGTATCTCTAGGGCCAGCCAAATATCTCAGCCCATTAAAGCGCCTGGGGATTCGATCCCCCGCCTACTGTACCAGTCCCACCCCAGGGGCGTACTGAGACAGCAATTGAGACTGGGCATGGTGGCGTGCGCCTGTAATCCCAGCTCTTAGGAGGCTGTAAACAGGCGGTTCACTATGAGTCTGATCTAGTAGTGAGACCCCGAACACCCTTTAGACCCTTCCCTAAAATACAAAAAAAAAAAAAAAAAAGAATTATCTCTGAAGTCTAGGGTAGTGGTGGCAAGCCTGTGGCACGCATAGGCTCACCACCTACCTTTTAAAATTGTTGTTAGGATTGTGTTTTTCTTTTAAGACAAGAGACATTGATGTTTGATTTTTTTTTCTGAACTGAAACCTCAATATTCAGGTTTAGTTGCAGTGTTGGTACTTTGCAATGAATAAGTGGACTTGGGGTTGCAGTTTGAGCACTCAGTCTCTAAAAGGTTCTCCAACCCTGCTCTAGAGGCTTAACACAGTGGTTGTTTTTCCTTTACTCATAAGCAAGAAACTCTGCTCCTCCTGGTTATTCAGAGCTCCAGGGTGACAGGCTCTCTGACATCTTTCCCCAGTTCCCATTTCAGGAGAAGAAAGAATCTAAAGAACATGCACATGCTCTGCTTGAGTGCCTAGAAGTGATGCCACTCTATCCACAGTCCCTTGAATAGAACTAGTCCCATGGAGAAGTGAATGGCAAAGAGCAAGAAAATGTGAAAGAGCACAACAATGTGGAGTGATAAGTATCTCTGCTCCAATTCCCCAAAGAGCAAGGTGTGCTCACTGGCTCAACTGCCTATCTTCGTGTCCCAGGATTGGGTAGTATAAAGTGACTGGCATGGACTGTGGGGTCAGACTGCCTTGGATTTGACTCCAGCTCTACCTCATACTATCTGCTTTGTGTTGAGCAAATCATTCTGTTTCTCTGGTCCTTCATTTCTTTGTAAATTGGAGATAGCAACACCCACCTTTTAAGATTGTTGCAAAGATAAGAAACAATCTATGCAAACCCTTTAACACTGTAATACTTGGTGATAATTATCAGTAGGAAGACAAGCAAATATTTAAGGCAGTAGTTAAGCACTGCCAGACATGGGAAACTCTCTCAAGGAGTGTTGTAACATTTCCTGAAGGCTCTTCAACCAAGATTATTGTAAATTCCCTTTACTTAAATAAATTCTGCACAAGTCATTAAAAGTAGAGATGATACTGACGTCACTCTGCACTTTAGGAGGGAGGTGAGCTTGTTTTTTTTTATTATGCAACCTTTGCTCCTTTTGTGATAGCCTCTGCCCTGCCCCAGCCCCTGGGCTTTGGATCAGTTTGGATATGAATCCCATCTTAGTCATTCTTTTTGTTAGTTAAGCATTCTGAGCCCAGTCTTTCTCATCTTCGATGTTGATACAATTATGATTACTTCAAAGGATGGTTTATGGGCTCAAGTAATGCAGGTAAAAATTGTCCACATGGTATAACTAGCTGTCCTTGGATTTAGTTCCTTATGATTATCCCTGAACTTTGGTGGATCAGTTCTATAAAAATAAAAAAAAAAAATGGGGCTACTGGAGGTATAGTTCAGTGGCAGTGCACTTGCCTATGTTGTGCAAAGTCTTGTGTTTGATTCTCAGCGCCACCAGGAAAAGAAGAATGAAGGAAAAAATAATGAAATTCAAAAATGAAAAGCAATAATGAAAAATTTAGTGGAAAGATTGAGAAGGGTTCACTGGCTTTGCTACTTTTCTATTAAAAACATCAAAACCAGAAGCATGAATGTTGGAATTTCTGGTATCTAATGGCAGGTTAAAACAAACAAACAGAAAAAACAGACAAAGGTGATAGGGCCCTCTTTTGAGTTCTGGAACTTCATATGATTCTAAGCAGGCTGATTTTTTATTGTAACAACAGACATAGTTAACAATGGATATAGTTTTAATGCGTGTTCTGTCTATTCTAAACTGAAAGGTAAAAATGAAGTGCAATGGCCCTTTATGATATTGCCTTGCTCTGTTTAAACTGGTTAATATTTCTTGTTTGTGCTAATGGGCCAGGTCATTGTATTTTATACAGGTGAAGAAACTCTTTACTGATGACCTGTAAGTCTCCAGGATTGTTATATGTCCCAGAACAAAGCTGATTCATATTTCTGTTAGGTGGGGCAAAGGTATTACATTTTCAGTCTTTCTTGCCAACTCCTTCCTGCACTTAACTGAACTGTATGGGAGTCTTTTGAGAATCTTAGAACTGGCAAGCTCACGTATACTTTAAGTATCTCTTACTTCAATCACTTTATTTTCCGAAGGCCCAAGAAAGGAAAAGGACTTACACAAGACAACCCAGCCAAGACTGGAATTCAATTTTCCTAATTTTAAGTCTATTTTGATATGTAAGCGTTTTTTGTTTGTTTGTTTCCTCTGTTCTTTTTCTTTAATCTCCATGTTTCTACTAAGTCACGTAAATATTCAGATTTCCTCAGTCATTCTTTATTTGTCCTTAAAGCATTTTACAGGGCTTCCAAATTCTACTTTGAAAAGTCTCAGATAAAGAGGTATAGTCTGGAGGCTTCCCCACATAAAACTTTGCTGGAACCTCCAAGAAGACAGAGTAAACTGCAAACCACAATCTTTGTCTTTCTGTCGTCTATCTGTCTGTGTCTCCATCCTTTCACCCCTCCTTTCTTCTCTCACTGGACTCTCTTTTTTTTGCTGTGTCATACTACTCCAGTATTGATTTTTTAAAAATTGGGAGTTGGGGGTGTGGACATCCCTCAATGATAAGGTGCTTGCCTAGAATGTGCAAGGCCCAGAGTTCAATCTCCACCACCACCACCACCAAGACAAACAGATAAACAAACAACAACAAACTATGACCAAGGAGGGGGACAGGGAAGTGGTTCTGGCCAGGGCTGCCTCTTCCTTAGTTCCTCCCAGTTGTGTATGAAAGAGAAGCATAGACTCATAAGGGGGAAAACATGAAAAAAGGATGGAGGTCTAGAGGGGGAGCCAGTGATAAATTATAATCAAGCTGCAATTTAAAGTTGATATGTATAGGAAGAGTACAGGCTGACTCATAATTACAACCAGGTCTATGCAAAGGGACTATTGAAAAAGAGGCAAAGGACATGCTGGCCAGACCGGCTCCACTCTTCTTCCCACATTCATTACCACCCAGAGCCACAGATTTTGTCACTGTTTCAACCATGGTATGATGATAAAAATAAAGAACTACATTGAGGTTTTCATAATACTAAATTTATTTCATGTAAAGGAGTATTTCAGATTGTGAGATTTTTACCCTTTTTACTTTCTTTAGTCCTAAGACTTTTTTTTTTTTTTCATATAGAATGATGGTAAAAGTGATCACTGATATTTCTTATGTCCTTCTCTGGAAAACTTAAAAAATTGATTACCCTTTTGGTTCTCCCACTTTAATTAAAAGTTTGGTGTGTGGTTTTTTTTATATTGCACTGATTTATGAAACCCAACTGCCTGCTAATATCTTACCTAGAAAAATACAAACCAAGTAGTAAATGGTTCCCAATCTAATTGAAAGAAATTTCAATGTATTAACATATTCTTTAAGCAGAAGACAACAAAATCTTTCTTTGAATTTTAAACACTTTTCTCCACAAAACTGCTCCATGAGAGTTATCATGTTAGTCATTACAACTACTGTAAATGATTAATGAAACACTTCTTCATAACCTCTGACAAGTTGACAGGGGTATATTTAATAATAGCAATAAATACAGATGGACTGCATACATTGAGGAGGTCCTGATATAGAACTCTTCCTGTATGAAATACCACCTCAGCTTTCTCATCTGAAATGAACCAAGAAATTAATTATAATGATGATCATAAGAATATGAAAAATTCAGAACAAAATCCAACCTCTCAGCAAAATGCCTTCATTCTTACTACCTCCTGCCTCCTTCATGTATTTTGGATATGTGGAGCTGACAGACTATAGGAAAGCTCCAAAGAGAAGGAATATTTGGGCTGAAAAATATAGCCCTGACCTAATTGGGAATTAGTAATACATCATGACTTTCCTCCAGGGTAAGCCCTCTTATTGGCTCTGTGTGGCAATACAGTTAGTTGCATAAGCATCGGCCAAACTTGTTAAGAGAGTAGGCGTAAGACCCAAAGGTGCTCTCAGCTCCAGGCAAGCTTCCAACATGCCTTCCTGTAACGTGAAGGCAGATTTTCCTCTGCTTTCTAGTCTGTAAACCCCTTTGCCTTTCTGCATGTCTCATCTCATCGCAGAAGGAGTACTTACAAGGCTGTATCTCTGTCAGGGTCTCTCTTCTTCATGCAGAACTAGAAGTAAACAAAACAAGAGCAATGAATGTGCCTGCTTTTCTAAAGCTCCCGGGGAAACATTGTGGATGTATCAAAGGGGCTTAAGAATCAGTGCTGTGGACATACAGCTACCTCTGCACTGGCCCAGGTCTTATGTCTTTGGCCACATTAATAGCTTTTATTGACCTTGGAGAAAATAAAACTCTTAATTAGGGTGCTTCCATGCTTAGATAGTGGGGTATTTCATTTTTCAATAGCAAAATTTGCTTTGGATTGGAACAAAGGTTAAGTTGAACTTCTTGCGAAACATCACTGTGCTGAATAACACTGAGCTATGTACTACCAGGAAGATGACCCTTGCTGAATGATGACCTCAGCAGAGTGGCTTTTCTTTAGAAGCATTTCTGCCATGTTTGCCCTCCTTCACCACTGAGTTAACTGGCAGAGTCAAGTGTGTGGCATTAATCTACACACAGATATATGCTGAATCACATTTGGCAGTGAGGTTAGCCACCCAACAACTCAAAGTCCAGCCCACTCCAGCCAGGGCCTGTGGCTGTACTCAAGAGGTGAACATGTGGAGCTCTCAATCCAGAGCAGATGTTCTTCCTGTTTGCTTATTGACTCACAGACAACCTAGTAACAATGAAGAGAAATTTTGAAGGAGGACAAATCAACTCCAAAGTCCCTAACACCAGAACTGTTTTTATTTAGGCCTCACTCATATTTACTTGTATTTTTTGAAAAGCTATACTTACAATATATGTATAACTTTCATTCTCATCAGCAATATTAATTTGTTTTATTTGCAATGCTTAAAACTCAGGACATTTTGCATGTAAAGCATGTACCCTACCACTGAATTATATCCCCAGCCCTTTAGATGGCTTTTAACCAAATTCCCAGAACACTTAGATACCTTCATTATTCTTTGCCTTCGTGCAAACAGTCCAAAGCACAGTGTCAGGAAGACTACAACACATGCAGCAATAATAGCTTCTACTGGTAGAGGCACAGTCTTATCTGGAAAAACAGAATGAAAATGAACATTTAGGTGCTTCTATCTTTTTCCCTTGCTTCTTTCTTTTCTCCTTTCCCTCATCCCAGTTGTTCCTTCCCTTTGAACAGTTTTGAAAGGAGCAGTTAATACTTACTTTTTTCTCCTTTTTAAGTTTTTATACCTTTTTTTGACCAATTTTGCATTCTTATATCTGGTAATCTGAACAACTAATTTGAAGACAACAATATACAATATAACAACCACTATTGAATTCCTATATTTTGTTTAGTGAATTCTATTAGTTTCTATTTTTTTTTAACTTTTATTATCTTTAAAACATAGATGCTTCTAACTTATGTGCTTCTAATATGTCCTAGACAAGATGTCTTGCACTTAATTAAGTCCTATTTAGTTAAGAATAGCTAACTGGAGAGATAGTGCAGCAGTCTAAGCACCTGCTTGGCAAGCGCAAGGACACAGTTTTGATCCCTGGTGTCACATGCCAGGCTGGCCCCAGAACTCCTGGTGCACTGTGCCAGCCACCTAAACCTCCCGGGAGTGGTGGTGCATGCCTGCAATCCCAGTGCTGGATAGGCTGAGACAGGAGGATCGCCATGAGTACAAGCTGCAGAGCAAGACCCCGTACCAAATAAATAAAAGACTTTTGAAAAATTAAGAAAAAAGAAAGGTTAAGTTACTTTTCCAAAGTCACAGAGCTAGTATAGGAGCAAGCTTTGAATTTGTTCCTTTGTAAAGAATACTTTATTATAAATAATTCCCTCAAAGAAAGTAAACAGTCTTGTTCTGAATCTTCCATGTTTACTACACAGAAAACAGAATCAGGCTAGTCAGTGGGTTTTTTTTGTTTGTTTGTTATTGTTGTTATTTAAAAGTCCCCAAAGATGTTATAAGGTACCATAAAAGGAGAAAGAGAGGGAGAATAGCTTTAGAGCAAGAAGACAAAGGATTGAGAGTTCTCTGGATTAGGGAGTGCTCTAGGAACAGTAGGGACAATGATCATTGTACTTCCACTGAGACAGTATGCCAACAGGGTGGGGAGACATTTTAGAAGGGGCTGCATGGTGTCCTTCAGGGAAATAGGACCTCCAGCATTAGCCTTCCCAATTTGACAAAGATTTTTCATATGTGTTAAATGATCATGGAAGTATCTACTTTTTTTTTTCTTTAATACTAAAAATTGAACTCAGGGCCTTCACATTGAACTACATCTATACTCTTTTATTTTTTATATTGATGCAGTCTCTCTAACTTGCTAAGTTGTTCAGACTGGACTTGAGCTTGCTATCCTCCTGCCTCTGCTTCCCATAGTATTAATTTTTTATATTTATTTATTTTTATTAATTTTATTGAAAAACAAATAACAATGAGACAGTTTCAAAACCTATTAGTAGGACAGTTTCAATAATTAATACATTGCTTATTGTTGTCTTCATAGTAGTTATTCATAGTACAAGATGCAGACATGATATCCTGTCCAAACACTATTTGTACAAATTTTTCTTCTCATTGAATTAAGAGAAAGTAGCTGTATATCTATCTTATTATATATATTTCACTACAAAATGGTTCTTCATTTATATCCCTTTTTTTTGGTTTAGTTTTGTTTCCCATAGTATTAAGATTATAGGTGTATGGGGCCAGGGAGATGGCTCAGTAGGATAAGCGCTTGACTGGCAAATGCAAGGATCTGAGTTCAATCCCCGGTTCCGCAAAAAAAAAAAAAAGATTATAGGTGGGCACCACTGTGCCAGTTTCAGGGTGTCTATAACCATTGTGGGTCAGGAAGACAACTTGGAAATGAAGCCCACTTCCTTATTTTCTGAGTACCAGGTAAACTCAGAGCCTGGAAAAAAGTATTTGCTCCAAAATACAAAATTAATCAAAGTGAATACACATTTAAACATCAATAAAATGTGATCATGTATCAACTATAACCCCTGCCAAATAATAATATTACAACCTCAAGAATAAAATTAACAACTTATTTATAATAAAATTAAGAATTTATACAAAGTATAAAACACCTTTCAAAACGTTTAAAGAGTCCCATGTAATGTGCTTTGTGTTAACATGTTTCAGATGATATGGGGTGAAATTCTCAAAAGTAAAAGTGCCAAGGACCAATGTAAGTTTTTCAATGAACTTGTCCAACACAGGAGTCTAATGCCAAAAGAGGAATGAAATGGGATCCTATTATGACTTAGACAAAATTTCAGGGATTTAAAGAAAATAGAATGTGCTACTAATTGTACAATTGAGCTTGTGGATTGAGGTGGAGTTTGTGGATGTACTGAGTGACTAATGTGCATTAAGTGCTATGCTTGACCCTGTGAAAGAATAGGACAGACATGGAAGGCTTCTACCCTCCGAAGCTCCTATTCTAGTGGATAAGACAGACATTAAACAAAGAAAAACTACAAAGAAGAAAGGGTCATGAGCTGACATATGAAGAGGGAAAGGTGGAAGAAGGGAAGAAGGGGATTTTTAGATAAATCTAATTTCAAAGCCAATGGCCTATATGCCGCGGATTAGGATGGAGACCAGTTAGGTTTTAATTATATTCTTCCCATTTGTTGCCAATTCCTCACAATTAATTTCAGGGGCTAATGGATTAAACATCCTTTACATTTTGCTTTTTATTATTTTCTTCTTTTTTGTTCTCTCCTCCCTTTTCTACTTTCTCCTGCCCCTTGGCTCCTCCTTTCCTTTTCCGTCCCCTCCTCTTCCCCTTTCTCTTCCTCCTTTATCTTTTGGGGCTGGGAATTAAACTCAGTGCCTCACACATGCTAAGAATAAGGTCTATTCCTGAACCCCAAACTTCTTTCATTTATACCCTCTATTAGCTATACCTAAAAGCTGTTTTCAGGAAAGTTGGGGTCATACCAGCCCTCTGGAGAAACCTTCCTCAGTGAGCCTCCTAGAAGCTCTGGCTCTATCATAGCCAGCTCTGGGGTTCACCAAGGACCTTATTAGGGATTGTATTCCATAGAAAGACATCAAAACAAAGGGGAAGCACAGCTGGGATGAATCAGAAAAGAAATCAGAATTCAGCCACAGGCTGGACTATTTTTACCTGGTGAAATAAAATGAAGACACATGCCACTGCTTTCATTTAATAAGCAAGCTGAGATAAAATGACCACACTGAATCATTTGATCCCAAGTTGATGTTGAAAAATGTAGCTAACTGTACCTCTCTCCCTTTTTGTTTTTATACTCTCAATTGTAACCAGACTTTGTGTCCCCTCCCCCTTATTCATTACAGCGAAATAATTCCAACACGTGGGCTAAATCTTGGGCTCAAGAAAAGCTCCATGATGTCATTTCCAGCTTTGCAGGGCCTCATTTAGAAACTTCCCCACTGTGCAGTGAAGCTGGGAGAGCCTTGTGGAAAACTTGGCTGTGAGCTTGAGCCCCAGAAAGCAGAGCACTTATGTTATGAAGGCAGCCAACAGCAAGGGAAATAACAAAGCAAGAAGAAAAACAAGTTGGTCTGGAAAAGCTCCACCCAAAATAAGTTTCTGCCCACCTGCAAGGCATAGAGCAATTATAATCTCTTTTTAACAAAAGGAATGCTATAATCCCCTAGTCTCCGAGTGGTCTTACAGCCAGTTAGGACCACGGTGTGATGCTGTCCTACCGTGCTTCTGTGGACCTGAGAAAAGTAACAAGTCAAAAGCTTCGAGATGATGGCCCTCCCACCACTTTTGTCCCAGGGATTCTTAGGTTATTATTTGGTTTTTAAAGCAAGTAGCCCCTACACATGCTATTGGTGCTCTGCAGGACAAATTATTGAACAGGACACTAGTCACAGTGATTGGAAATCACCCAACAGCAACTCTTCCTTCCCACCGGGCACTCTATTCATGTCCCAGATCCCTCTGGGTGGGCCAAGGGAGGAAGTAAGACATCCTACAGGCATAGCAGTTCATCATTTCTGGCAGGGATTCAGCTGGTTTCCTGAGGATTGGCAAGAATGGCAATGAGTGGGTACAGGGAGGCAAGTGACAAAATGAATAATTTCTAACAAGATGCAGGAGCCTCAGCCTGTTTGGCTGCTCCTTACATCCTGGCTCAAGACCAGAAAATGTGTGCATGAGCATTTTCTTCATCTGCTGCACCAGGTATCTTGCCTTTTCTTTTTATATGAGCAAGAAACATGACAAGGGAAAACACACAGAACTCCATTTGTTTTCTATTGTAACAGCAATGATAAAGCTGGGTAGATGACGCATAAAGCCACAAGAAAGAGCTTTATGATTTTGTTTCCCATTATTTTCCCTACCTTCTCTTCTCTTTAGCTTACAGGTTAGAATGTGAGAGGAGCAATTTTAGAGATCTATTTTAAAAAAATCTAGTCAGTATATTCCTGAAATCTCGTCTGTTTACTCATCAGACTGTGAGCTTAAAAGTCCACTTCCTACACACTTTGGTGTCCAAGATAATTTGTGGGAATACTCTTCCCTAAATAGCAACCAGAACTGCTTTCTTCATCAGGTTGTAGAAAGGACATTGGCTCAAACAGCAATGTTCTAATGTTCTATATGGAATAATTCTTTTGGGAATTATTTTTGGGATGGACTAGAATTTTTTGGTAGGAAATTCTCTGAATAAGGATAGTGAGCCAAGAAAATCACAGCTACTAATCATAATTGTAGTCATAAGTTGTGGTCGCCAAGTATATGTACTGAGCTTCTATTCTAAGTTTTGTCCTATCCTGGGTATTACTTTAAAAGAAAGTTACCGTTAACAACCAGTTGAATGTCCATGGTCTCCATTTTCAGAGGTGAACTTGCAATACAACTGTAGGTTCCATGGTCCGATTTCTTGACTTTGGTGATTGACAGCTGAAAAGATTCTCCTGTCTGTTGGATTGTGTGGCGATTCTTCTCTAATATCAGGATGCTGTTGTTTTTGTGCCATATCATTTGAGCCTGTGGGTTGGATTTCACGTTGCAAACCAAGTTCACATCATCATCTTCTTCAACTGTTCGGAAGTTGTTTCCACTTAGGGAAGGTGGATCTGTAAGACTCAAGCATTTAAGTTTAGTTAGAAGAGAAAGGTCTTCCTTCAGTCTGTCTCATTTGACAAAAATGTACTGGGTACATACTATGTGCCAAGTAGTGGGCTAGTAACCAGGGATAAAATGGTAAATAACAAATTCTAATCACAAAATTCACAGAATTTTTAACCTGGAGAAGACAAACTAGAAATCAGTATATGATTATGAGCATCATACATATGGTAATGAATCGATAACAAATGGACAATTTGTAGCACTACCCAAGAGTATAGACTTGTTTCTTTGCTCTCAAAGAGTTGGCATAATAAGCCAATCTATGCTAGGGTTGAATAAAATAGTAAATACTAAGAATGTGGGCACTGTGGTCAGCCCTAATTCCATCTGCACCACTTAGACTGATTGTGAGACAGCCAAATAACTGTTAAGCTCTCAGATTCCTCATCTTCAAAAGATGAGATAATAAACTGCATGTGGTGGCACATGCCTATAATCCCAGCATTCGGGAAGCTGAGGCAGGAGAATTGTTGCAAGTTCAAGACCAGCCTGGTCTATGAAGTGGGTTCAAGCCCAACCAGAGCAGAGGGGGGGGGAGGGAGGGAAAGGGAGAGGGAGAGGAAGAGGGAGAGAGAGAGAGAGAGAGAGAGAGAGAGAGAGAGAGAGAGAGAGAATATGAGAATAATGCTGACTTCATGAACTGCTGTGATGATCGAATGAAATAATCTCTGTGAAGATTTTAGTATAGTGCTGGCTACTATTATCATTAAGGTGCTTTTTGAAGGCTACTCATACATCCTATTTTTGCATTTGATCCAGACCATGTTTGGTATAGGCACATATTTATTATGCACATTTGCATTTCCTTCATGAGCTTCTGGAAATAAAGGCCTCCTCCCAGGAGGTATTCCAATTATGACAATCCTAGCATTTACAGAAGGTTGGTGGGTCCCTCTAATGCCTATAAACAACTCCTTACTCTTGCCAGGATAAGAAGGGTTGTAGATCCATAGATAGCCAGACACATATGATCTTTGCCAAATAATTCCAACTCTTACCTTCCAGCGAGACTTTCCAGTATCTAGGGGGAGAAATGGCTGAGCTAACTTTCCCCTCTTATCTATGTCCCTTGCATTTTGGGGTAAAGACGCAGAAGGTCAATAAAGTCATTTAGAAGTGAGTGGGCAGTAGAAAAGAGGTAGATGTGAAGGAGAAAAAAGGAACTTGTATAATTTGCACACTGAATAATTAGACCCTGAGTAGGCTGTGCTATGAATAACTTTCTCAGAAGAACGACATTTTGTTGCTCTTTGGAATGAGCTTGAATTCTGTATCCATATCCAACAGGGAAGTTAGATGGTATTCAGATATATAGAAAGCTACTGGAGTGAAGAACATGCCAAATAGAACAGTTCCATTTGGGGGAAGATCTTATTAGCTATTCATGTTAGCTATTTAAAATAATGTTTGAGCATGTCAGGTACATGGGAATTTTCCCTTTTTAAAAATATCAGTGCATTTCAAATCCTCTTTGACTCTAGCCTAATCTCATCCTAATTCCCAGAGATACCTGCTGCTGTAAACTTGGGGTAAATCCTTCCAGATCTTTTAGAAATAGTTTTATATACATAGTATACCCACAAAAATATTGTACTGTTTTAGGAGCACAGGAAAGTCTTACACAAAAGACATCATCCTCTCAATAACTTGCACATTTTTAAAATATAGTTACATTGAACCACAAAGATCTAGCTTACTGGTTCAGAGTAATATAGTATAATATGGGACACCTTATTTTATTTTCCTTTGTTTTGTATTTAGTACAGGGTCTCACTAAGCAGCTTGGACTTGTAGTGATCCTCCTTTTTTCAGGCTCCCCAGTGCTGGGATTACAGACATTTGCCACCACACCTGAGCTCAATGGCCAGCATGCCTAATCCAGGGCAGCACATGGTGCAGGATATCAAAACCCAGTGCCTGCGCTTGCCTAAGCAGGTGTTTAGTATGCTGAGCTATCTCACCAGCCCAGTATGCCTTATTTTAGTTTCATGGACATTAGGTTAATTTAATTTTTTTAAATAAAGAATAATTTATTTTTTAAAATAATGTAAAATAATGTTTATGTTGGTTTTGGTTTTTTACTTTGTGGAAAAAAGTATAAAAAATTTCATAACAAAATATTAGGAAAATAACAACGGTACATTTTTTTCTTTAAATCAGAGTACAAGATATGTGCTTAAAAAATTCTCCAAATGATACTAGCACAAATCTTTCCCTTCAATGAACTAAGAGAAACTAGTAGGGTAACTATCTTGTATTTTGAGTTTTTCTTTCCCTTCCTTCCTAGTTCCTTTTTCCTTTAGAACAATTTCTTCCAATTTCACAACATCTATTGTGCGTTTTGAACCATATTTACCCTTTCAGTTTCTCACCGCAGGGAGGCAATACAATACACATGCAAGTCTGATTTATTTTACTTTGGTTATTTTAATTTTAAATATGTTAAATAATGCTATGATAAATATTCTTCCACATACCTCTGTATATCCACATGCGTGATGCTGGATCATGCCAAAGGCACATTTAAATTTTGATAGGTATTGCAAAACAAGTGGTTTCAGTTTATGTGTTGAACAAGAGCATAAAAGAGAATCTGTTTTTTCACACCCTCCTCCATATTGCACGTTATCAGGTCCCCATCAGTATTTGTGTGTGTGTGCCTGTGTTCCTGCATACACGCTACACATTTAATCCAGGGTCTCACATGTACTAAGCACCCGTGGGCTGCACCCCAGCCCCTCTTCTTAGTCCTAGATCTGCTCTTTATAATATTCATAATAATTCCTTTGGATTGTAATATGACGTTCCTGTCACTTTTATAGGCTCATTTTGATTTATTAGTTGATGAGTTTATGTCAGCTATTGTCACAATGAATCACTGACCAATTTGATACATATGTATGTATCAGACATATATGTTGAACAATTATATTTAGAAGGTTATTGTGAGGATGATTTTAAAAGTGATTTGAGGCTGGGAAACAAAACAATTTCAGTAAGTCACCAGCTCATATTTTTTGGCATTTCTGCCATGTCTCACTTAAGAGGATTCCATGGGAGGAATACTAAATTAGGAGACCAGGTTGGGACTTGAGGGACTGTTCTGGCCTCAGTTCCAGCTATGATTTGGGCTCTCAATCTGGGCCTCAACTTCCTCACTTTAGCTGGATTACAAAACATCCCGGCTCTCTGATTGTCTTGGGTTCTATCAAAATAGCCAGGAGACAACATGTTAAAAAATAGATCTTTATCAACTCACTTAAAATGAAAAATAAAAGCTCATTTGCTTGGGAACATACAAATTATTCACTTAGAAATTTCAAAATGGGATGTGAGGATTTTCCAGGGCTCAGTCACTTAGTATTTGTTCCACTTATGCATCTCATTAGATTTTCATTGAACAGTTGGCTGAGCTCACTGACTCAAATGCCTTTGACCTTATTACTATGTTCCAAGCCCAGAGTTCTTCCTACCAAATCATATGCTCCTTCACTTTAATTCCACCTTCCACCTCCACCATCCACACCTCCATTATACAGAGCCAGCTTCAACCCACATGACCACCCCTGTAGTATCATTTGGTAGTGTTTATGTATGTAATTCCATTAGTGTAAAACCTGCAACTGAATATTTGAAGAGTTTCCCCTTTTCAGGTTTAAAGTGATATTAAATGACCCCCCTCCCATGTAGGTCTTCCTAGTCAGAATACAAAAGCTAGGAACAACAAAGGAAAGATTGATAATCTTAAATATATAAACATGAAGGTTTATGCCCCCACCCAAAAAAAAAAGCCTATAAAATTGTCCAGGGGTAGGATGTAGCTCAGTGGTAAAGTACTGGTCTAGTATACTTCAGGGCTTGAGATCAATCCCTAGCACTGAAAACAAATTTTTCAAAAACAAATAGTAGCCAGGTATGGTGGTACACACCTATAATCCCAGCACTTGGGAGGCTGAGGCAAGAGGATTAGTGAGTTCAAGGCCAGTTTGAACTACATAGTAAGACCCTATCTCCAAAACAAAACCCAAACAAAATAAATAGGAAAGCCAGACATGATGGCTCATAACTAATCCAGCTACATGGAAGACTGAAGCAGGAAGATTACCAGCTTAAAGGCAAGCCTGTGCAACTTGGTGAGACCTTCTCAAAATTAAAAAAAAAAAAAAAAAAAAAAAAGCAATCTCAGTACTCCCTTCTCTCAATCTCCATTACTGACAAAATACATAGAAGAACTACTTGCAATCCAAAGTGCCCATGAGCTAATTTCCTTAATTTATAAAGCCTTCATACAAATTAATGAGAAAAAGGCCAATATCCTAATAGAAAAATGTTAAGACCATCAGCAAGGTATTTCACAGGACATACGAATAGCCAATACATTTATGAACTTATTAAAAATGAGGTGAATGCCCTCATTCTTAATTCTCAAGATGAAAATAGAATCAAATGTAACTAGCAGATAGTGCTGGAAAAGGTATGGGGTAGGGAGTAAATGCTGAGGCAAGAGGCTTAGTGTGAGCTCAAGGCCAGCCTGAACTACATACTAAGACCCTACGGGAGCATCAATAGGGCAAACCAACACTCAGAGTGCAACCACTTGACATAGTACAGACAGCACAGATGGACTGACCCTGTATTCTCCCTTCACTCACAAGTGACGTTCAGCACCACTGAGATGGACACCATCTGATCACTCTGTAGCTTGCAGGTGAAGCTGACTCCGTTGTCATCTTCACTGATGGAAGAGATGCAGACAGAGCTGGAGTTGATTTTATTTCCAGCTTTCAAACCCACTCTTCCATCATCCCGGTACCAGAGGAGTTCTTCATCTCTGGTGTGGTTATGAACGGCACATTCCAAAGATTCCTCAACACCAGTTTGAGTGTCCAGGATATAGTTCTCAGTTTTACCATTCACAGTTAAAACAGAACCTGGAAGTATAGAGAGAAACTATTAACATATGCAGAGTGCACGAGCTAGATATCTATTAATAGGGGGTTGGTTAAATTAATCATGCTTCATCAGTGTGATAAAGTTAATTCTCATCAATCAAAAATAGTCAAATAGTGCTGTATGATTTTTACAAGGAAAGAGCCTCCAAAATGTACTTTTTAACTAAAAATGAAAAATTTTATTTACTTAGTTACCAAATTTTGCTGCACATTAGAAATACTTGGAGATTTTTAAAAAGTCATACTGCCAGTATCTCTCACCCCCAGACATCTGATTGACTGATAGGAATGTAACCTCAGACTTGAGCATTGTTTGTTTTGTTTTTTTGAGTCAGGGTCTTGCTACGTAGCTCAGGCCAACCTTAACTTATTATGTAGCTAGGGATGCCCCTGAACTTGAGGTGAGCCGCCTGCCCTCAACCTCCCTATTGCTTGGATTACAATCCTGTGCCACCATGCCTGGAAGCCTTCGACTTTTTAAAATCCTTCCTAGTGGTTCTAATGTACAAAAAACTTTGAGAACCACGGGGTTAGAAATAAAAAATGTACAGAATAGTTCCAAAATGATTGTAGAAAAATTGTCTATATGTTAACTAGGATTGATTTAATAAAATAGAGGAAAAAAAGTGGAGAATAACCAGACTTCACTCACTTATTTCAAGGAGTTAGAAGTAGGAAAAAGCAAGGGAGTAGGGTTAGGAAGATAAAGAGAAAAAAGAATCATAGCAAAATAGAAAAATATTTAAGGCATAACATTAGAAGGAAAGACAGAATATGAATCGCATCTCATAATTAGTATAAGTGTATCCAAGCAAAATGAAAATGGGCCAAAACTGATTTAAAAACACTTTTTTTTCTTTTTTCTTTCTTTCTTTTTTTTAATGTGTTTAGTACAGGGTGTACAGGGTACAGGATCTATAAGGTCTCACGACACAGATCAGACTTGTAGTGATTCTCCTGTTTTCAGCCTCCCAAGTGCTGGGATTAGGCCACCATGCCTAGTCTCAATTGCCACCTCAGTGCACCCCAGGAGAGGGGCCAGCACAGCAGGCCAGAGATTGAACCCTGGCCACTGCGCTCTGCCTAAGCAGAGAGAACACTTTTCCGATTAGATGATAGATTATGGGCTAATTTGATCTTGCATTTCTGATGTTTTAATAGTTTTGGAAGTATAGCTTTTATAAAATAGTTTTGGAAGTATAGCTATCTATAAAAGTATAGCTATGGAGATATTTATATCTCCATAAAGATGGAGAAAAGGGTTGGGGCTATAGCTCCCCATGGTAGAGTGCATGCTTACCATATGTAAGGCCCTGGGCTCAATGTTCAGGACCACAAAAAGTTAAACAAGCAAACAAACAAAAAATATCCCCAAATAAAAACTCTCCCAAATCCTATCATCCATAAGTAACCATTCAATGTTTTGGTGTATACTGTTCCAATTTACTAGAAAATATTAGGCAATGATCCCATTACTTTTATCAATAGATTTTTTTTAACTTACTTTTTTTTCATTTATGTATTTGGTACAAGGTCTCACTATGCAGCTCAGACTCATAGTGATCCTCCTGTTTTCAGCCTCCCCAGTGCTGGGATTACAGGCATGCGTCACCATGCCTCGTCTTGGTGGCCCAGCTCAGTATGCCCCGGGGAGCAGGGCTGGCACAGTGTGCGGGACCCAGGATGAACCCTGGTCCCTGCACTTGTCAAAGCAGGCACTTAATCTACTGAGCTATCTTGCCGGCCCTTTCTTTTTGAGACATGGCCTCATTACAAATTACCCTGGCAAGCTTTAAACTTGGCTCCCCAAGTACTTAAGATTACAAGCCTTTCTTTCTTTCTTTCTTTCTTTCTTTCTTTCTTTCTTTCTTTCTTTCTTTCTTTCCTTCTTTCTTTCTTTTATTTGGTGCTGGGGATTGAAACTGGGGCCTTGAACATACTAGGTAAATGGTCTACCACTAAGCTACATCCCCAGCCTTTGATCATTTTAAAAATCCCAGATGTTTCTTATCTATGAAGAGGCCAAAGAGAGTATTAACTTACTTGTTGTCTTGGATGGCAAAAATAAAATCACCACAAGAAGAAATCTGCATATTTGCAATAGGTCTCTGCTCTTCCATGCCATCTTTAATAAACTGAAGTTAAACCTGCTGGGGGGAAAGAGTGCAGTTCATTTGCACTTTGGTCTATAATGAGTTTATGAATCTTCTTCCTGTCTATTTGCTATTTAAAATAAAGTGCCAGATGAGTCATCCCAGCTATAACGGTAATACTTCTAGTTTTTAATTAAACAATGCTGATCCAAGTCAGTTCAAAGTACTTCTGGTATTAAGAACTCTTTCAAGGCAACAAAAAGAAAATCACAAGGAGATACAGTAGGCTGAAAGATACAGGACAACCCAGAGAAGGTAAAACCAGTCTTCCCTAGAAAATCTGATAGAATGTCATTTTCACAGGAAAAGAAATGAAGCCAACTTTATTCTCAGATAGTCTTTTTTTTTTTTTAAATGTGGGGGGGGCAGCTCAGCCCACCAGGGGGCGGGGCTGGCTGGCATGTGATGCTGGGGGATTGAACCGTGGTCCCTTGCTTTGCTGCTAAGCTTGTTCTAAGTAGCTGCTTTAGACCACTGAGCCATCTCACCAGCCCTCAGGTAGTCTTTACTAACCAAAGTCATTATTGTTTTGAAGGACCCTCTCTGGTCATTTTTGGAAAGTTGCTCTCTGATAATAGAGAATAAGATCCCATAGATTCCAAAGGTATCTATTCAGGAAGGACTCATTGGAAACATGGGCTCTAGTTTTAAAACTTGTTATCTTTGCACCTCTCCTTAATATTCTTTCCGGTAGCCCAGTGTGGACTAAAAATAGTACATAATCAAGGCCACCTTTCTCCCCTTTTTTGTGCTTTTGCTTTTATATACCTCTCCCTAAGATATTGTCTACCTCAATCTGGAAAAAAAAATATGTATCCTTTACTTCCTTTCAAGAATACCATTATGGCCAAAGATTTATCTTAGTCGTAAAGCACTTGCAAAGCATGTTCAAGGTTCTGGGTTTACTCCCCAGCACTACAAAACATAGTATTTCTGTAAAATATAGTAGAAACACATACTATGCAATTGCATTGTCACATGTGTCCTTTCAATCACAGTTAAGCCCTACAACCACCTTGTTGAGGTAGTTTCTTTTTTTCTTTTTATGTATTTACTACAAGGTCTACAGGATCTCACTACATAGATCGGACTCATAGTGATTCTCCTGTTTTTAGCCTCCCAAGCATTGGGATTACAGTGTGCATCACCACACCCAGTCTCAATCACGGTCTCAGTGTGCCCCTGGGGCGGGGCAGGCTCAGCAGCCAAGAATTTATTTTTTTTTTATGAAAAGCACATTATCTTCATTAATATCAAAAGTATTCATAATTTAAAAAATTAAAAATGACTAACCATAGAGGGTTAAATAAAATAAGTGATGACTTATTTTTTAATGGAATACCATGAATTGGAGGAGTAGGACTAGGGATTGAGTCTAGGACCTTTGCACTAAACTACAACCCCAGCCATTTTTACTTTTTTTTTTCTTTGGCGGAACCAGGGATTGAACTCAGGCCCTTCCGCTTGCCAGGCAAGCACTTATTCTACTGAGCCATCTCCCCAGCCCCCATTTTTACTTTTTTGAGGCAGAATTCAGCCAGGTTTTCCAGTTTGGGCTTGAACTTGCGCTCACTTTTCTCAGCCTCCCAGAGTGGTGGGATTACAGACATTCCCCACCATGTCCAACTTCAATGTTCTTAAGGTTAATGACATGAAAAGATAATACAGTAGTAAGTTGTCATGGTCTGTGTCTGTCCCCCCAAAGCCTTATGCAATCATGGGGTGGACTTCTAGAGGCTGTGACTAATTCATGATCCAATGCTAGGACCATGGGTTCGGGACTGCTACACCCACCCTGGGGCAGACAGCCTGTATACAGTACAATGAAGGAAGGAAGAGAAGCATGCTCTGTCTCTGAGCAGCCAAGAATTGAACCCTCTCCACTGTGCCTGCCTAAGCAGGTGCTTTAGTCCAGTTAGCTATCTGGCTGGTCCCTGTTGAAGTAGTTTCTAAAAGTTTAGAGAGATGATGCAATTTGCCCAAAATCCTACCGATGATAACTGCCAAAAGGAATATTCAAACCCAGGACTCCCAAGGTAAAGCTCTTACTCAAACTCTTGCTTATATTAATAATCTCTTCCTCGTAAGATGTCAGTCATCCTTTCCCTTCCTGGCTACGCCATTGATCTTGGCAATTTGCAGTGTTATCCCCTTAACATGGGTATTAACTGTCAGGACCCAAAATACATGTAAGACCACTCTGGGGCGCCTCTGTGCCTCCCCTGTCTCAGGCCCATCTAGTTAAGAGCAAGTTTTAGTCCTGCCAGGATCACCCCCTCTGGCTGGCAAGCCTGCATCAATCTTTTAATATAATTCAACCAGTACTAATATTATTTTATAATTTAAAATTTTTGTCCAAGATATTTCTGCCACACTGTGATAATCATTTCATAATTTGACCATTAATAGTTATCTCCAAGACTCTCCACAACAGTTACTTAACAAAAACTGAGATGTGGGCTTCTTGGCAGACTTACCCCATAGCCATCCCCTTGTAAAAAAGAGAATTGATGTCTTTTTTTCCCTTCCTCTCAACCAAAACATCAACTTTCATAATGAATTTACCTCACTTGACTGTTTACCTTCTCTATAGGATAGGTTTCCCACTTACCTGCCGAGCTCTGAAAAAGGAGACTCCCTTGCCCTTCTGTTCTCTGCCTGGGACCCTGAATTCTGTCCTTGTTACCATCCTTTATAATACTTGAATTTGAACACTTTATGACAGTAAGGTCAAATAAATAAGGTAAATTGGGTTCAAAGTCTATTTCTCTTTATGGATTCTTAGAGAAGACAGTAATTAGGAAAGACATCTTCTTAAGATCTAAGTTTTCCTGTGTACCTAGGTTACTAGGTGGGGCTGGATATTACTAACAGGGATGTAATGTTCTACGGAAGCCTGAACTTATGCAAAAAATGTGTAGCACATCTTGCTTCATTTAGTCATGTTCAAGTGAGATGATTGTGCTTTTACAATCTGATAGCTTAGAGATTGTGATAGGACGAGTCTAAGGAGAGATTTGACTTTCACAACAGTCAAATATTGGAAGACTACACACAATTGAAATAATGCTGAAGAAGAGAGCCTAGTGTGGAAACTGTACCAAGCCAGGCATGGTAGATCATTTTAGTTCCTTCAGGCTCTCATCTAATTGGGGAATCCTTGCATTAAACTCTCAAAAATTAGCAGTTGGTAGTAACTTGTTTTATTAATAAAAAACATATGTTCATGGTATTATAACCAATGCAAAAATGTTATGTAACAAGTGTTATTGTGCCCATGTGTATCAAAATAGAAGAATATTTATGGTTGTCCATATATTTTAGCACATTGGTTAAATACACCAGAGATCTGTTGCTTACTAGCTACGTGACTGTGAAAAGTTGCTTAACCCCTGTTGAACTTCAGGTTCTTGATCAGCGCTATGGGCATGATGATAGTTCCCTCCCTGCAGAGTTGCCATGAGGAGGAAATGAAATGGAACATGTAAGGCTGCGGCACAGTAAGCCCTTATTAAGCAATAATTACTTATTATTAAGATAGGCTGGGTTGGGTATAGTGAACAAGCAGAGCCTCACTATAACATTGTTCAAGTAAGGCTCATCACTAAGAGCCACTCCTGTTGGTTGGGGGCAAGCTCCCCCAAGCAAGTTTTGAGTTTGTTTCTCTGTGGATCCAAGAGCAATGTGTTGTACTATTTTCATTTAAAAATAAATTTAGCACTGGACTGGTGTCTTGGTTCTCGGTACCTCCAAAGCAGACACTCAGACAAAGCTTTGAGCAGTTTTTTTTTTTTAAGGCAAACTCAGGAAGCATAGAAAGTAAGATAGGAGAGGGAAGAAAAGTGATACAGGATATATTAATGAACAAGTTACTACTGTGGGGAAATGTGCTGTGGAGCCTTCCAGAAATTCAGTAGAATACTCAAAATCCATTCATTGTGGGGAAATGAGCTTGAGTATTTATCAATCAACTTCTTTATTGTTTGAGGGACACTTGGAATGTTGACTCCCTAGCACTTCTAGCCTATCCTGTGAGGGCAGAGCATACGCACTCAAGCCAGCCAAGAATGTCAAGAAAAAATACACTGGAAGTGTGTGTGGATATGTGAATAAATGGAATCTGTTAGGAGCTAATCTCTGTGTAGGACAAGAAGTCAGTAGGAGACCAACAGCAACTTTTATAACTTTGTAGGTGATGCTAGAAAATAATGGTTAATTATTTGTAGGTGTGATTATGGTTTTGAAGTTATATAGGAGAATATCCTAATTCTCAGAACAGGCCTGCTGAAATATTTGAGGGTTGAATGGTGTGACAACTACAGTTAGCTTTCAAACCATTTTGCAAAAATAGGGCTAGAAATCTAGCTCAGTGGTATAGTATGTACCTAGCACACATGAGGCCCTGTATTTAATCATAATCATAATCAATAAACACACAAAATATAACAAATATTAACTAACATCTACTGAATCTGCACAAGAATATATAGATCTCTTTTTTTCAGTACTGGGGATCAAACTCAAGACCTTGCACTTACCTGGCAGCCACTTATGCTGCTAAGCTATATCCCCAGCCAAGGAATGAATAGATCTTCATTGTACTATTCTTTCTGTATGAATAGTACTATATTCTTTCAGTATATAGCATTTCACTGTACTATATTTTCTGTAAGTTTGACTTTTTATAACTAAAATGTTGAGGAAATGTACTTGGCCAATTTTTATTGTGTATTTTTTATGTTCTAAGTATTCTAAATATTGGGGATGTCAGTCCCACCTAAGCCAATATGGTGGCTTTATCTTGAATTAGGGAAGGAGGCTTCTAAAGTTACTCTACTGCCATCTGTGGAAAATTGTTGTAATAACTCTACAAAGCTATGATATCTACAAGATGAATGGTGCTCCACAGACTCTACAACATGAAATGGACACCTTGGGAGTGACACGAATGAGTAAGATAAAGCTTCGGGCATTCATGAGTGAAAAAAATGAATAATGACAGTCAATAGCACTGTCGAGTGCCCTCAGGTGCTGAAGAGGGATTTCTTTCCAGTATGAAAAATGGTAGCATGGCATCACTTTTGCAGAGACAAAGGAATGATATGCTTGTCTAAGCACATCTCTAGAATATTTTTTTCCTATAACTGACAGGGAGAAGTTTTTCTAAAAGTATTTAAGCATAATAGTTAACTACTAAATTTAAGTGATTTAGCTGGATGGACTATTAATAAAGTTCAGGGCTGGGAATATAGCTCAGTGCTAAAGTGGTTACCTAGCATGCACCAGATCTTAAGTTGAATTCTGGCATCACAAAAATAAAATAAAATAGAGCCTAATGCTTCATATCCTCTACAAGTAGCTTAAGCTCAGAGTGAGAGAGGAAGGGCAGCCGTGAGTCTGAAAATTCCAGGGATAGACACCCATCTGCTGCACATTCTCCAGGCTCTGGACTTTTGGAAAGGTAACTGAGAAGGGAGTCTAGGAACTGGCACCCATTACTTTTTGATTAAGGTGAGTATAAAAATTATGAAGAGACTCCCACAGGCAAGCCAGACCCTCCTGTGTCACCACTGCCCTGGCCTCCGTGGCAACAGTCCCAGCTCTGCTATGTGTAACCCAGCCAGGTAGGAGGGAAGAAGAACATGCAGAAAGAGACAAGAAAACCATAGCCAAAAACCATACTTTTAAGAAGAGTGTCACTGCTGGACCCCGCCAGTCTCCTGATGTCCAGGTCTGTGTCTTTGTGGTTATATCAGGCTCCTTCCTAACAGCCACACATGCTGGAGCTGAGTGGACAGAGCAGGGAGCAGCAGCCTGGTTCCATGAACAAGGAGCAGGCTGAGAGAATACAAAGAGAATTTGAATCACCTGTCATAAAACAAACAAATTGGGCCCACCCCCTCTTAAATGGGCCAGCACCCTTGGGACGGCCTTTTCCCGGGATTTCCAGCCCTTCAGAGAAGAGAGAAGTATCAACTTTGCCCTATTCCCAGAAAAAGAAGAGCTTCCTTTCCTCCTCCCCTTCTCTCTCTCTCTGTCTCTCTCTTTGTCTGTCTGTCTGTCTGTCTGTCTCTCTCTCTCTCTCTCTCTCTCTCTCTCTCTCTCCTTTCGGGGTCCCATGCTTAGCATGCACAAAGTCCTGGATTCAGTACCCAGCAACACACACACACACACACACACACACACACACAATCACTTCAGGGAATATCAAGGTACTTTCCTCCATCAATTTGGTAATCTCACCATTAATGAGATGTGCTGATACAGTAGCTTATAAATTTCTCTTTGAAAACCATAGACTATAGGACTAGACCTTGGCTGAGGTAATGAATATGAAAGTTCTTAGCAAAGGGGAAGTGTGTAGCTCAGTGCCTAGTTCATGATGGCTACTTAAGAGCCGTGGGCTGAAAGAACAAGGGAAGGGAGAGATGATTGGTATGCCTACTCTGAAACAAAACAGAGGTGTATGGTGGGTTTTATGCCCTAGAAAGGAATATGTACCCAGGGATCCCCTGTAGGAGACTGGCTTCACAGATTCAGTGGGCCTTGCCATACTTTCCACTCTATGGGAATGAAGGGCAGGAGAGAGAAGCAACCAGAAAGCAGAAGAGGCCTGAGGTGCGGAGCAGCTGACTGATGAACAATATGGTCCTTGGGCCATCCAGCCGAAGTCTTCCCATCTGCTATGACCAACATTAAGGTGACAGATACAGCAACTCATCAAATGGCTAGAAGCTCACAAGCCTGCTGGGTCATCTGGCCAGGTCACTAAATGCCAATGAAGCTTTTAGAGTGACAGGAAAGCTATACATCTGGAGGTAGCAGCTTAGTGATAATGGAGTGGTTGGTAAGGTAATTCAATGACCCAATGTGCGGCCTTTTCCACTCACGATTGAACACTGCATCCACTGACCTGCTTAAAATTGGTCTCCAGAAGCCAGGTGTCATGTTGTATGCCTGTAATTTTAGCACTGAGGAGGCACAGTGAGGAGGATTGGGAATTTGAGGCCAGCCTATCTTAAAAAAAAAAAAGGGACTGGTCAAAGCACATCAGAATTTTCTGCTTAAACAATGGCCAGTGATCTTCTAACTTTCCACCTCCTTCACCAAAAATTTTAGACCTTAAATCACACCTGAATTGAGATGGAGGTAAAGCTCAGAGGCAGAGCTTTCCCAGCTTCCTCCACTTCTTGGCACTGCAACAAGCTAGAACAACCATATAGCTTCAAAACAAAAATTCTTCGGATCCATATTCTCCTCCCTTCTTTGCCCTCTATGGATTTTTAATTTGAAGGGAACAGTAAGGAGCTAATGTTTACTGAGTATCCATTACATGTTCACTTTCTACACATGCTCTTCCATTCAATCTTCCCCTCTACCTAGATTAAAGATTATCATGTTTTGGTGGGTGAGGACCCTAAGGTTTAGCAGGCCTTGGGGGGAAAATGGTAAGACTAAGACAGTAACCCAAGTGTAAATGCTTCCAACAAAATTCTCTGGCTCCCAATTGATAGCAAGCTGGAAAATATGTTTGTGGGCTTTCATTCCCCAGGTTCCTCCAATTCTTGGCACTGCAACAAGCTAGAACACCTTGAAGAGAACAGGTAGGAGGTAGCATGGTGTGAACTGCAGGGCTGGCCACTAGAGGGCCCTTCTCACCCACAATGCTTCTGGAAGTAGGGGTTAGAGGAGCCACTTCCTTAAAGCAGGTCTGCCAGTCCCAGGTATGCCAGGCCTGTTCCTTACCAAGAGATAGGCAAGAAGCCAGCTGAGACTGCAGGAATGAGACAAGAACAGTGGCTTTCTTGGAAGGCAGGTGAAGGCCTCCAGCATCAGTTTTGAAGGCAGAGTTTTCAGATGGTACAGGGTTCCAAGTCTTCCTCTTTATCAAAAAGGAAAAAAAAAAAAAAATCAGGGCATTTCCACCACTTAACATCACCAGGCAAAATTCCAGTTTCCTTCTGAGTATAGTCTGTGTCTGACTTCAGGGCGGTATTTACTGAAAGCTAATGAAGCTTCAGCTTTAGAGACCTTCAATTCCACAGACCCCTTCCAAAGGCCCTGACCCTAGCTACTGTATGTTTACAGTTTTGAATTGTTTTTCTAAATACCTCTCTCACACCCCGATCCCCATCACCCAAGTATATAAATATAGTGTCAGGCACCATGAGGCCTAAATCTAGTTTGGAATGGCTCCAAGATACAGGATTTCACAGGAGAAGAAAGAGGGTGGAGAGTTTCAAAGGAAATCCCCCACCCCCCACACTAATATGAGAGGGTTTCCTGCAGCCTGAGGAAAAAATTCATCCACCTGCCAGAGAACCTGGCAGCCAATTAATTCGTAAAGAGCAGGAAGTGAAGCTGTCCTCTTCTCTTGCCTGCCCAGTTTTCTGCCAGCAGGAGTTTGCCAAATCTTTAAGGGCAGGTGGTTTAGTGACATGCCCATAGCATCCTGTTCACTGCTTTCTGAACAAACAAATGATCTTGCTAACGTTTGTGGAGAATTTAAAGAAAAAAAAACACCAAAATTGTTCCAGCATTTCTATGAGTTGTGATGAACTATGAACTTTTGTAAAAGAATAAACTATTAGGATGGAATTGAAACTAAGGGGAAATCGAAACAAACTACTTGCTCTTGGTTCCCGAATTAACCCCTAGACATACTCTCTATCAGCTATATCTACCCTCAGCTGATAAATATCCTCAGACCCCATTCTTGGAGAGGTAGATTGAGATCTGCACTTTGGTTTCCTCATGGTTAGCTACTTTGTAAGCAGAGTTTTTCTCTTTTGTAAAATTTGTTATTTCAGTGACTAGGCCAATGCTTAGTGGGCAAAGGAGGCTTGGTTTGGTAACAATAAATGTTTCTGTTTGGGAGATATGAACGGGAGCCTGAAAAAAGGCTAAAGAAATAGCCATAATTGGAGAAGCAGGTACTGTAGGGAGCAGGGAGGTTGTCTGTTTTTGAAAAACAGAGGAGCTGGAAATGTAAGCCGGCAATGGGCTGGAGCTGATTGCACCTGCTGGTGAGAACTGACTGTGTATCTCTCCCTGATCTTGTATTCTGTGCCTTTTACTTGATAGCCTTACACTGGCCATAGTGACAGTATCATTCAGATTGGCTACCACTAAAAATCAAGGCTCTCTTCAGAATTGACATTTGCAAGCTCATCATTGCCTGTCCCACACCCCAACACACACACACACACACACACACACACACCGCAGAACCTGCAAATACTCCTGTATATTTGTGAACACAAAAGGAGCACATAGGTATAAGGTCCTCTTTATGGCCAGCTGGATCTCAACAAACGCCCTTGTTCTGTTGTCTTGACATCTTTAGTGTTTTTCTACTAATTACATCCTGATTCCAGACAGTGATCTCTCTCTTTCGTGAATTCACAATTGTTCTTGGCCTTACATCACGAGGTCCTCAGGGCCTCAGGGATTAAGTATCCGATTGTGAAAACTTCTGAGGCGGTAATACAGGGCTGCAGATTACCCTGTCTTTTCCCTAAGGCAGCAGTGCAGAACAACAAGTTACCTTGTCTTCCCAGAAGATAAAAAAAAAAAAAATCATCAAAGTGGAAACTGTGTTAAGGCTTGGCCAATGTTTAGTTGGTTTTTTTTGTTTGTTTGTTTTTATTTTTGCAGTGCTAATAATTGAACCCAGAGTCTCACGCATGACAGTCAAGCACTGTATCACTAAGTTATACCCCAGCCCTGGTAAACTTTCTTTTTTAAATTTTTTATTTTTTTTTACAGTTTCACAGCTGATTAATAGGACAGTTTTGATAATCAATACATTGTACATTGTTATCTTCTTAGTGGTTATCCATAGTACAAGAAGCAGACAGGACATTCTGTCCAAACACTGTTAGCACACCTCTTTCTTCTCATTAAGTGAAAGTAGCTGTATATCCTATTTTGTATATATAAATACAAAGTGATCTTTCCTTTGTATCCCCTTTTTTTGTTTAGTCCTGTCAGAGGTGAATATTCTATTGGCATCTACATACTATAGGTGTTTGAATTCAGCTAAACAATCTAACACTGTCTAACAGTCTATAATATTAGTGAGCTTTCCTCAGAAGTTATGACTTGAGCCTTTTACAACTCATCATATTAATATGGTTTTACTTTATATACCTTGTTTTTATGCTTTTCTGCTGGATGGTTAGGACCAAGATAAAGCAAGACCTAGATAACAAGAAATGTAACTTTTGTATCTGATAAGGTCAGCCAAGTACTCTCAGGATTTATCCTGTAGCCCTGTACCGCACTTTGTAGATCCTTTGTCAGTGTCAGCCATGAGGATGAGTCACAGCCATTGCTTGACCAATTTGCTCTCTGTGAAAGCCCAAGAAAATGTTTTTTCTCTCCATGTGACTCTCCCCAGGCACATATATTCCTCTGTTGCTCCATAATCTTGATCAGAAAATTTGGAGCACAACTGAATTACATGTTGTTACAGTACAGGTTCTCCTATGTCCCGAGTCTTCACTGACCTTGAAAGGCTATAGTAAATGTTCTTTTAAGAAACTTGAAGGCTTTCCTATATTCTTACCAATGTATAGCTTATATTTCAAGCATGTGGAAAAATTTGAGATGAGAATTTTGGGGGCAGATGGACAGAAATAGACCCAAAAAAAAATCATGTGACTTGCTCAGGCCAGACCCAACAATAGATGTCAGCTCTCAGCCTGAAGACCCTGGGCTGCAGAATAATATGTGGGAGATATGTGGAGGGGACTGATATTTGTGTGACTACTTCATGCTAGGTACTACTATAATAAATAGAGTTCAAGTGGGCTGAGGATGTAGCTAAGTGGTAGAGCTCTTGGCTTTTGTTGTTGTTTTGTTTTGTACTTCATTTTTTGTTTTTTGAACAGAATCTTAGTATGTAGTTGAGACTGGCTTTGAACTGCTGGCAATCCTCCTGTATCAGCCTCTCAAGTACTAAGATTATAGGCATGCATCACCACACCCAGCTAGAGCTCTTGTCTAGTGTACACTAGACACTGGGTCTGATCTCCAGCACACACACACAAAAAGATTAGTGTACAAATGTGCTGGCATATAGCTGGAAATCCCAGCATTCTGGAAGACTAAGGCAGGATTGGGCAATTTAGCAAAACCCTGTCTTAAAATGTAAAAAAGAAAGTGAGGGGGGACCAGGAAAATAAGCACAAGGTCCTAAGTTTGATCACTGGTACAAAAAAAAAAAAAAAAGGCTGGTGTGCACCGGCTACTCCCCCCAGGCCAGTTGAGCCAGCCACTGAGATGGGGCATGAAGGTGCATGCTTGTAATCCCAGCACTGGGAAAGCTGAAAACAGGAGGTTCACTATGAGTCCAAGCTGCGTAGTGAGACCCTGTACCAAATACATTAAATGAGTAAGTAAATAAATAAATGGCTGGGGATGTGTCCCAGTGTGAAGTCCCGGGTTCAAGTGCCAGTACCATACACACAGACAAAATATTAGACACTATCATCCCAAATTTCCCGATGAAGGAATACAGATCCAGGGAACTTATGGAATTTGCTGTGTATATACAGTATAGAATAGAATAGTTTGTAACAATTTAAATTTAAAAATTCTAAATCAAATAACACAACAGGACTTAACAGAAAAAAACAATTCTTCACTGTTTCTCTCCTCTCCTAAACCTGCTCCCCAGCACTCACTCTTTTAATATTTTGAACTGTTTCTTTTGATAGTCATTTTGAAGTCTCTGTCTTTAACCAGTAAGTTTATTATTATAGCAATGATGGTAGCAACTTTATTTTGTGTTGTGGTTGTCTCCGGGCGCTTGGTACCTGGTAACTATTTGTTGAAAGTGTTTTTCTCCCCTTTCGTTTCAGTACTAGGGATTCAACCAGTTGACCTCTTTTCCATTTCCCTTTTACTTCTCCAACTGCTTCCCATGAAAGTTTTGTCAGTATTTTTAAAAAGCTCCCCAACTTTACCTTTGAAACACGCATACACGTTTATTTCCTGTTCCACCACCGCAGATGATTATCTTTGGACTTCAGGGTGAAGATCTTCAGGTCTTCAGGTCTGCCACACCCAAGAGCCCGTATCTCTTCCTCCACACTGAGCTTCCCACAGGGTCACTGTGGATCAGGGTCTATCTGCCTAATTTGGAAAAATATATTTAAAAATAATATATTTTCAAGGGAAATGGATTTGAACTAAGAGGCACCTTTGGGTCAGTGTGTATTAATGGAGAACAGATTAAAAGTAATAGAGTAGGGGGCCTGCCCCTTAGCTCAGTTCTTTAAGTGGCTGCTTCAACAAAGCAGTCAGGCTCAGGTTGCTGTGGTTCGATCCCCACAACTCAAGCCAGACAAACCTGCCCTGAAGGCATTTGGAGGAAAAAAAAAAAAGTAATAGAGTGAGCACTGGCCAAATAGCTCAGTAGGTACAGGGGCCTGGGGTTCAATCCCTGGGGCTGCCATGCCAGCCCTGCCCCTGTGTTGAGCTGAGATAGCAATTGAGACTGGGCATGGTGGTGCATGCCTGCAATCCCAACACTCAGGAGGCGGTAAACAGGCAGATCACTAAGAGTCCGATCTAGTAGTGAGTCCCTGAACACCCTGTAGACCCTTCCCTAAAAAACATAAATAAAGAAATAAAAAATAAATAAAAGTAATAGGGTGAATCTAAATAGTTTCTTATTTCCTTTTCCACCACCGCAGATGATTCTCTTTGGACTTCAGGGTGAAGATCTTGGGGCTAGAGATGTTGATTAGCTATAGAGCACTTCTCTAAAATGAGGTCCAGGATTCAATCCCCAGAGCCACATCAGGTGTAATTCAGAAGCACATGTAAAAATACCCACAGTACATATTTTTGCAGACAAGCTCCTGCTCCCTAAGTTGAATTTCTGCCCTTTCCACAACAACTTGCATTTTACAAAAGGAATACTTTGGGCCTAAGAAACTGGTAGACACCCCATGTTCTCCACTGCTGCTGTCAGCTCAAAATGTCACCAGAAAAAGTGAGTTCCTTGGCATGTTGTGAAAAGGAGTGGGGGCCGAGTCAACCCTGGCATAAGCCTGGGTGTGGGTTACATTAAAGAAAGTCACTGACAGCCTGGATCAAAGGACATGAAAGGAAATAGGCAAGGTCCTTGTTTCCAAAGAGCTGCTGGCTGGCATTGCACACACAAGGCGAACACTGTCCACGTCGGTGTCTTACACAGATGTTTTGTTTGTGTTCTTTTTCTGCCTGCTTGTCCATTATCTACACTTCCTTGTCTCTGGCCATTCTCACTGTTTAGCTTTTTGTTTTAATTTTAAAGAGGACAAAACAATGATACAGAATTTCAAAACATGATAGTAGGAGATTAATAATAGTTACTACATCGTGTATTGTTATCTTCAAAGTAATTGCTCAGAGTGTAAAATATAGGCATGAAAA